>NC_024315.1:5800101-5826652 GCF_000523025.1 Cynoglossus semilaevis | reverse complement strand
ATCTTTAAAATATTAGCACAACATAACCAACTATTTGCATTAGCAAGAAGGAAACTGACAAAAAAGTGAGACTTTATTCTTCTTTTTTTATCCTATCTTTCTAATCAGCTGCAAATCTCAACAATCTCCTTCAGTGATTGTATATTTTGTACTCTGCGGTTGCTGCTGCTGCTGTTGCTGAAACCACACATGGCAAGAGGAAATGAGAGTTGAGGAAATAAGGTCAGGACAAAAATACAACCAACACGACACTTTGCACTAGCACTGATCTGTCTTTGATTGATTTAACAGATTAGGTTATCAAATTATACAGATAATTAAAAAAATTCTAGTGCTGGTGAAATAAACCGTTTAACGTAAAAAAACATGGAGATGCATGGTACGTTAAGAGAACAACTGATGTTTTGGTATAATTAACTATTAACCAATGACACTGGTGAATGCATATCTTGTTTTCTATTATCGTGCTAAGCAAAGCTAGATATGAATAAGGTGGCTATAAAGGGAATAAATAAATGACTTTAGAAAAATTAAGAGTGATAGGAAATGGTAACTGAACTACATACAAAGATGTAAAGGGACTTTTCTTCATGTCTTAAGACTGTAGGGCTGCTAAGAATGAGGAGGTTTGACAACGGGAACATTCTGTACAGATATGGAGAGGCTCAAAGCTCGCCTCACGTACACTACATCACATAAAAACACACAGAGGCACATGAGGGAGTTTGATGTACACAGGCGGGAGGTTGTCTTTTCTGAAGACTGTCATCTTCTGACAGGGATGCAGAGAAGACTGTGGTGGGAAGAGTACAAGGAAAGACGAGGATGGGAAAGCAGATGCTACGCAAAACCAATTAAAAATGACAGCCACCACCCGAGAGCCAGACAAGGATCAGGGAGGAAAAAGGTGTTGGTATGAGAAGGAACCCTCACTCACATGGGATGGGGGGACAGAACAAAGCCACACAGGGCGGGTAGACAAAGGACACAGTACTTAAGTGAAAAGGGGGTGTTCTAACAAGATACCCAGGGAGGAATATGAGCAGTGGTTAAGGAAAAAGAAAACTTATGACAATCCTATAGTCTCAGTTTAGGCAATAAGGTATTAAGGTGAAGTATAGGAAGTGCCAGTGAAAAATGGTAAAAAAGTACTGTACATGTGAATGAAAGATGGATCTTATTCATTATTCAAAAGTGTTTTGATCCGTTGTAAATGTCATCAACAATATACTGTCACTAAACTATGCTAACCCTCTGTCCATAGTATATGAAGGACACACACGTAAACGTTTTCACTGCAGCAATCTCACTGAAGTACTGGGCGTCTGTCAAGACAACCACATACAACACCAATCCCTTGGGATGAGGATGATGAGACTTCCACTGTCAGGGACAGAAGCAGTACTGTATGTCATAGCCATAGAGTGTGGCAAATCCACTCCCAGCCACTGTTACCATTCTAGCAACCAGTCATTGCTGTGGTATTAGAGAGGCCACAGGACTCTCCTTAGTTTTATTACACGGAACAATCCCAGGGAACAATTCTTTAAGACAAGCTGCAGACCTCACCTACTACCCACAAACACGTGTAGATGTGTTTACTCAACCTGAATGGCTCTGAGAAAATAAAACCTATAAATTCCACAGTTGAACAGCAGTAATAATAGTGTTGTTGTTGGTGCTCGTTTTATCCCTCAGTCACCCAGTGTTATTTGTAAGTGCATTACTATTGCAATTTCAGCAGTGGAGGGAGGCTTGTAAAATAAACAGGACACTTTACCACTGACCAGATTTGCTCAATTAACTGTTGTAGATACATTCTAGTGGGTGGAACAGTCAAGGATGAAGGGAAGGGAGTGCATGATGGAGAGAGAAGTCAAAGAATCAGAAATACTAGTAGTCAGGGATGTGCTATAAATAAAAGCTTAGAGGTTCACTTCTAGAAAATTGGCTCCCGGCATCTCAGCTACACTTTATCTGCCAAGTCAAGATGAAACTAAAACACGGTGGCAGCTCATTAAATAGGAAAACAGCACAATGCATGAGACCAAACAGGCTTGCTCCCCTGCCAGTGCCAAAGCTGACTGGATTCAAAAAAAGCTGTCATGCACGGGTTGGTGTATGTATTCTGTTACTGCTTTGAAGGGATGAAAATGTGAGGCTGTGCATGTAGCTGGGTGATAAAACAGCAAAAACATATATTTTTCTTCCATGGAAATTAAGATATAGAAAATACAAGATCTAAAGGGCATGGCAAAAATTTGATTGGGTGATAAGCAACAGAAAAAGTCAAAGATAATGAAAATAGCCAGACCAACTATATTGTTGTTGAAATAGTTTTCGCCTCTTTAAAGAAACACTACATTTTTTTTGTCTTGCTTTTTTTACTGTAACACTCAAGGGTAATAGCTGTTTGTAAAATGATGGTGATCTAACTTTCAGCCTTAACAAAAAAAAGGTTATTTAAGAATAACTACAACAAATCTATCTGACCACACAAAAAATAAACGTAAAAAATAATCACCAAAAATTGTACAAAGTGTTCCTTGAAGTGGTGAGATATACATGTTATCTGCAGAGCATAGATTTAAATATAAAATCTGCGTTAATATGAATAAAACTGTATATTACTATAGCCAGGCAGCGTTTAGTATGTATGGACAGCAAGCAATGTAAGTACTTCTGCCTCATACACTGCCGTTTTTCCTGTGTTGTAGCCTAAGTCCTGTTACATATTACATAATGCTGTCTGATGTAGGTTTGGAGCAGGAAAAAGGGAACATTGTATGTTGGATGTTCCACAGATCCTCAGCCCGGTTCCATGTGATTCCCCCCTTCCATTTTTCCAGGTCTCTCCAATTAGCGGACATAGAGCGAACGGAGAGAAGGAGGCCCCACTAAAACCTCAGCACATTCAACATTCCCCTGGATCCCTGCCAAGACTCACAGGCAGCAGCCTGCAAGTTTCAGCTTTACTTGCCCCATCCCCCTGCCTCCATCACAGCCTGGCTTACCCCCGGTGCAGCACATTAGCTTCAATCGCCTTCAAACTAACACAAAAAGAGGAGAGTTGAAAGGACCACCAAACTTCACCTTCAAGTTGTTTGGGACTATAGCATTGATTGTCCAAATATAACCATTTAAAAAAAACAAGTTCGTCAGGAATTACACCAACACATAATATTGACTATCGGCTAATATTTAGTGTAACAACAAAAGTTCTTACATCACTGCAAAGATATGTATGTTGTTATATCAATCTGGGTCAACACAAACATCCACATACAAAAGAAATCTCGTCGCGATGGGGTGAGAAAATGTCAAATCATCATAGCTAACACGATTTACCCAAATATGGTATCTTCAAATTTAGTATGAGAATCTTTGATATTGTCAGTAAAACAGGTAGCCGTCACTAATTTGCTTTGGATGTATGATGATCGTTGCATGACACATCATCATGTGTAATTTGCATAAAACATACACATGCTTTGGACGCATGATGATCGTTGCATGACACCTCTGGTGTCATGCAACGATCACACCAACCACTAAGACAGATAAACCTTTCATAAGCCTCCCGTTGTTCAAAAGAACTATCAACAGAGCAGAGAAGCAGCACCCTGTGGTGTGTTAAGTGCTTTCTCTATCATGGTTGTGCCTGCTGTTGGAAAAAAAAGCCTCATAATCAGTGGCTCGGTAACAACTGTGGTCAGGCCTGGTGAAAGGGCAATATCGAGAAAAGGGGTTGGAATACACAAGCTGCTTTCTAAAGCGTGACTATGTCATCACTAGGTTTCAGCAAGTTTCAAGCCAGTAACCAATAATCTACAGTTATTAACAAAAGGAACCAGTGTTAATAAAAGATAAATGGTGCATTAAGTTAACAGGTTCTAACCCACTTATATTTGATATTAGAGAGCAGACATATGGTACCCTTCCAAGCACTGAACTAGAATTGAAGGTTTGTGGTTTACAGATTTGAGTTGAAGTGTTATACAAAGAAATAACAGCTATGAGTTTCCTTTGAAACAAACAATACCGCACCTTGAGTGATACAAGGTGGCAGATAGAGTTACTGCCAGGGTTTGTCCTCGAGGCTTTGATACATTACACTCTAATCAAAACAGTGTCTGGCTGCCAACAGCCTAGAACCTGGCTAGTTCTGCAGCCAATATGGGATTTTCTTGCTGCCATGATGCCAAACTGAGAAAAAAAGCTCTTTATGTGGAATTCTTCCATCTTGGAAGATTTCTCACTTATGATAATGTTACTAAGGCTTTGATTTGTTTTGTTTTTTTTAATTCAAATTTCAAATACTCAGCAAATAAATCTGTTTGAGTGAATTACTGACAAACCATTCAGATGGTGCTCCAAGTGCAGCTTGACATCAAATGGTTTTTGAACGGCAAATATGCTGTCACGTTGTTTGCCTTGTGTCACATGTATGTATACACAGAAATGATCAAACCATGTCTATTCACAAACATTTCGTCACTGCATGCATGTCAGTTTTTCTAAAAGATGTGTATTGTAGGCAAGACCCTTGATTCTCAACAATAACTGAGCTGATTGTGAGTGTCAGCAGGTGTCTAAGGTATGCAGGAGGCAGTTCACAACCTAATTAACAACATCAGTACATTAACCTATCACCAGAGCTTAGGGGTTGATACAAAAAAGCCACTCTATCTCATGGTAAATATGGGCCTGCACTGCACATGTGTAGTATCTGGCTCATTCCAACATGGGCACACAAAATAAACAACAAACCAACATTCCAAGACATGACATGTACACAGATGCTAATGTGCACACAGGCTACACACAAATAATGTGTGGACATGTACCGCCATGGCTTGTGCGCAATTTTCATTTCACCACCTCACTGGTGTGTGACGGAGGAGATAAGACAGTGGTGACAGAGATGTCAGAGGAGGAAGAAAAAGGGGGTTTGAAATTGAACAGGAAATTATGTACTTCAATTAAGACATGCAGAGGAAATATTAAAAGCTATACTCCAGTGCCTGGGGACAGGATGCAGAATGGGGGGACGCAATGGAAGACGACAGTTAAATCAGAATCCCTGTTTTCTCACTCTGCCAGAGGGTGGAAGAGAGACAGGACATCTATGTTTAATAATGTACTTGGAGTGCTGTGAAATGTACAATAGTGTGCAAGATACATGATTTGATAAAGCCATTCAATGAAGCAAAGTTATAACACTGACATCTGGATAAAATCTGCTATCTTTGTCAGACTAGAAAAAAAACACTGCCAAGACATTATGCAGACACAAACTGAAAACATTATCACCATGCTGTCCTAATACAATAACGCTGCCGGCAGCAGCCGAATAAATAAACAAATTCTTGGGAGGTAAATTAACGCACTCTTGTATTTGCTCACAATGCCACAGATTTAGCACAACACATGTCAGTATTTGAAGTGAATTCAAGAAATCCTCACATTACATGCTCACATGTACAGAGGGTTCCAGTCCACTCAGCCAATCATGAAAGAGCTATGATATAACACAGGAGTTTCCAACATTTCTCATTAAAACCTGTGCAGCCAACATATAAAGAATAAAAGCCTCAAATTAACAGTTACTTTGGTTTTTCTCTCATCAATCCAACATCACATTAACAACACCTATTTTTAGGGTAATTCCAAATTCATCCTATAACCACAACGGTTCGTTTAGGTATGATTATTTTACCACATTTATTTTCACACATGGTCATGAGTAAAAACATCCAGATTGTGAAAGACTACAGCCACTTTGATTTTTATTGATAATAATGCATTTTAGTTAAACTATTGATATAGAACGTGGAAATCTTTTCGATCTAGTGAGTAGCAAATGGGTTTTCGGTATTGCCCATAGAAAAGAGATTTATCTGAGTCTTACCTTACGTTACCAACAGCGTTGACAGGTTTCAGTGAAGAGCAGGTGCATGGCAAAAAGATGAGATGCAGAAAATGCAGTCTCCGGTGTCTTTTCTAAAGTTACCCGTAAAGAGATGGAGCAAAGATTGAGTCGCAGCTCGAGTCAGACTTTGCCGATAAGCCGCCGGCTGCAGCTACTGAAAATACCGAGGTAAACACGGGCTGCAGAGACAGATGTATTGTAACACACAAATGTGCGCCTTGAGCAAAAATATTTAAAATAAACCACAGAAATTACACTTGTCAAAGATTTTGTTACAACGTCACGTTATAAAAAGGGGCGGGGAGGGGAACGGAGCACCACTAACAACAAAAACAAAAAATCCAACAAGAATAAAATGATGAAAAAGCAGCTATATGGTGTAAGCTAATGTGAGCCGGTTGGCGCTGAAAGTCGTCGACTGTGTAGAGGTTTTCCAAAGCGAAGAAATCGCGCAGCTTTCGATAAAAAAAACGCCGACGACTTCTCGCGTACTGGAGCAAGCCGACGGTCACCGTCACAGCAAGCCAGCCAACTTGTTTTAAAGTGCAAAAGAAATGTTTTTCGTTTGTTTGTTTAGGTTGCCAGCTGGACGAGCCGCGACGAAGCTACCGTGAATGCAGAGTGAGAAGCAACTCCGGCGAAATACATTCTGCGTGGATCCAGAGAGCGGAGCGGACAGTCATGGTAAGCATTCAGGGAGCTCGCGTTGACAATGGTGTCGCAGCCATTTTGTTCAAACTAACAACACTGCAGTCTACCTCTCCTCCTCCCAGAGAGCTCCCCGACCAGGAAGTTGCTCCAGAGACGTCACTCCCAACCAACCAAAACAGCAAACGTTAGCTCCGCCCCCGACCGAAGGCTCCGCCCTTCGCCACTCTCCAATCCTCCCCACGGACTCTGAGGGTGGACAGACTAGCAGCTCATATTTCCAAGGTAATTGCTGAAGCATGCAGCTAAGACTGCACTTCAAAAAGGGAAACAAATGTGCCTCTGTTATAGATTTTTGGAGACGTGTACTGTGTAGACAGTAAAATCTGCATTTTACCAAATTGAATTGAGGTGAGGGACAACACAGACATGATAGCAACATAAACTCTGTAACATATGGTCTCTGTTTTTGTCAGATTAAATAATGTTAAAAAATCACAGAGAACTAAGCAACCAATACATTCATGTTGAAACTGTAGGTTCTATTCATAGACAAAATGAATGGAAAGTTCCCATTGATATCTACAGTTACTTAAGGCCCTGAGGTAATGCAAAAAGAAAAAAACTACTTCATCCTAGATCCCCCAGTCATATGATTTCATTTTGATTTTGTATTGTATTTTCATCTCTTCAAGAACAAAAAGTCTTTAATAATCATAAACACATCCCCAGAAAGGAAATGAATAGACACTGTGTTGGAAGGTGAATGAAACTGAGCACTGCATGTGATTGACAGGTGGAATATCCAAGTGGAGCGAGGCGACAAGGTGCCAAGTTGGTAATGTTCCCCAATATTTGTGAACATCACTGCAGAAGACAAATCTTCAGTTGACAGTCCCCTTTCTAAATTTAGTTGTATCATGTGTACAATGACAGAATAAAGAATTTTATCAAAATCTGTCAATCACGAATGATGCTAACTTCTATTTACCCTACATCTTTAAAACCACCATCCCCCCACACAAACACACACACATTTCTCTGTTTATAAGGATGCAACTAAATGAAAGAAGTGCAGACATCTGCTGGATCCTCTCAGACAAGATGATCGTCTCTTAGTCCATCCAGCTTTGCCTCACCATCATTCAAACACTGAATATTGCTACTTTCGATAACTGCATCAGATATCACACTCACCTACTGCTAGACTCTGAGGGATTAAAGCAAGTTTGTCTATTCTGATCTACAGAGGATTTACTATCTATGGCATATGTTTGTCCCAGCCTTACTTCCTTCACGTTGAGTAGCTGCACTCACAGCTGCTCTTGACTGCCTGCTTGGCTACTTCCTCATCATCGTACATCAGTGGACCTTGGAATAGCCTCGGAAAAAAATGAATCTACATACTACTTTAGTGAGGTACAAAACATCAGTGTCTATTCTGTTCCTCTCAGGTCTCTTGTCGGTATCAATCAAATTTCAACCTTCACCCTCCTGCCACACAATAAAGTGTCCATGAGGCTCATGATGAAAATAGCGCACGAGTACAGAAATAGAGAGTCATAAAAGTCTACGAGCAGTTTGGAACTTGCATCATGAACTTTATTTAGCAAACCCAAATGTCTCTGAATGGGCCCAGCCCAAGTTCCTCTACCCAAGATGACCTTTGTCAGGAATCCCCGGATCACATGATGTCCAGAAACACGGGGCGATAATTCCAGGCTATTCATGACATGATGGATGAGGTCGCCCTTATGCCCTGAACTGCGTTTGCAGCAGTCTCACAAAGAGTAAATGTGGCCCCTGTCTCTATTCTCTACACCTCTTTCTCATGGAAATGACTGTTCGTGCAGACAAACACACACAGACACACTCACACACTGTGCGGTGGGAACAGGTCAAGGCTGCGATCCACAAAGGGGAGGACTGACCAGTGAGAACTCTTTCAGGGAAGCTCTTGGCTTGTATGCATTACTCGAAGAGACTGCTAATGAGAAAGCCAGGGGTCCTGGCCAGAAGTGTTTTTTCCACTTTCAAGGCAACATGCCCAGAGCTAATAAACCAGCCAACTCCATATGAATGAAAAAAAGCAAATGTTCCATACTCAGGGTTAAAAGAGGTGAGAGCAGGCGAGAACAACCTCAGGAAAAAAAAACCTTAGGGGAAATGTAGTTCATTGTGAATCACAGAACATTTTACTATACAAAGAGATTTGCTGCTCATTCATGCCACTTAAATAATGTCATTGTAAATGTGCTTACTAACAGCAGCAAGTTAAATGGTTTGATTTATAACATGGTGCAAACTGAAGCACGATCATTTCTCACGGTTTGAATCTCATTAAGGTAAACTGATAAACCTATGGAGAAACAAGCCCCAAACATGAGGAAGAACCGTTCTGAAAACATCAGTAGTCGTTTGCCATAATCTCTATCAAAGGTTAGAATTATTTTCAGCGATGCAATGTGCAATTATATTTACATGTATGAACCACTCCTCCTGGTTCTCATCTACTCTAGAGCATCACCGCTATTCATCAAGGTTTCTCTGAGATGTTTGTTTGACTTTGCCAATTTCTCTAATTGCTTTCACATTTAAGCTGAATGCTAACTGAATCAAGCCAATGGGAAAAGGTCCGCCTGACATTCTGATAAGAAACAGCCCAGACACTGCAGCTGAGGCAATAGTCATTCCTTCCCTTTGCAGACAATGCTCGGCTCTTCTCTCCTCTCCTCCTCCTCCTTTTCTCCTCATTACTGCGTCAGCATTCTTGTCTCTTTGTATTAATTCTAGTCCAATCACAAGATGTTTCAGCCATAAGGTTTTCATTTATAGCCAGTGACTGAACTTCCTAGAATACACTCTCAGACAACAAAATATTCTACACCCAATACATTTATACTTACACATCACACACACAACAAACATTCCAAAAGATTAAACATCACATCTATTAGTAAACATACATGATGTGGTTGAATGTCATTCACCTCAGCGCTGCTGTCCAAGATATAAAAAGCACATGTTGTAGCCTTCAGTTGTCATTAGAATGGGTGATCAAACACAGGCGCCTCCATACAGACGATCTCCTCATGATGGAAATAAAGACTTGGTTTCTTTCAAGGACACTCGTCAGTACCTTGATGACTTGTTAGAGTTGACTGTCTTTTGCATTAAAACTAATTATTATGTTACTCAAAGACCTCTCCAAATGCATTTATCTGTGACCTTGTGCCAGGCAATATATTTAATGGCAACAGAGTCAAAAACCAAATCCTGATTTTTGGTCCTTCTCTGGACACAGCATCAAAGATGGAGACATTTATGGTCTGACATGTGACACAGAATGACTGTTGCACTGGGGTGTCACTCTTATGATATTGATTATGAATACACAACCCTTTTCCACAGTCTGGACTTTATGCATGTGAATAATCAAAATGCAGACAACGGGCTGCAGCTTCGCTCAAAGTGACATTTCCAAAGGCATGACTTGACATATGCAAAAGGACTGCCATGGTGATAATTCCGACAAAAGATGGAGCCAAATGGAACATTCTACTGGCTGCACATGAAAGAAGAATGTTTAAAAAAAAAAACCTGCCTCAGCTTCAAGACACATTTGTCAGGTTATAATATTTTACAGTAGAGCTGAAATCCTCATTGAGAACCGGTTATTATAATGATTAAAGGGCACATCCAGTTGTGATGGCGAGGCCTTGATGTGACGCTCTATTGGTCATCATATTGCATCGTGGTCTGCAACCTTGTAATGAAATGTAAGGCTGCCCGCAAGTCGCTATAGGAACCCTGGTATCCCATAAAGAGGACCAACATTTTCAATTAAAGTTCATTAGGAATAAGAAATAAATTATACCACAAAAAGATTTACAAATCCCAGCACAGGAAAATATAATATGTAATATAAATGCTGTCATATAAACATGCCTTACCCTGAACATGTTTTGGCATCAAAGTAATCTAATCTTCCGTGTACTAATGTGCTGCTGCTACTAAATAATATACTGCGTTATAGTGAATGCACAATGGCCACAATATACAATGCAGGCAGCTGCTGTTAAAGAAGCAATGAAATGGATGGGGAAGGGGTTAAACAGACCCATGTGAACGTGGGGGTGTTTTTGTGTGCAATACAGCGTGATGCATGCTTGTGTGTGAGAGGGCGCGTTGAAAGTATGTATGTATGTGTGCATTTGCATGCGTGCTGTATGGGTGGAGGGATGCAGAAGAGAGCAGAACGGTGCAGTGCAGTAAGACGGTGTTTCTGAGCTGTGGTAATTTCCCCTGAGACGAGTGAGCAGGTAAAGGCCAGTGAGAGAGGGAGGGAGGCGGAGATGGATGGAAGCAGGCTGGGAGGGTGGATGGGAGGGATGAAGGGACGGAGGCAGCAGGCAAGTGTGTCAGAGAATAATGGGAAAATGATACAGCAGTGGCAGCAGAGAAGCCCGCAGATTTGCCCAATCAAACACATGCATGCTGCATTAACAATATTCTGAGCTTGAACGTAGCCTCTCACACTCACTGTCAACACATTAGCATTAATGTGTCTGTTTTCATTCAAATGTCTTATCTTGTTAATGAATGTTTCTCAACTGAGTCATTGTTTTTCTAATGAATCCCCCTATTAATTAAGAGTGTGCCTTTTCCTGATGACATGGCTTTATTCTCCGTCAAGCTGCTGACTTTAATATTAGCATGCATTAAGCCCTGCTTATCTTTCATCCCCAACAGCTAATATGTCAAATTATCACCTGGAAAAAAAAGCATCAGCACCAATATTAGTTTACATTCTGTGATTTGTGCATGTGTGTTTATGAGTGAGTGCCCTCACTTATTAGCTGCTTCCCCCATCCTCATTGTAAACTCATTACCAGGGTATAAGACCTGTGTGGATTTTATGGTGTTTTGGGAACTGACTGGTTAATCAGATTTATTGCACACTTAAGCTTAATTGATTGCCTTTATGGATTCAAATGAATAATTAAGAGCTAACAAGCCTAGTTTCTGTTTCAACATTCAAAAATGATGACGATGAGCACAGAAAAGGAAGGAAGACGACGTGTCAATCACAGAGATAAAAATCACAGGATCCACTTTTTTTTCCGGTTTTGTCAAAATTAATTACTGTGTGAAATTATGAAATTAACTGAAGACAGAGTCAAAGAGAGATTCAGCAACTGCTGCTTCGGTCAGCACAGAGCTTTTAGTGTGGGATTAGATGTTTCTAGACAAAGTATCAGCTGTTATATACAGTACCTGCTGTGAATGGACAGAGAAGGACAGTGTATTAGGTTCAAGAGGGTGCAAACACAGACAACAAACCCTGACCTTCACATGATCTTCACCAGATCAATACTATTTTCACTGCAGACGGGTACTCACAGATGAACCCAGCCTGCTGTGACAACCCACCCCCCCCCACTCAAACACACACACACACACACACACATACACAGACATTAGACATTTTGCTCAGTATAGGCCTGGGTTTATTGATTGGTTTGTATTGACCAACACACAGGACAACCACATGAACACACTTGTTTGTTGACTTTATTTTTCACTGTCCTATTTTCCACTTGCTGGTTGGTATCACGATCCAATAAAGAAGGTCAAAAGTGTATTTTGGGTTAGGAAAGTAGTGTATGTGTCTGCACAATCTTCACTGTTGGCTTTTATATATATATATTTTTCCCATTACAGAAAAGGGCATTATAAAGGACACCTAAAAATGCCTACATTTAAGGTCCAGCCCCACGCGCTGCTGTTTTTCCACCTACATCTGCACATATATTACATCTAACAAACATCCATAAGTGAATGCCCACTGGCCATTCCCTCAAAATATGCATCAGTGCAGACAGAAAAATGAGTATATTGATATCTTAATGTCTGCATGTGGCCAGAAGGCAAGCAACTCAATCTCACGTCCGATGGAAACGTTGGTGGCATATCCAAAGGCAAGGACTGATATTTAGAAGTCCATTAACACAGGGTAGAGTCGGGTTAATTCACTATTTGTAGCATGGAGATCCAGAGAGGGTTGGGGGCACAAACAGAGGCGAGAGGTGGATGATGGAGAAAATGAGAGACTGAAAGAAGAAAGTGAAAAGATGGTGATATCGAAAAGCGACCGAAAAGCAGGACAAGAATAGAAGAATGCAAATACACTGTGTAGCAGATGTGTGTAGAAAGTAAGCGTGTGTGTTTGGTGTGGCGGTCGGGGTGGGGGTGTTGTTGTTGTGGGCATACTGCCTGATATCATCCGCCTCAGCTTGGGTGTCAGTTTGATTAATGCTGCTTTCCTCCAACTGACCTACAAGGTCAGTGGAATAGTGGGTACTGAGCCCCTCCCATTCGCTGCTGCACCGGAGGGGGGTAACAGCCATATAATACGCTAGCCCTGAGGTTCTTTTCCTTCTCTGCGTTTTGTCTTAGTCCTTGTGTCTACTGCGTCCGTACCGTCTTATCCTGCCTGGCTGTCAGTCTGGTCGTCTCTCCCCTTGATCTGGCCTTCTTTTTACATCCTCTATCTGAAAGCATCCTCATCCATCTATTTCTCACCACCACAATTTCTCTTCACTCCGTCTCTGCCCATCACACTCCTCTCCCTCCAGTCGTAGTCTTTAATCTAAAATGCAATCAAAAGGGGCAATAATGGAATGTGTTTGAAGATGCTAGAAAGAGGAAGTGGGAACAGGCCAGCGAGGAGCTATTAGAGTCATTCAATGAGGTCTATATAAACACATTCACACGCAGCACCTCCACTCTCTCTCCCCCCTCCCTCACAGCCAGACTGCCAAGGTGAAGGCACATGAATAAGAGTTCCTGCACCATTAAACATTTGGCAAAGACACACTTCCTCCAGCTGAGAATAACTAAATGCTGCTTATTGTGTCAGCCGGTGTTTTCTGGCATGAACTTGGCAAGAAAAGAAGAGAAGAAAACACAAGTTTTGTGTATCAGTAATCTACCCTGCCTTCCTGCCGACAAATCACCGTGGCTGAAAGACCAAACAAGGACAAAGATGGAACCACAGTCGACAACACAACCCACCATGTCAAACCGCATAGAAAGCAATAATCAAGATAAATAAATCTCAGAAATCTCAGTAGAAATATGGTTTAATTTAGAACATTATGAACTGTTTACATTCAACATCTTATGAAAGAAATCTCTTGAAGGAAGTGCTACTGGAGCCAGATTTTTTTGTGTGTGGTAAACTCCTATTGGCCAGTAGCAGTACTGCTTCCCCGACTACCTACAGTATATATGTCTATGTACAGTGCAGTAGCTGTACTCTCACCGTCGCCTCTTGTTCTGCACTAATCGTTATCCTGCTCTGCTTTGTTGCCATAGATGCATTTCTTTAGTTATCTTTGGTATTGCATTTAATCTCACCCTGACCCACAGCAAATACACCCACAGCAGTGCAGGCCACGGCGCTTTATTTGGTCTGAACGCCTACATTAACCTATAAAAAGAATGCAGAGTTTGGAATTACACTACACAGGTCGGCTTACTTATGTTTCTATCCGTGAGCTACTGCGTATTGTTAAATATAGTCATGGAGAGGTCTTCACGAGGGCAGCTGGCCATTAGAAAATACAACCTGGCCTGAGCCCAAGTTGGAACAAGTTCAAATATTTGTCATTATAATGAAGTTAGCTTGGAACAACAGTGGGGTGAATTTTAATGGTTAAGAACGTACATACGTACGTATAAGCAATACATAAGTACTAAAGCAGGAAATCTATCTAATTTCTTTTTTTACGTAAATCATTTTCTTTTATTTCCCATCATTTTTCTCTGTAAACATGATGATTATTATTGCTATGGTATCATTTCTCCATTAAAAAATAAATAAATAAATGTACTATTCAATATATAGTCTGTTAAACTATGGTAAATTTCCAATAACGTATGTTCACAAAAAAATGCTGACGTGAAATGTGCTGTTCCAAGTCATGCCATTGATCTGTTTGGCAGACCGGAGCAAAATGGCGGCTATAAGAATGTACACAGAAGCCAGTGGTATAATAGCAACCTGGAGAGTTAGCCCCACTGTGCTCCATCAATTTGTTTCACACTCTGTACCCTCCATCCCTCCACCCTCTTTCCTTTTCTTCTCCGTCTTTCCCAGTTCCCTTTTCCAGTCACTGGCGGAGCGTGAGCGACACACATACATACACACTCCTCGGCGTCATGAATCTTTCATGGAAGCGGGCTGTATAATCCCTGAGGCGTGCTCTTGGAGACCCACACATGCCCGCCTCCGTCACCTTGTATCAGGAGAGAGGGGACGAGAGAGAGAGAGTGGGTAAAAGACAGAGTGAGACAGTAAGATAGATAGGGTGAGGGAGACGTGTGAAGTGAGAGGGGGAAGAGAAGGAAGGGTCACAGCCAGACATGGAGTCGCACCTGGCTAAAAACTGCCAGTCGGTTGACCATTAAGGAAGGGATGAAAGAAGAGCAAGAGATAACAATGGGGAGATTTGTCCCTTTTTTTTTCTCCAGCTGCACCAAAAATTGGCTGCCAAGAGAAGTCACTCTGCCTCTCGTTAGTGACCCCTAGATGATGTGAATACACTAAAGCATTTGTTCTCAAACCTTTTATGCTCTGTACCACCTGAGAAAACATTGATCTCTCTCTGAGTACCTCCATGCTGACCAACATTAGAATATAGCAGCAGAGGCCGTCCCTGTTAGCCTCCACCACACAGGAGAGATGTTTAGAAATGTTTAGAAAGATGTTTATCAGATGTTTTACCATTGCACTAAAGACCTTGCACCATAATCATCTTACTTTGATAATCCTAATGGACCAATCTACCCCAAGTCCTTAAATGGGTTAGATCGACCGTTAGATATAAAGGCACATCTATACAGAAAACCAGGCAACTAGATTATTACTCTTTATTTACATTACACCTCCCCAAAACCCTTAAGATGAATTAATAACATATAGTTAATACAGTCAATACAACATGTAATCAGTTTTTCCACTTGAATAATGTTTGAATAGAATCCACATCGGGGGTTTTACAAGTCGCCCGGCTGCTTTGTGTTACATTCTCCGCCGCGTGTCAATCTGGTTGTGGGTTGTCCAGGTAGTTGTTAATAGGGTTACACTGGAGGGCTGGCAGACAACCGGGTGGCACAGTTCTGTCTGTTGCTTTAATTAACAAAGCCATTCAACGCAGCAGCGGAGCAAACCTTCACAGCGGCCATATGAGCTGATTATGCTCCTCACCCTCACACTGTAGGCCACTGATTTATTATGACACTGATTAACACGGCTGTCCGATAGGATTGTCTGTGTGTGTGTGTGTACGGTGACTGAGACGGTTTCGGAGGCGTGAATACATCTTACGATCACAAGGGTAATTGTAGAGGTTCATTAAGTCCTGAGTGGGACTTCTGAAGGTCCTGAGCCTGACACAAACAGGCAGGAAAAGGTTGAATAAAGGAGAGACTTTTGTACTTTCATGAACAATATGTCTGTGTATGCATGGGATTCATATACAGAGAATGTTGTGTATTTATATATATACATATATATACTGTATATACAAATTATTTTGTTTTATTTATTCAAAAATGTTCCTTTATTCCCATTTTGACTGCACCTCACGCTGCGTCAGAACGCCGCTATGCTTAATAATTATCAACATATACATGACCTGTATGAGGGCTGTCAAAATTAACACGTTAAACACCATTATAATGTGAGTAATCAATTCGCTTAAATATATCAAATCACTCCACCGTCCTCCCACTGCTCTAATACTCATTCAATGCAGATGTTTTATATCTGCGCACACACAACCACAAAAAGTTCTTATTTCACTTAGGCACGCCAAGCTTAAAATACCATCTCAATGGCTGCATTGGTTTGTTGAAGCCTCAACATAAGGTCACACGTCCTGTCTGCGTCAGACTTAGAGCAGGGCAGTAAATAAGTCTGTCACCGACGAGCTGACTGACACTACTGTCAAATGGATTGTGAGGACAAAGACTTCACTGAAGATCTTAAAGCAACTCTCAACGTGTTCCAAAAGCTGCTATGAAAATGAAACATAGTAACTAAAATGAGTCACAAATACAAACATCCACCTGCTGTTATTTGTCTTTGTGTCCCAGCCATACACTGAGGAAAAGTTTTTTGGCATGTTCTGAATAATCATGAACGATCATGATTAATTGAGATATATTGCAATAACAATTAATCATGATTAATTTGTGTGTGTGTAAATATATATATATATATGCAAATATACATACAGTATGTACTCACATGCCCACACACACGTGTATATATATATATTTCATACACACAGTAGTTGGTGTTTCTGTCACTTGGCTGAACAGGGTGGAGGTGCCAGACAAATGGTTGGTAGGTTAGAGCCGGGGAGTTGCCGTGGTTGGTGGACGGTGCAGTGCCAATTTCACGCCTCCACTCATCTCTGTCTCTTAGAGCTACATGCTGCATGCTTCCTATTCTCTCTGCCTCTCCTCCCCCAGCTATACTTTACACCCCAAACACACACACACACACAATCCTTTTTCTTCAGAAACCCAACCCCAAGTGCATCTGTCCCTCCTTGCCCCTCCTCCTCCCCTTCATAGGTTAGAGTCTGACAGTACGGTGGCATGAGGGGGGATCTACCTCTAAATAACAACCTGGAAAACATAATAAACCATATTGGAACTGCCTTTAAAGGAAAAAAAAGAGAGAGACAAAGTAGCAACTCAGCAGTCTGGTGAAGTAGAATGAGAGAAACTGTATTCAGTTTCAGTCCTGCAGCAGCCACATCCAGTTCAAGATGGATGTCTGGGATCGCTCGCTCTTACGCTTAGTGGCACAAGGACAAAAAGAGAGCATTAGAAAAAAAAAATGAATGGAGCTACATTTGCTTACCCCATGCAACACCTCTCTTAACGACGCTTCCGCTGATTGAAAAAAGCCTTCTAATTAAGCTTTAATTACACAACAATAGAAGTGGCAATTAGGCGGCGGTGATGCAATGCTGTCAAATTCCCACCTGGGATAATGTCAACACAGCATTATTACCATCACCGCCTGCTGTGGTTATGGCTATCTAAACAGTCATAAACATCAGCTCTGGCATATTGTACCACAGTTGCTATACAACTAGGCAAGATGTTTTTTTTCTCTGTCTCTCCTCCCGTGTCTGCCTCCCTCTGTCTCTGGCGCTCCGTCGCTACTGGTAAACACCAACGCAGATGGCTCACAAGAAATGAGTATCTCCCCTGGTGTTAATTGGTGAAAGCAGTGGGATTTATACAGGCAGACAGTCAGTCAGTGTTTCCCCTTTGTAGTGGCAAAGTGTTTATGGTCCTCCTGCAGCACAGGACTGGGCCACATGGACGCTGCCTTTGTTTGGGGCACATCACACAGGTAGAAGATAAGCCCTGCTGCCTCACAAAACACATTTAAAAAAACACACACACAAACACAAAAACTGACACAGACCTGCCAGAGAAGAGATGAGGATTAGAGAGGACAGATGGAAAACAAATGGGTTGTTGCTTGTGTTCTGCACAGGTGGTTGGTGTGACTGTTGGAGCGAACAAAGGTGTTCTAGCAAACATTAAATGAGTTCAGCCTTGTGGGAACACTTTCATCTGTATACGCCAATTACTTCTTTTTATTAAGCAGGACAAATTAAAGAGAAGGTTGAAGGTCAGGGAGTCTGTGACTGCAGCAGGATCTGATGATATGAACCAATGACTGATTTTACACAAACTGTATATTTCTGTGATGGTGTGTTTTTTTTTTTCAATCCACTCGAGTGTTTTAGCAGAAAATTTAACAAGGCGGGAAATATGGCCTGTGGCTTTACACTAGAGCTGTCTTTGAAAACAAACAGAAGCAGCTTGATTTATCATTGTATACACACACATATACACACTGTTCGGTACATATAACACATCCATTAAACAGGAAGAAGGAGGGTTTTCGGTACCAGCTCAACACAGCACGGACCTGCAGAAGTCCAGGATCTACTCGACAACATTACACCTAAAAAAATCCTTACATCTTTTCCCAACTCTGCGTTTGTTGTAAATACTTGACTTCCTATTTCCAAAAAATGATCGACTTATGATTCTGAGCCAACTAGCTGAATTATCTCATTCCCCTTGGCCCATTTACCCCCACTCCTAATTTAGGGAAGATTTCACAAAGCGGTAACACATTAGGGAGGGATCGGGGCAAACGGCACATTATATATACTGTCAGAAGTGGCCAATTAAAGACCAATCAGACATTATCGACGCCTGCGTATCTGGAGAACAATCTTAGTTAAGTTAATAATGTGCAATTAATCATAGGTCACTTAGTGCATGATGGGGTATAACATTTGCAGTGAGACAGGACCTTAATCTGTGTCCAGCCGTCCAGGGGAAGAGAGCAGAGAGTAGAAGCAGCACCGCTACCGAAACTGCAATATTCACGGGAAGTTAGCTTTGGTGTTTTCATAGCTCTGGAGTCAAATAAGGGTCGAGCTTGTGGAATCATTTTCACAAGGGCTTTCATCGGCTGCAGTTGGAGTCTTTTTTTACTGGCACACTTGGATGTGTCTGCATATGGCCACTTTTACTTAACACTCCGAAGGACTTATTGTTATTCGCCGGCACTTCTTTGTACCGACTTCTTTAACATTCAGGGAGACACTTAGTTATTCTCATCACCGTCTGCCTGGAGCTCACAGAGGAGAGGTACGAGAGTTTTGGAGAGACTCGTATATCCAGGCTGTGCCTCCTAATGGAGCCTGGCTGATGGATTTCATGCAGAACGAGTTCAGTAACAAAGCAAAAACTACCTACCACTGTGAGGGCCCGCTCCCTCTCTAATGGAAAATCTATACTTCAAACACATGCCTGCATTCATAGCTAACAGCTCATTGGAGGAACAACAATTACTAATTTCATGTCAATGCAAATTAAATGAATGACAGTAGTGGCCAAATCAATAATTTCTTATTCTGCTTTCATGCGTGTGATAGTTTAGGAAAAACAAATAATAAATTCTGCTTTCATGCGTGTGATAGTTTATCAGTCTACTGACTACCTTTCAACACTGACTTACTGGAAATATATTTCCAAAAAATATGGTTTCAGTTTTTATTCCTTATTTATATTAGATCAAACATTTATGGACTGAGCGTTTTTGAAATATGATGCCTCTGCTGGACATAAGTCTTAGTCCTTATCTCGCCTTTACAGTGAACCGTGGATCAGTTTCCAAAAGAATTTCATTATAAAACCGTGTTATACTGCTACAAAAGAGAGACATACGGCTGTAGGTCAGACAAACAGAAGGTAAAGGACAATAATCTGATATCACGACGGCATCAGAAAGGAAATAGGAATTTAATCCATTGCTCAGAGACAGGGGGGAAGAGAAGATGAAGGGGAAGGAGAAAGTGTAAGTGTCAGGCGAGTGAGGGAGGACACGAGGGGAGACAAGCAGGGGAAAAATTCACTTCCACAGTTGGCTGATCTAGGAAATCCTACAATCTCACAGCAGCCAGAAAGCAGGAGCAGATGAGCCATGTCTCTCATCCTCCGTCCCTCCCTTCCTCCCTCCATCCCTCCCTCCCTTCTCTCCATCTATATTCATCTCTCCTTTTTTCTCCCTCATTCATTCTACAGATGAGCTGGCCTCTCTCTTTTTCTCCCCTCTGTGCCCTTTGTTCTTTCCGCTCTTGCTCACAATCTTATATATCATTCGTTTCCATCTTTTGCCTCCACCTCGCCGTGTCCCCCCCTCCCCAACTCGTTCCCTCTCCTATAATGTCCAGAGCTATTTGACTGTGGTGCTCCAGCCAGACTATAGTTCCCAGTGGGATCATTTCACACCTCCGGGCTCCATGCCAGCCTGTCAGAAGGCCTGTGGTGTTACAACAGACAGACAGACAGACAGATATTCTTCAGTCTACCGGCCTTGATTTAGATGCATTCCCTGCACTGGGAGCAGAGCCCCCGCCCATCTTACTGAAGACGGTGTAAATATAGTTCTGCAGGATTCTCCTCAAACTACAGCCTGCGTCCTGTACTGCAGGGACTGTGTCCACTGTTGAGTGTCTGCTGCCTGTCTGTGTGCTACGCCGGCAAATGTCAACTGCCAGCAATACAGACCAAAGTCATCAGGCTTTTTCATTGCACTTAACAACAAACCACCCATCACCAGTGGAAGACCACTTGATAAAGACAATAAAAGACAACTCTTCCCGCTCGCAGAGTCATAACAGAACGATGGTGTCTCATATTACACCGCAGGTCAAGTATGGATGAGCGTGTGTGTTGTATAATGGCAGGAGTAAACGGCGCACAACAAGGACAAATCGAGACGCGCTAACAAAGCAATTACATCTTCTAATAAAGCCGTAATTGCGTTTCATTATGGCGAGACGACATTTATTTGCATCATCTTTTATTCTCTTGCTCATGCTGTAGTGCCTGCTCACTAACCTCTGACTGGCTGCAACAATGCTTATTATGCTAGGCTGGTGATCACATACAAACATAGACAGTATATTAATGGGGACACGCACACACACACACAAAACCACACAATGAAGTGAGGAAAGCCTCCAGTGTCACAGCGTGTATCTCTCCATTGAGAACCTGTAATTATAGAGCCTTTCTCAAGATAAATCAATTAACACCAACATATAGCTTTTAATTTAATCTGGAGCTAATTAAAGGGAGGAGACGTACGGGAGAGGGCGGGGAGGAGGGGAGGACGGTGGCAGAGGATATATGGTACAGGAGGAGGACGGGGGACCGTCTTAGTCCCCATGTTCAACCATGCACTGCGCAGATAATTGAAATGAGTTCCGCGGGCACTTTGGTTCAGGGATCTCTGATGTTGGATCAACATCATCAAACATCACCTGGAGCGGTCTGACTGACAGGTGACACTCTAATTGAAATAATTTAGTGGCTCCATATGGGAAGAAGTCTACGCCTTGATGAAGGCAACAGAAGGAATGACAGAGTGTGTATATAAGCAGTCAAACAAAGCGACGGAACAATTTCCCCAGAAGCCATTTCTGGAGTCTCGTGTGTGACACTGTCCTACAGCTGCTAACTAAGACTCTTATTATACCGAACGTCCTAGGTCTGTCTCTGCCATACCGATGCTCTGTTTATAAGACTGCTTTGCATGATAACCGGGTCGATCCATTTTTAATGTGGATACAGAATGGATCTGTGAGATGTATCTAATAAAGATGCTATATATGTGTGTATGTGTGTGTGTGTGTGTTATCTCATTTATGAGGCTGTGCACACATCCCTCTAATCGCAGCCGAGATCTCTGCTGGTTGAATTACAAAGCCCGGCACATGCAGGCAACGTTAATTCACCCATCTCTGCTGTTTATGAGATGTGTTTCCAATCCTGATTATTATCTGCTTGGTCAATCCTGCCACGTCACCCCCCACACTGGAGTACACCGCTCAATCTGTGCAGAAAGCTCTCTTTATTGAATTGGACATCATGTGTGTCCATCATAGGACAATAAGTTTAAATGTCAGTCGATGCATGTCCAAATTCCAGCAGTGCTTTGCTGTAGAATATTGACATAAATTCTAGCATATTCTGCAGGATGAAGCCGGACAAAATACAGCTTAAAAAAAGATGGTTTTGTTTACAGTAGATATGATGTATATGTATGTATACGTTCAGAAAAGGTTAAAAATATTCTCAAATATTCAAAATCTCTTTTTCATTGTTTTATTTGATCAGTTAAGACATGATTGATGTTGTTTAAATTATTGTGACTGATGCAAATTTATTCTATGTGATTGTTTTACTGCCGCGTCCAGGACCTCCTACCTCAGTTGGACCAAACACGTTAAATAAAGGTCAATTAAAAAAAGAATAATACTATCTGGTTATAACTGGGTCCACATACATTTTTTTTCATGTACAGGTCATTCACTTTTTTCAGTTAATTTAACGGCACGCTGTAGGATTTAACTACATTCAGTTGTTTGTTTATGAAGGTGGAATGACTCATTTAAGACAATTATAAACAATTAACACTTATTATCACATCAATGAAACTAGATGTTTTCACAGATAAATATTTACCTTTCAACCAGTGCAAAAATTAAAAAATATAATATTTTATTTATTATATATTTTATTTTTGCAGCAGTTGGTTCTCGCTGAGTCCAGTTCCCTGTTATTGTTATCACAACCTGTCAAATCGCTGTGTACTTTGTATTACTAGTTACAGTACCACTTTCAGCAGCCAGGATACATTCGAAAATTCTTCATACTAAGTCAGACTCCATGATGTTACTTGAGGTCAGAGGCGGCTCTCCGTTGTGTGGTTTACACTGCTGTAGCTAATCAGGAGGAGCTGCTGTCTGACTCAGACTGGAAAACATGTTCCAGTGCAGGCAGCGTACAGCTCACTGCCAAAAAAAAAAAGAAAAAAAAAAGGATCATGACAAAAAAACTATGTGACTATGGCTCTGCATTAGAGACTGCTCGACTGTGAACTGGGTGCAAATTCTCCCTGGGTTTCCATTACAAAAGACAGCTATTAAAGCACTGACAGTGAATCCCAAATGGCTCACGGTGTCAGTTATTGCTCAGTGGTTAATATTAGTGAAAGTGACAAAGCTGCAGTGAAGGATGTTAATGTCCGTGTGCAGAGCCCACACAGTGTAGTCCACCTACAGACACTGGTTTCTCCATATGAAGTTCTTTATTGTTGCCTTACACATATAAAAGGAAAACAGACAAAACAGGTGAATAAAAAAGGAACACCTCAGACTACAGCAGCTCCCTCTACTGTTCTTTGGTCTGTCATTACTCAGCCTGGGGACACAATGTGAGGTGACAGCTCTCAAGGTGTCACTCAGCGCTTGCATATGCACTCACACAGAGGCGCGCACACACACATTCTCTTGTGTACTATGCACAAAACCCACACTGCTCATAAATGTCTTCCCATTTCCTCTGGCTTCAAACGGGAAAATCCATGAAATTTGACATTAAAGTTGATATTAAAGGTCGATGGATGTCTTCAGAGGAGGGAAATTTCGAGTGTTTTATTTAAAGCCCAATTTTTTTTTTTAGTCACCAAAACTGACCCAATCAAAGGATAACATTAGGTATTTTCTCCTCCAGCAACACATGAATTTATAGTGACTGTGGAAAATGTGAAACAGATACAACAGCGGAACCTCATGAATAAAATGACTAGCGATGTGGAGGAAAATCCGCCGTTTGTTACATTGATTAGACCATTTGGAAGAATAGGAGAGAATAAAAAATAAGAGTAGAAATATAATATGAACCTAACCGTAAAGATCAGATTTTCAAAAATGACTTGAATGTTTTATAGCATTTCCACAGCTAAACCCATATGGACACAACATATTGAAAAATTATGCGTGTACATAAAGCCCGTGACCACTCCTAACAAACCTTAAAGCCCCAGGGTATAATAAAATGCTCATTAATTCTTTAAATTAGCTTAAATGCCCACATTAAATGCCATTTCATGACTTTTTAAAAAAACGTATTAACCATTCTCAGGGAGGGCTGCCAAGAGTCCTGTCAGGTCAAATAGACTGGAGAGAGAGAGAGTGTGTGTGTGTGTGTGTGTTGTGTGTGATGGGGAGATGCAGACCAAACCTCCCCTCCACGGCTCTCTCTTGCCAAGCACAGGGGCCTAGCGCTGTTGCCTAGGTGATGCTGGCAGGCAGCCGATAGGAAAAGAGGCTGGCAAATGGAAAATGTCAATTACAGCTGAAGATATGTAGATCCGCGCGCAGGACTTCTGCAGAGAGAAAGTGCTAGAATGAAGGAAGATGGGAGGAGAAGAGCAGTGAATGAAAAATAGGTGGAGAGGAAAACAAACGCCAAGATGTGAGGTTGAAGCGTGCGGGGGTGGCACAATTAAGACATACAGTAATCGAAAAACAAAAATTGACGATGTTTGAAACACCGAGCTTAATGGGAGTACGTGAATGCAGCAGCAGTCAACGTCAAAGTCAGTGTTTTGACCTCATTCCAGGCTCGCATATGTGAAATTCCTTTTACAAAACAAAAGAATATATGTCTATAAACATCTTATTGCTGGTGGTATAAAACAATTCGTTCGTTTTTAGTCGCTTTATTCGTATAACAGTGACACAAATGACACAAATAACACAAATAAATCATGATCAAGATTTATGTGGTAACGGTAATTTGTTTTGTAATAACGAACCCATGTTGAAAAAATAACAAAACATGGGTTTGTTTGAATTAATACGTGCCGGTAGCTGAGATCACTAATCGCATTAATAAGTGAGAGATCGGTTTTGGGATATCTGGGAGGGAGCTGTGCCGAGGCTACAGTGAGCTGGAGTTGGCACCAGTCGAGTGGCACGTACACAGTCTGCTGGAGTCCCTGGAGGAGGGGTTAGAGTAGAGAAGTGGGTAATCTGATCAAGAAAGGTTAGAGATGAAACATACTTTATAGCAACACATGACATGGATGCCAGTCAAGAGATGACTGGTCAATCAGTGTTTACACTGCAAATAGAAAAATTATGGGCTGGCACAGCCACACCCCCTAAACTGAGTCAGTTACCGTATGTACTGCCCAACCACAGCATGCTGCACGCAGAAATGCAATAATTCTTAGGCAAAGACAATCTGTCAAATGCAGTGCACGCTCAAAGCGTTTTTTTTTGTCACGTGAGACAAAACAAGAAATTTGCAGGAGAAGACGTTTCACTTTTGGTGAAAAGCATCACAGAAGCCTGTAACCCAAATGAACACTTGTCCGCAGTAGGCAGAGGTAGGAGTTGAATGTTTATTTTTAATGTTTTGATTTGCTGTTTCTTACAATTTTCTCCCCACATATATAGGAGACATTAAAAAAATGTAGGCTTTTAGTTTTTATTTTTAAAAAGTACGGTTTTGTCAATGTGAAAACACAGTGGTCCAGCACGGAGCCATTTCATTCATCCTGAGGTAAATTAATTATTTAACATAATTTCACATATCTTTATGGATGCCATGGATGGATGGTTCTCCCCTTTTCGGTGCGACTACATTTCCCAGTGTGCATCGCGTCAATTTCCTGCTACGTATGTAAACAGCGCCGTGTTGATTCTCGCATGTAAAGTGTGTCTTAGTAAATATGCGTGTTTGATCGTACTGAGGGCTGTTTAAACTTTCACAGACTATTTGTCATTTTTTAGGGATAGTTATAATTAAGAGAGAACACAGCTGCCGTGCTTGTTTAACAGTTTGGTCTCTGACGTTACGTAAAGCCTTAGTCTGTCTCTGCATCACATCACATAACAACACAACTTAACCTCGACCTAACAAGAGAATAAACTCAGCTGCTGACAGCATGAATAAGCGACAAGGTAAGTTGGATTTCCATTATTAGCTAAACATTTTAAGAGACCTAAATGTGCTATGTTTTTGTCAGCAGCTAAGCTACCTATGAGGTAGCTACTGTCGGAGATGAATATAACAGTAAATCCTCTGCATATTAATGATAAACAATCTGCTTTCTACGAGATGTAGTGGTACAAATTATAGGGTTTCAAAAATGTACATTACTCATTTGTAAAAAAAAAGTATAACATTATCCCAAAGTAAAACATTCTTTGTTTCTTTATGGATAAAGCCGGTAACAATCACTGGGCAATCACAAGCGAATAATCGATTAATTAACGGATTTATCGGTCACTTCCAATTGAACTCTTAACCATAATAACAATCACATCAGCAAGTCCTGACAAAACAAAACACAATTTTAAAAAATACATGTAGCCATTCTTAACATTCGAAAAATTAAAAAGTAAATTTTATAATTAAGTGGTGTGAACAAAACCAAAGTAAGTTCATAAGTAAATAAAAACAAATGTCGAATGATGCTAGATGCTGTTGTTT
>NC_024315.1:5775439-5789170 GCF_000523025.1 Cynoglossus semilaevis | reverse complement strand
GGAAGAGGATATTAATGCAAGAGATGAGAGCCTGAATTGAGTGCCCCGCACTGACAGAGGACGTCTGTCCACATCCATTATAACACCTTTCCCTTTCTTAAGAAGACTGAAGCTGTGTTCATTATCTCTCTCTCTCTCTCTCACTCCGACACTCACTTACTCATTTCATCTACCACCCTCAGCATCAGCTCCTATCCCTAACTGGCAATTTGATTATGACGGGGAGATGAGGATGTGCAGGGTAGAAGAGGATGAGTGTGTCACGTCGCCCTGATGGTGGTGGGTGGTGGTGGGGGGGCGCTAGAGGCAAAGGGTAAGTTAAACATCTGCCCTGTTCACACCAGTCTAGAAGCTGCGTGAACCCGTGCACCAACCACATGGATCCCTTTGATTGACATTCACTCCCGGCCTTAACGACTCTGTGACAGATGTAGGTTTTTATTGGTGTTTATGGCTTTGATCATCGTTGATTTCGACCTGATCTTCTTCACATCATCCATCAGTGACAGAGAGACTCTGTCACTGTAGTAGAGCGCTCTGTTGTTCAGTCCAACATGAACCACTCAGATCAGATCTACGTGGCAGAGTTTTGACTTGAACTTTTCCTCCAAGTTGGGACCCCCCCCCTCACTCCACCCCCTCTAATTTTATTAAGGAAATTAAAACTTTACGACTCACTTTATAACTTCTGGTACTCACAGCTGTGTTCTTAGGTGTCTATACATAAACTGCACCATTAAACCTTGAACAAGCTGTTAGATTTAAAGGACAAACAGAACGGTATGTGAATGAGCCGCCCTATATTGTTGAATGGATGGATGGATGGATGGATCCATCCATCCATCCATCCATCCATCCATCCATCCATCCAGCTGGCATGCAGCACGGTGGTAGGAAGTAGGGAACTAAGAAAATCCTACTTTCCAAAAGCTCTTTTATTATAAAATATATGGCATGACTTTCTCTGTACATTATGTACATTCATACTATACACACATGAAGCCACACTCCAGTACTGTATAGGCCGCCTGTGACTTTACTGCTGTCGTGACGTTCCGGTCCACAGTGACAGAACAAAGTGCGGTGTGAAAAACTGCACAGTGGATAATATCAGAGCGCATCAATCTGCCCAACATGTGACCGGTGTGGATTACTTCATTTTCGTGGTACAATATAAGTGTGCACAGGTACTGTGTGTATGAGCCACGGTGTATACATTTATAGCCACAGCAGTTTATCATGCATACATCAAGTATATTGTCAGTGTGGTCCCACTGTACGTTTGCATATTTTTCCTTTACAGGTGAATATATGCATCCTCCAGATCTCTGTGTACAAGTGTGTGTGTGTGTGTGTGTATGTGTGTGACAGAATGAGCGTATCCCCTTCAAGTGGGTTTTTCGCTATATAGACCTAAGTTGAATTAATGTTTCCCCCACCCCCATTCCAATTTCCATCCAAGGTCTTTTGACCCTCCCACTCTGCAAACACATAATGGTCCATTTGGGACTGTATTTCCATAAGACTGGGACACAGAGGCCCTTCTATACATATATTACCCTCTTTGTGTCTGAGGAGTCTCATGGTGGAGCTCGTCTACACACACGGGGGAAGTGCAAGTGCATGAACGCATGCACATAAACACACACTCACTCGCGCGCGCACACATACAATATATACACACACTCAAGCGCTCCTATAGAAACATGGCACCATATGTGTGCATATACCTATAGTAAACGAAGGCAGTCATTTTACACACAGATGTGACAGTCATAGTGAAACCATCATCACAGTCTGACTTTGATTGACAGCAGCTGTGAGAGGAGACATCCCACTGCAGAACCACTCTGTAGTAGACGCTCTTACAAATAACTGCAGTTTTTACATTCACTCTCTGTAATGTAATAAGGTAATACATTTTTTTGTATCTTTTAAAATCAAATATCATCACCACAAAATAACACATTTATTCACAGTGATGTGAAGTCAGCAGTGTTCTATATAGACAAAGTAATCACATAAGCCTGTGATTATCAAACTCGGCCCACGACTTGATTCCCAAATTGAGAGAATCAAAGAGAAAATTTTCTGTGGCCACTATTAAAGCAACGGAAATTTATGAATGGTGATTGTTTTTGGAAACATTTTTTTGAGAGTCCAGCCTCCAAGGTGACCATACAAAAAAAAATCTGGTTTTGCAAATGGCTTCAGAACAGTTTCACTTCATTCAAATCTTATATATGCGATAAGAAAACAGATACGATAACATTTCCTTGTATATCCTCCGTTTCATTCAGAGCAGCTAATTGACACAAATTGCTGGTGAGAGCTTAAATTGCCATCAATTATTAGGTCCGGACTGTTATCATCAAATCATTTAATCATGAGTAGGTGAGACCCTGAGAGCGCCTTAATGAACACGGCCCCAGACTTACATCAAACACCATGTAAATCACCCCCCGTCTCTCTCTCTCTCACACACACACACACACACTGCACATCACACAGTCACTCTACAAATATCCGCAAACAGCTGACATCGCTCTCTGTTGACCCACTTCCGATGGTATCATCTTCAAAGGGAGGAGGAAGAAAATCTAATAAGGAGGAGATGGGGGGGGGGCACGGGGTGTTATGGTGCAGAGAAAAGGACGACGCAGTTGATGCTTTAATGTGGTGCAGTAGCTGTTTGGACGATTTGGCTTGAAAAATAAATTTTATTTTTCAAAGAATTTAAAATATAATCAATTAAAAAAAACAATAAAATAAGTGTTGAACTGTTATTGTGCCAAACACATTTTTTTTTGATTTTTTTTATGCACAAGGTTCAACTTATTTATTGCCTGGTTTTTAATGATTGGTCTTAGGGCACAGGTAGGGACCGCCAACACGTTGGGTCTCTGCAGATAGTTGCTAGAGAATTTAGTTGAGTTTTTCTACATTTTTCCATCGAGTCACGTCTGCATGAGGTGCAGTGGAAAATTCTGGCCTGGTCGTCAGAGAATTGAGCTTGTTAATAGAGGATTGCAACTGAGGATCCTGCCTCGGTCTGCTGTGGTGTATTACAAATTTCCCACGCTCCCTTGGTGCCTCTGAAAGCGACCTCTGCTCTTCAGGTATGGGTTGCTGCATAAAGTCAGGGATTCCCACAGTGGTAAAGTTGCATTTGTGCAGAGGGAATCACAGCAGGTCAAATACATATACATATACATATATATATATATATATATACACATATATACACACACATATATACTGTATATATATATACAGTACATATATACTGTATATATATACATATATTTTGTTTGACAATTAACTGCTTTGTAATTAGAGTTTCTTAAATAAAGTTCATGGTTTTAGAACATGTTAATGTGGAGATATGAATTAAGTTAATGTGGAGTCTAATAATTAATAACTTTGACTTTTGTATTTTCAGGTATAAAAAATATTGTTGCGAGTTAAATAATATAAATTAAAAAAAATTTGCCGTATAAAACCTCTTGGATCAGATGAGCTGATGCTTTGATCCACATTACACGGTGTATTTTTCCTACTGTGAAACTCAAAGAACGTTAAAGCTCATTAATGAATGGGCTGCGTTCATTTACAGCAGTTTCTGTATGAAGCCAAACACTGATCTACAGCTGGGATTCACACATCCCCGGCTGCGACAGATGGCCATTTCATCATCATCACACACATGCACACTTACAGGAACAAAGTTGCGGACATACTGATGATGTAAGCTGCATCTTTATGTGCCTGTATGTCAGCGTGCTTGTGGTTTGGGGGGGTGGGGGGTGGGTTCCAGTGGATCATTATTTCATCATAATTGGCTGCCTGAAGCATTTGGAGTTAATTGGCCGGATGACGGTGTAAACCCTGGGGGTTGTGGGTATTGTAGTGAAAGATTCTGCTTGGTCACATGTGATGATTGAACTATTTTATTGGAGGCCTTTTTCTTCATTGTTAATAGTTAAATGAAAGTTGCTTTCAGATATTCAGATTTAGTCACTGTAAATGGTTAAATGAAAGTTGCTTTTAGATATTCAGATTTAGTCACTGTAAATGCATAAATAGACAGATATATAACCACACATATATACAAATCTATAAATACATACACATATACACAAGTGTATATATGTGTATATTTGTGTGCATATAACATTTTAGAAATCCTAATCTTTTTCCCCTAAATGTATCTGTTCTTTTCTTTTTTCTTTTTCTATGTTTAATCTGGCTCCCTGCTCCACTTCAGTACAAACTCACAGTAAAATGACTGCTATTTTATTTGAACATTTTTGCCCCTGGACTCCATCATCACCTAGTCTATAATGGACTGGCTATTCGTCTGCCTGTGTTTCAGGACCGTTGTAGCTGGTAACGTACTGTAGATGGTGCTCGCAGCAACATGGTTTTACCAGCATTACTTGTATTATTATTTCGTATGTTCTTTTTTGCAGTCCCAAGGTAAATGTTGGTTTGATGTGAGTGATGATTTGTGCAGTCGATGCAGGTCAATAGCAGAGAAAAGCTGCTCTCAAAAATCAAAGTACAAAAAGTCTCACATTCAATTGTGCCCTTGAGGCAAATGTCAGCTTGGCAGAATAGCAGCTACGCTGCATGAGAGATGTTGCCACTTTTGGCAGAAATGAACCAACGCTGTGGCTCACAATGACTTCAGCACAACATGAAGCACCAGAGACAGGACCTCTGGTGACCACCGACAAAGGTTTTTAAAAATGCTGCAATAAAGGTTAATCATGGGCTTAGTCTGACTGACGGTTGGTCCAAACACAGGTGTGATTCAGAAGGGGAGTGGGTTGGAACAGAGAACAGTTTGTTCTCCATTTAGATTTCACAGAGAAGGAATATAAAACAGAAGACCAGTGCGAGGAAATTAAAAAGTGTTCTTGAGTCGTTTCATATGAGAATATGAGGAAGAAACAGTCATGTTTTTACACTAACTTTTAGACTGGCACGCCTGTGTGTGAGCTCATGCATGCCGTGTGCATGTGCCCATTACTGAAGAGAGCAGAAAAATAAATCACCCAATCCAAATGTGAGCTATTACCTCGAGGGAGAAACAAAAGGACAAAGCAGACACTGCATCCGGCAAAAGGTCAAGGGGAAGTGGTTGAGGAGAGGCAGTGGGAAAAGGTCAACTAGCATCAGTGAAAACTGGGTTAATGTGAACAAAATACTGTAGTGGACTCAGAAACAGCATGTTTTGTAAAGTGAAAGATCAGCAGTAACGCACGAAAAGATTCTAGGGGAGGTGTTGATGATTTCAAATGGTATCGATGAACTAAGGCAGGCGAATATGTTTGGAAAATCAAAAACCTTATTCGTTCCAAAATGGGGAAATTCATGTGACCAGTTAGTGACCAAACGTAGCTGTGCTATTGGGTGACAGGGATGGGCGGAGATGGAAGATTAACATGAGCATTTAAAAACGAATAATTTAAAGTTGAAGGAAAGGTGACATCAGGCTGCCAGGTGGTTCCAAAGTTTCAAACCAAAACTACATTTTCTATGTCCTGAAAAAAGGAGAACAACTTTTCAGGTTTGGCTTCTGTTTGGGAACCTGTTCCACATGTTTGTTTACAGTACAGTCCATGAGTGAGAGTGAGTGATGGTCCTGACAGGAGAGCGACAGTATTTCTACCAACAAAGAAGTGTCAAGTAAACGATCCTCGACTGGATACACGCAGAGCGCTAATGACATTAAATCATAAACACAGCCTCAAATGAATCCATCACCTTCATGATGATCCTAACACACGCACAACGATTAAAGTGCTGACTTGGAACATGATTTACATCATTATGATTATAACTGTCATAATTATGCGCACCATTATAGTTCTCGTTATTAACAGCAATGACACTATTATTAGCCTGTCTGTGGCCGTGCTGCTCAGTCTGCGGGCTAATTACTGTGTCTGACCGTCCAGGCATGGTGCCGGCCCCCGGCTCCAAGGTCAGAAACCTTCTCCTCCCTTTTGTCAAGAGCCTCTCACACTTACTTAATTCTGCCACTCATAATCTCTTTTAATCTCATAAATGAAAGCGAAAAAAAAAAAAAAACCCTGCCAATTCTCTCCTGTGCAATTTATTAGTGAGTGTTTGTGCCGCCGAGACCCAGTAGTGCATTACTGTCGCGGCTAATCCAATTAGTGTGAATGTACCGAGCCGGGCCTGAGGGGTGGAGCGGTGGAGGGACGTGGAGCAGGTAGGGGAGGCGTGTCCCCCGCTGTGAGGAGAGAGCATTAGGAAGACTCTCTCTTCCTACACACACTGTCTTTTTATCACTACATGATGGCCTGGAAATTGGTGTGTGATCTGGGAATAATAGAATAACAATGGAAATATGAGACTCTTCTCTTACCGCGTCTGCACTGGAGTGTGTATGAGTGTGTAAGATCTTGTTTGTACGCGTGTGCGCACGTTCATCTGCCTGCGCACACACAAGTGTGTGTATGTGTTGATGAGGTCCTTATGGAGCAACACAATTTCACAGACCATAGACCTGAGCGAGGCTGTGGTGTTCATACACCTATACTTTACTGCAGATACACACACACACACCTTCGTGCAGTCACCACAGGTAAATTCATATTGGCGAAGTAATGTTGTTTGAAAGTCGATATTGTTGCATTTTCTACAAATAACTTGGTATCATTTGAATATTTTCTGCAGATGACTCCCCTGCCCCCCCCCCCCCACTTCCCTCCCACAACCCTGCAAAGAAATAAGTTTTAGATGATGGATGGATGAACGGACGGATATTCTCTGCAGGTCTATGTTCATCCAAACTCCACCCAAATGTCCGTCCCTTCTCAGTTGTTTGCAGATTAGCTGTTATTGAACTGACCAGTGAGGGTTGATAATGAGGGTCAAAATATTATTACAAATGCTCTGCAACATTAATCAACTGCTTATGCAGCAACATTGTGTGTCTGTGTAGAAATATTACTGTTTCTTCCTGTTTTTTTAAGTCTATACTAATTACTGCTACTTTCCAAACCTAAAATGTGGGAAGAATAGAAAGGCTACTGATAGGAGTCATTTAGAAGACGCATTCAGGGACATGATCAACGGTCAACCAAAGTTGGACCAAGCCAAAGAGTGGCAAATGTAATCAATGAGCAGCCAAGGTGAGAAGGTGAAAAAATAAATACATAAAAAAACTTTAAAAAATTATATATATATAAAATGTATAATGTCTATCTATCTGCATGTATATATATATTGACCTAGAATTAATTTTAGTTTGAGTAATTTGAGTTTGATTTAAATACCAACCATCTGAGTCATCCGTCCTTAGAAGATTATTTTTTAATAATTTCTTTTGTTGGCAACTAAATTCAACATTCAAATCTCTATGAACAAGATTCTAGAATCATCCCAGGGCCTTTTGAGCCTTCGATGATCTTTTTTAACGGCCTTTTCTTTGTTAGAGGGAATAATAAATGACTCCCGTGTGCATTACAATCTTTGCAAAGTGATTTACTCAACCCTGCACCGTGTTTGCATTACAGTGCTTTCACTGATTACTCACATAAACACATTGTTTGCAGCACTTTTAACACCAATTACAAACAGGCACTTAATTAAAGGCGGCAGGAATCATCCACAGGGGACGCAGACAACCTGCCGCCCGCCACTTACCACCAAATACATATGTCTAATCCTATTAATTATGACAGTAATGCTGCTGTGGCGTGATGAGTCATGTTTCAGTAAACACTGTGACCACTCTGCTTATGTAATGCTTATATGCCTTGTGTGTCACTGCAGATCCATGGGCTTCAGTTGAGTAACACAAAGCGTCCGGTCTTTTAACGCACCGCGCCCCTGAAAACTCTCCACTGACATCACCAGTCATGTAACAATCGTTTTTTTTATCCACTGACAAAAAAAGAAAGTCGAGAGCTGGCGGGGCTGACTGACGCAATCGTCAGATGGATTGACAGATAAACATTGTCGAGGACAACGGGTTCACGGAAGTTTTGAAAGCAACTCGACTACAAGCCACCGTCAAGATACGCGGTGAAGACCAAAATCCACCTGAAAAATAATGTATAAAAAATATGCTATTATATTATAATATATCCTTTTTTACCATTTTTTTTTTGTCATTTTATGACATAATCACTTGGACAAGTCACAACTGAAAACGTGTGGGAAACATAAACAAATACCTGCCTCTAATGCAAAAACCGATTAATAATAAAATAAACAAATGATTTATCCTGATTAATTACATTCATGATTAATCATTATTAATGGCAATTTACCCAGAGCTGCCCTGTGATTAATCAAACTAACATTTTATCATATAATAGACCTTGTATTTGTTGAATTAATCGCATTGTCTGTTGAAAAAAATATATATATATATAAAAGGACAAAGCGCGCGGTTTGGCTGTTTCCTTTTCAGCAGATGATTGAAAAGAACATCCAAATGGGGGTCAAAGCGTTTCTTAACAGACAAGAGCTATCTCAAAAATCCATTAGTGACTCAATGCAGCATCATTACCGCCTGGGCCCGAGCGTACAATATCCTGGCTTTGACTTTTCTGTCTTCTTGGCATTTTCTCCTCAGTCTGGAAATAAAATAGGTAAAGTGAATGAGAGGGTTCTTTTTATAAGGGAAGCAGAATGAAGAATGGTTGGTATTTTAGAAAAACATGTTTTTTTCTTCTTCTGCTGAATTATCACGAGGTCCTTTCATCAGCGATCGTGTTGGCTTCAAGGCAGGACATATTTTAACACTTGGAGGGAAGTATTATGTGACTTGGAGGAATCTATTTCTGGTTTGCTGTAATCAGAGCCCTGAAGAGTGAATCACATTTGACAAGACTGACACAGGGGACGCCACGAGCTGGAAACTGAGACAGATCCAGACACTGCACACGATGAATGAATCAGTAAACAGAACAATACAATGTTTCTGTTTTAGGATCATATAAGACCACGGTGGCCAGATGGCCCGAAATCGAGACGCTGCATCGCATTGTTTTTGTTTTTTTACTGGCTCCCATTTTCTGGTAAAATTAAAAATGTGTTGGAAAATTGTTTGGCGAAAGCAGCGAGGGCTGTCATCAGAGGCCGCCCAGGTCCATCCGTGATCAGCTGAACCTTGGCTAAGCCCCTCCCTCAAAAGCTAGCATGGCTCGGAGTGAACAGAAACAAGAAGAGCGGGGCTTAACGAGGAGGCGGGATTGAAATGATGGTCAACAAAATTTTTTTTAAAATGTCAGCGTGAGCATGGAGGGAAATGAGACAACGATCACGGCGAGGAAAAGAAAATGTAGCTACATTAGCTCATGATGGAACTTTGTTGTTCTTTGCGAGGGAAGGCTTATTGAAAGTGCACTGCAAGGAACTCTGGACGAGGCTGGTGATTTTCAAATACAAACACACTGTCCACACTCATGTAGAGACACGTACAGTACCACCTGGTGGTAAACACTCAGCCCCTGTATGCTGTGTTTCTGTGCAGCGGCCTCAGAGGAGCGCCCACGCTGGGCTAACAGGTCCCCGGTGGGTGCCGGCTCGGTGTGGACATGTTTTGTGGTCATGTCCTGATCACTGCAGCGAGACTGTTACAGAGAGAAATGGTTATGTTTGAAGGGCTGCAGAAAGGTCACGCAGGAACAAATAACTGGACGATGAGGGAAAAAAAAGTAATAGAATCTGTGGTCAGAAAACCTAGAGGTAGAAGAAGGTAAAAAAAACTTTTCATTTTTTGGGTTTAAAGCCAGCTCAAAATATTTCAAAGACACTACAAAAAAAAAACCCTAAACATATTTACTGTGCACGTCTGCTCCACCCCCATGTAGACACTTACAACATGCAACCTTCAGACGCAGCCATTGAAAAACAAACACATTCATCACAACACAGCCTTATTTCACACTGCCCTGTGACAGAAAATTAGATTTTTCTGTTTGAGCAGAGGGATGCAGGAAGGGAGGGGGACGGGGGGGACGGGTGGCTACAGAGGGACACATCAAGAGTTAGGCTGCTTCTTAATCGCTGATGTCTGAATGGATGTCAGCTGCAGCATAAGTGACGATCAGCAGCGTGCGGCACCTGAAGAGGTCTCTTTATAGATGACAAGACTTCAGACGGCAGAGAAAAAGCTTCTTTCCTCCCACTCAGCCCTCTGCCCTGCAGGAGGGATTGACACATGCACAGACACACAGGCCTGCATTCATGCATACATGCAGGGGTTCAGACACACACACACACACACAGACTCACATTGTTTACACAAAATGCTGTGTACAATTTTGCACACTGGTGGTGGATTTCCAAATATCCACAACTGCTCTCCCTTTCTTTATCTTGCTCTCCATCAATCTCTCTCTCTCTCTCTCACACACACACACACACCCAAACACAACCTTATGCATTAAATTCCACACACTCTCCTCCTTCACAAGACACATTACAGACATAGCCTTGGGCCGGCTCCAAGCAATTCATCTCTACATCCCCAGCTGCAGAGCTGCTGAAAAATAACAGTTTAGTGGACGCTCACTGTTTGTATTTAGAGAATATTTTACTGCAGTACTGACTACTCGCCTCTGACTCCCTGCATCAGGACTCATCAGTTCTAGGCCTAGACTGCTGGGGAAACCTTTCTACAATTCAACAATTTCCGAGATCCGGTGTGAGATCAATAGAGTTCAACCTAAACTTACCAGCTGTCAAACAATTAAAAGTTTTAATCATGATTAATCACAGGTCGGCTGTGGCATAATCAAAATTAATAAAAGTAATTGAACTATTAATTAAATTGTAAACAGCAGGTAGATGTATGTGATTTATTTCTAATCCAAATGACTGAATATTTATATATATATATATATATATATATATTTCTTTCACAGAGTTGGTTGATTTCAGTCTTAATGCCAAGAGTTTCTTTAAAATCATTGGTGAAGCCGTCGTCCTCAGTAACATTAGTCAGTCTACAGACCCTCGTGGTCCCTTTGACAATTGTGTCAGTCAGCTTGTCATCCCAAAAAAAAAAAAAAACCTTAAGTATTTAGGTCACAAAGGTATACATAACACTAACACTAGGTGATTTTTTTTTAACCAATTTAACCTCATTTATTAAAAATAGTAAAAAGAGCTGAACGGTCCTCAAAATCTGTGCAGTTTTTCTTTTTTTGCGTAATCACATATTCATATTGGGTCTATGTCTGGTCATACATATATGTGATTAAGCGTTAAAGCACTGTGTGAACATGTGAGCGTACGTGTGCCCGTGTGCTGTGGCAGCAGCCACACATGCTAATCTGTGATGAGAATCATCGTCTGTGTTTCCCGAGCCATTAGACTAATGCTGAGGCATAACACAGAGGAGTGGATGAGACCTGGTGCTAATAGGGGCTAATCAACAGCACCACCTCTCACAATAAGCTCCGCTATGTGACACTAAATATGCCTCGGAATCAGGATCACCAGACCCCGGCAAGAAGATAATTACAGTAGCCCCGCAGCATTTTATTAATAAAATTCCAACAAATCACCTTGAATATTTGAACGAGCGAAGGTGTGTGTGATTTCATTTGACACTTGAACGGCCTGAGAAGTGCTTGCATAGCCGTTGTTATTAATTATTAATATCCCCTTACACTGAGCATTTAATTTAAAAATCTTTTCCTATTCCATTATGAGGTCTAAGCGAGTCTGTTTTTTTAATTCAACAAAAAAATGGAAAAGAAAAAAAAAAAATCAAAGCTTCCAGAAACAAGGCAGGAATGATGTGTTACAGAAATCCTACTGGAGGAGAAACAGGTGCATCACACAGCCCATAGTTCACCAAAGCCTCTCATTTCTCCTAGCAACAACCATTTTACAATATTCACAGCATGTGGTGCAGGAGCGCTCCCATTGCCAGGCATTGGCACAGCGAGTCAGCCCTAATCTGCATATCATGCGATCTGACCAATGAATTGCTTCCTGTTTAATCATTCTATTTGACCTAGCAACCGAAAGCACCCGGCGAGCTTTGGACCGGCAAATAGTTAAATGGAATATATCCCCAGGAACTTGGAAGATCAAATGTAGAAGAAAGAGCCAACGGGGCAGGTTCCTCAGCCTCATTCTTTAATTAACCACAGCACCATGAGGGCGACCCTGCTGCTACATATTTTACAGAGACCATTGAACGCACCAGCTCAGCTCCACCAAGGCTACAACTCAACGGTCGGTTATTTACAGTGTTTAATTCACCGTCTTGATCCCATGAGAAATAAACCAAACTGTAAAATAAAAATCGCTTGTTTGTGTGAGCTTCAAAGACACAGCTTTGATACATAAAGGGTCCACGTCTTCAGTCGCTGAATTCCGGCTCCACACTGGAGCATTGAATCGACGGAGAACTGGCCACAGGGAAGACAGGAAGTGGCTGCATATCATTGAAGAGATGTTTATTATAGTTCACATTTTCACATACAGGTGTGGTCTCTGCAGGAGAAAGGCAGAAGCAGGCTCCACACGGGGCCAAGGTACAAAGAGGGGGCACCGGAGCTCAGCCAATAAACAGAGGTGGCCATGGGGCTGGGAATGATGAATAACCCACCAACCTGCTGGATATAGAGATAAAAAGGAAAAAAAATGCAAAAGTAAGAAGAGCGGGGGGGCTGCGGCTCCAGATCAGTACATGAGACTCTACAGGAGTTGTTGCAGGACGGGCCGGGGGACTTGGACAGAGGTAGAGAGTATGAAAAAATAAAGAGAAGAGAGAAGGTTGGAGGGGGGGGAGGTTTAGGGAAGTGGAAGGCCTCCATTAGTGAAGTCCGTCACCTTCTGGCCTTCTCGGATCTCCTCATCTCCATAATAGGCTGACCCCCTGTGTTTCTGGCTCATTAGAAAGGCAGACAGCGGGGCCAGGCAGACACACGCCTGTCACCTCTGTGGCCCCACCAGGGACCTTGATGAGACAGAGATAAAAGAAGGATGAATGGAACCATGGTCAGAGAGCAAGAAGGATGGGATGGAAGGTTGGGCTTCAGGTTAGATCAGGAGGAGAGAGAGGAGCGAAGAAACGGAGTTTAGCTGCGTCTGTACTGGAAAAACAGATGAGGAATAGAAGGAGGAAACAGTGGCTGGGTGAAAACAGATCTGTGTAGAAACAGAAATCTGATAGGAGACGAGTGGCACGGGGAAATTGGTGTGATCTGCCGAAACTAAAGTTTTTACACACATCAATGGAAGTCAGAATGCAATAGTTGGTGTATTTGTGTTTATTAACATCTCTGCTAATATTAATTCAATATTCTTTCCTTTTGCTTCTTTTGTGTCTGAGTTTAGAACATCAACCACCAATGAAGTGACATGATTCTGACTGACAGTCAGTCTGGACATTCTGGACACTCAGTCCTGGTTTGGGATTCTCCCTCGGGAGACCTTGTTTTTTTTTTTTTTTTTGCTCACATTGAAGCAGCGTCCCTACGCCACCCTCTGGACCAGACCCCCCAGACCAGTGGGACAAGGTCATAGGTGACAAGGTTGGCGACCTCATCTGGCCTCTTGCGCTATTGGATGGTGATCAGTCACCTCACGGCTGATTGAGCGTTGGCTAAAGTCGATCCTGTGTCTCGCCCACAGGGAAATCATGGCTGATAAAATCACAACTGTCCTGCAGGAAGGAAATTGCACAGGACACATCCTACAAGAGCTGTCTCAGGGACGAAA
>NC_024315.1:5759214-5775122 GCF_000523025.1 Cynoglossus semilaevis | reverse complement strand
CCATCCATCCATCCATCCATCCAACCAACCATCCATCCATCCATTCATCCATCCATCCAACCAACCATCCATCCATCCCTCCAACCATCCATCCATCCATCCATTCAGTTTTTCCTGCCTAATCCCACTCAGCATCTCTGGAGTCTTGGACATTTCACCAGCAGCTCATTTAAATTGATCTTATCTCCAATTTGCATGATTTTTCGACAGCGAGAAAAGCCGAGTACCTGGAAAAACCCCAGGATCACAAACACAACGCCATATGGAAAGACAATACACGACTAATGGGGAATCACTGGTAATCTCTTAGCTGTAAGATTCTTGTGTAGTGATTAGCTGAGAGTAGCTGCAGCATATCTCCTCTACGTACAGTGTAGTGGGACATATGGTAGTTCAGCCACCGTCTTACATTAACACAAGAAGCAAACACACTGTAAGTAGCTTTGACTCTGTAAATTCAGTTTTTTAAAGTCGCAGACACGAGATTTCGTTTGACGACAGAACAAACAACACAGCGGCTGCTGGAGGAGAGCGCTGTCAATCATACACACGTCTCCTCCAGATCTGATCAAACAGACATCTTAGAGTCTTATATAAATCAAACACACGTGTCGTCACACTCGCACAATTACAGTCACCCCCCCCGCCTCCCCCGCTGTCATGCAAACACGCTGATAGACACAAGCAGAACTAATTAAGAGGAATTCAAATTCCACATCCTTAATACTTGATACATTGGAGATCCCTAAGCAAATTTATTCAACTCTCACACAGAGCTCTCTCTCTCTCTCACACACACACACACCTTAAATCTACCAGCACCCACGCCTGTTTACACAGTCACGTAAACCTGCCGTCACCTGCCGCAGACACACACCGAGGGAGGAGTGCAGAAATAAAGCGGCGGGGCAAATGAACGTGCGAGTGCGTCGGCTGTTTGCTTTAATTTACCCCGACGACAGTGGCCGTAGGCTGCGCAGTTTATGATGATAAATTGAGTGGGAAATCCCTGCTAATAAATCAGGGCCTTTGATGAAGAAAAGCCTTTAATAGGATATTCAGATTTATATCAGAGACTCCAGCTATTTGCTGACAAGGACACAATTGCTCCCTCTGCTGCCTGTCTCTCTCCCCCTCTGACACACACTCAATCTCCCACCACCACCACCGCCGCTGCTGCCGCTGCTCTTTCTCTTTGGGCCAAGTAAATAAATGCTCTTCACGCGCGTCTTCCTTGGCATCGGCAGTTTGATTTTTATCAAGGCTATAGACGGTGGAACCAGGGTGGGGAGGGGGAGGAGAAACTGGAGGTAAAAATGGAGGGAGGCTGAGAAAAGCAGAGGAGCACAGGGGGAGGTGAGGGGTGAGGGAGGGAGGGGTGAGGGAGGTGAGGGGGTGTCTCTGCTGAAAGCTTTGCGTTATTGGCTCAGTGGCCGAGCGTGAGTGTAACACATGGAGCTTCATTACCAGAGCGGGGGGGCTATCTGTGTGACAGGATGCTGGAGAGAGAGAGAGAGCATGTGTGTATACGTGTGTGTATGTGAGTGTGTGTGTTTTCTGCATTTGTAGCAAGATTGAATTTCTGCCCCTTGTTCCTGCTCTTGGGATTACGTGTGTGTGTTTGTGTGCATCTCAGTGTGTGTGTGTGTGTGCGCGCGCCTTAGATTTGCAACGTGAGCACACACTCTCTCAGTGACTTATTTACTCCAGAGGCTCTAACAGCCCCACACAAAATCACCCCCCCCTCTGCCCCTCCACCACTCACCCCTTTGTTCCTAACTGCTCAGACACGAGGTGAAAATCTATTTGTGAGTGAGTGAGTGTGTGTGTGTCTGCATGAATAAAAGACCCGGAATATACGGTGGGAATTGTTTTCTTTTTCTTTAGGAATCGACGCTCAGTTATTGGTGTCCATCTCATTTATTGACGTCGTGTCTGGTTAATTGGGAGATAAAACGCTGCCTGGAGAAAAGAAGAAACGATGAAGTAGATGAGTTAGTGAGGGCGGAAAAGTTGCCGTTATCAAGGCTGAGTGTCCTCTCTCTCCTCTCTGCTCCAAACACAGACTTCTCCATGATAAATAAAAACTACCTTCACATCCAAACCACAGTGTTTGTTTAACAACATGTGCAGGTTGCTCTGTTATCAGCAGTCTAAACTGCTGCTGCAGAATGTGGGGCAGTAGGTCAGTACAAACAGAGACCTTCATTTACTCCCTCTGATTAAGTCAACCTCGTCTCCTTCGCTGAATCACCACAGTTGTGTCACATTGTTCGAAATGTCCTACAAGAAAAAGAACGTCTCCAACAACCAGGGAAAACAAAACACATCGTTCATGTGAAACTGTTTCGACCGTCTCTGCTGGTTTTGTTAGCATCTTTGTTAGCATCTGTTCTTCTTGTGAATGGCACAGTGCTGCAGGAGTTTCCTGGGGAAAGGGTTTTTGCCAACCCTAAGGAAAACTCCGCCTCAGATTTAAACCACACTTTGGAAAGGATTTTTTTGCCAACCCTAAGGAAAACTCCGGCTCAGATTTAAACCACACTTTGGAAAAGAATTACAATATTCAACTTCCTCAAGAAAAGATACAGCATGACTGAAAAAAGCATGATGAAGGAGTCAATAAAATGACCAAAGAAGAAAATATTACATATACAGGAGCAGCAACTTTATCATGTCGTTCGAGCCACTCTAAAATAATAAAACAACATTCTGCCTGACAACATAAATCAGACGTTGATGACGTCTGTCGACAAAGACTTTAATAGTAGAATTGATGTCTGTCGACAAAGACTTTAATAGTAGAAACCACTAAAACCTACATGTGTGTTTTTAGGTCCAAACTAATTAAAACAAACCATAACCTATGACCCATAAACCATGAGCTTTTTTTCTAGCTGACTTTGTTCAGTTAAATCCGAAAGAACGTGTGATAATAATATTACGTTCACAGTTTGTTCACAGCTCCAACACATGGCCACTCACAGACTAATGACAAATCTGTCGTAAATAGTCATTAAATTAATACAAATCTAATTTAAATCTAACTGAGGCGTATTACGCCAACGTGCTGCGATATTTATTTCCATTGTACTCGTGGCATCTGTGATTTTAGATTTGCTCACGTGGTCTTAATATGATGAATAATTATGGGGTCAGCATTTGACCATCATTTCATTTCAGAGAGAACGACTCCAGTATCTGCTCTATTAGACTGTTGAGTAATGCTTTCAACTCCGTTAACATAATTAAACCCTGTGTACAATTCAAAGGCGGACTACTTGCATTGCGTAATGATTACAATTAAGAGCTGCACACAAAGCAGGGACGGCGCGTGGAGGCACCGCGTGTGACGCCGGCAATTAATTGAAAATGCAAATACACAAAGCTGATGAATGAGAAGAGGGCCGCGTCTACACTGCGTGAAAAGACTATCTGCCACACTTCAGGAGGTTAGGGTGGGGGTGGGGGTGCTGGGAGGGCAGGGGGAGATGGGTGGCCTTGTATTCCTTCAGAGAGGAAATCAGACCAATTGGATATGAGGCGAAGCTGAGCTGCTGGGCAGAGCCTGCTGTTTGCTGAGACAGTGAAACGCTGCAGGCTCACGCACAATAAAGTGCTGATCGGACGACAACAGAATTAAGGGGAAAAAAATATTCTTGAACTCCCACATAGCGTCTCCTTATATATTTACCTAAGCATCAGCATAAATAAATGTAAATAAGTCGAATGCCACACCCCCTCATATATGTTCTTTACCTAAGCATCAGCATGTAAATAAATGTAAATAAGTCGAATGCCATGTTGCACCTGACTATCTACGACTGTTGCAGACAGTTTTCCCGTCGGTCTGCAAAGCATTGGAAAATGTGAAAATATTGGAAAACCCTCAAAAAATAGGCAGGCAGAGGAGATAGAACGTGGAGACGCAGACAGAGCTGCTGCTGTGTGCCGTTGTCTTGACAACGGAGGAGGAGCAGCCCCGTAGACTCTGAGTGGAGATGGAGCCCTGCATAAACTCTGGTAAATCCACAAGGACTTGCAAAAACAGTTCCAGTGCCACAGCCATTCTAAAACACTTCAGCTTCATTATCCTTTAAAGGCTGAGGTCATGACATGAATCGCTGCCATCGAGCTATTTTCCTTCAGAAGTGTTTGAACAGCCCATCAAGTCGTCCTCGCTCATTTCACCCTGGCTGCCTGTCCTGTAGTGGTAAATTAGCTATTAGCGATGCACCAAAAACCGCCCGTTATCGTTGCTATAATATGTTGCCCACTTACATACTAACTTGAACTCTAATATTCTAGATCTAGGCCTCGGTCCAAAGTTAAACCAACCCAGTTTGGTGTGGTTGTTTGGAGTGTGTTAGTCCAACAAACGTACGTGGCGTGTGTGTGTCCAATTGAACATGTCCAGATTCACCGTCATCGTCACGGTGAGAGAGAGTGTGAAAGCACCGCTGAGCTGACTGGGTCGGTGCCAACGATCAAGCTGCTGATGTTCATCATCAGCTGCTGCTGTTTAACCCGATTGGATGAGGTCAAAAAAATGGCAGGCACAGATTAGCAGGACGATGGGGGGGGGCAAAGACGCCTACTGACTGTTGTGTGAGTACTGCGTGGTCACAGAGTACTTTGTACGTACGGACCGTTGTCCTTCCAGCTTTGAGTCCATTAACTTGGTTTCTTGGGTCTTCACATGTTTACATTTGTTCTGCGTCACTGACGTGAACCGAAGCCAAACTGGCTTTAATTTAATCATCTTTTCTGACTCGCTTCCCAACAACAGATTAATACATCCAAGGGACCGTCTGCCTCTTCACAGCACGGCCCGGGGTAGCCTGACTGGCCCTGGCACACATTGCCATACCACCTGGCCAATGCCAACTGTGATGTATGGTGATGACTTGACCCCCTCTCCCCCCTCCCCTCCTCCCCTACAGTGGCACAAAGGACTGGGAAGGTTGACGAAAAAGGCGTTTAACCCCAGCACGGTGCCAACGATCTCTAACATTTCTATTCTCAGTCGTACCCTGTCGTATGCTGGGACTCACACGTGCAAATTCACACACAGGTGCAAGTCGACAGCATTATGGGCCTGGTGACAGATGGAGGATGAAGTTGTCAGATACTCGGCACTGCTGTAGGCCGGTGTCGGCTGGCTGCTGCTTGTTAATGTGTTAATTAGCCTACTTGCACCTCCTGTTCAGTAATTACAGCCAGCCTGGCCCAGGACAATGATCAGGGGCCACTGAACGCAGGATGCTGGGTCAGACTGGCGTAGACTGGGGACTCACTGCTGAGATCGCTCAGTAACTGGCCAAAACTGCTACGGTACAGTCACATGAACTCACAACAGGAAGAGGAACTGTGACGTTAGGAAATCTGACTGGATTAAAGGTACACTGTGTGGATTTTTAGGCATCTTGAATACTGGATACAGTACCAGAACAGAACCAGTGCATTCACGTTCTTTATCGTTGAGAAGAAAAAACAATATTGTCAATGCCTGAATAATTTAATTTTGTTTTATGATTATTTTTAGTTGAATAAATTGGAGAAGGAGAATCAGTCTTTGAATATTTCGACATTCCCTTACATCTCTGTTTCACCTAAATGAAAGTATAACGCATTTTTAAAACTCTTACATGTTTCAAAAAGTGATTCATCTGTGAATATATTGCCACAAATATTTATCTAAAACTACATACACTTATATTTTTGTTTACTAGAAACAAATGTGTCTTAAAATAATCCGAAATGTTTTTTCTACATTTTTACTACAGTAAACTCCAAATATAAGGTGTGTTTGTATTAAAACCAAATCCTTGCTGGAGGTTAATTCATTCATGAATTTTTATTTCTAAATAAAAGAAGTTAACAGTTTTGATTAAACCAGTCAGCAAAGACAAAGAAAAAATGACCTCAACCGTTCTCCACTGTGACTGTTTACCTTGAACACGACAGACTGATAAATAAATGGACGCTGATGGAGTGAAAACAAATTCTGATAATGTGTTGGAAAATCTTTGTGCTTAAAATGAAAAGTGTTTTAAGCTGCCTGAATAGAGGTCAGATAAGAGCTGTGAAAGGTGGAGTGGCGTTGAAGGGGAGTCTCCATCTTTGCTGTTATCTCTCCCACTCTTTGCCACCCCCCGCCCTCACCCACCCTCACCCACCACCACCACCACCACCTCACTGCAGGAAGCAGCCGGTTCATTTGCCTGTGAGTGTGTGACGGAGCTGATTAAGAGCAGTTTGTTTTATAGATGTGGGCTAATTGAGTTGGCAGGATTGCCGTCAGTCTTTTTGCTGTCTTTATTGAAGATTACATATTTCCTTTTCATATCTCGGTGCCGCAGACGCCCGACCCATTTATCTCCATTCCTCCGCTCCCTTCCACCGCTCTGTGGAGTGAGGACAGTCTTTGGTCCTGCGTCTAATTAGCGCTCCTCTCTATCACTCTCCTCTCTGCCTGTGTTCACTGCTGCACACTTGCCCCAGAGACCCTCGCTTCTCCCGTCTCTCTGATCCTGACCCCCTCCTTCTCATTATCTCCCCTCTTCCTCCTCATCTTCCTCTTTGCGCCAATCTATTTTTTACCTTTTCCATCTCTCTGTCATGAATCACTGACCCCCTCCCTCCCAGCCGCCCCCACCACCACCTTACTTCCCAGCTCTCCTTTTCTCAACAAGTTAATTAGGCTCATCTCTGGCACCCCCTCGCCAAAGCGTGTGCCCACAGGGCCAGCCGAAGCACTCTACTAATGTGGGGGTGAGGGAGGGGGGGGTCTACTATTTTTAGAAGACAACAGAAGGAGTAAAAGCAGAGAGAGGAAGAGAGACAGCTGAAGGTCATTTCGTATTTTCACTTTAAGCAGCTCCTATAATTGAAGAAAAATACTGCACTCAAAGAAAGTATGGCGGTGTCAGAAAACCTTAGTGTCCTGTCCTCGCTAACTGTCTGCTGAAGTGCACGGTAACACAGAGGTTATTTATCGTACGTGAGGAAAAGAACGTACGATAGCACAGAGTCATAAGACGAAAACAAAGACAGTATTAAACGATAGCAGAACTATTGATGGTCAATAAGACGAGAGACATGACGGCTGGTCCGACTCCCAGAATCCGTGTCCAGTACTCGATGCCATGAAGCCTCAGGGAAAAAAATGTAATTTCCATCATTGAAGCTGAAAAGATTTTTTTTTATCATGAGACAAACTAATGAGACAAACGTGCTGGACATATAGTCCACCATACTGAGACCATCTTAGTTTCTGCATGTTGTCACATCACATTACAAATAAACTTCAATCAATCAGTGTTTACTCACTGTATGTTCTGGAAACAGAAAGCTGAAAAAAAACTTGCTGTAAGAAACAAATGTTTTCTCTTATTTTCAGCCGCAGCGTTACTGTCGTCGGTCCTTATATTTAGCACTAATGTGTACTTAGAGCCGACTGTAGCCTAACAAACGCATGCACGGTTGATGACAAATATAGAGATAGGAAACAGCGAACAGTGAAGGTTTGAGTGTGAGAACCTCCAGGACTCCATTAGCCGCCGTCGCTCTAATAAACAAAGCAATCACAGCGAGTCGGAGACACAATTATCAAGAAATTACACCAAAACAACACATTTCTCTCCTCCACTCATCGTGCCGGGGTCACTCTGGTGCCCCCGCCGATCACCGTGGCCCACATCAATCCCTCGGGCGTCGCCCCGACACTCAGACGTGTGCTAACAGAAGTGCACCCGTGTTCACACGTGGCTGTAACTGTAAACACACATACGCGGGCACATAAAACACACATACACAGATTTATGCGAAAGGTTATTCATGTGGGCATGTGCTCACTCACACATTGAGTCATTCTCCCCCCCCTGCACCTCCCTCCCCTTCCCAGAGCTCGTCTTAATTAGCAGCCGAGTCGTCTCGTGGCAACACGCTCGTCAATCTCCCTCCACTCTGTAGCCTGTGTACTAATTAACTGATTAAAACGAGAGCGTGTAGCGGAGTGACAGAGAGCACAGGATCTCGTCCCAGAACCTCCCACCTGTTGTAAACACCCTTCTTCAGTTCCCTTGTTGAACTTATCTCGACTCACTCAGAACTTCTCCCTCACTGATCCTTTTTCGTTCTTCACTGCTTTCTTTCTTCCATCTACTGACACAAACACTGATGTCAGTAAAACGCCCCCGCCAAAAAAAAAAAAAGAAAAAAAAAGGTTACAGCCGCGCCTCACTTTTCTTAGATGCAGGTTGACAAATAAAACTTCCTGTCACCACAAAAAGCTGATTGGTTGAAGTGTCAAACAACATCATCGTCCACAGAATAACGCCACAGATTGATGTTGTTCTGCAGACACTTCTACTTCCACAGCATTTTATTTTGTTTTGACAGCAAATGAACGGCTCCCCCCGGTCGGTGGATATTAGGCGGTACTGCAGTAGACATCGGAACTTGGCCTCTTCCAATTGACCACATGATGTTGCACTCAGTCCCAGTGGAGATTGACTTAGCAGCATTTGGAGGATAAATGACATACAATTAATGCAAGATGAAAGTAGATTCCGCTCAACTCTCTCTATCTGCCTGCAAGGCATCATGGGAGGTCTTTGGTTAGAGCAGAAGTGTAGCTGCTGGCTCTTGCCTGCTGCCCCGAGGGCTTCTCTGCCTCCTACTGCTCAATTACAGCCCAGAATGATAAAGCACCTCATAGTTTCTGCTCTGCAGAGCTGCAGGCTCCATGTTGGACCCTCATCAATATTTCAGCTCTTTTCCTTTATACTGTATTTACCCTTATCTGTACAATAATGGCCAATATCACACCCGCGGCCTGGCTTCCCTCAGGCAGTGGGGTTGTGTTTGGTAACGAGCAGTTACACCTGAATGAGAGCAAAACAAAGCAAAGAGGGGGTTTCACCGAGGACTCTCTTTCATGTGTTTGAGGCTGAGCTACAGCATTTCAGCATCTACAGGGACCGAGCCACAAAGAAGACCCCTCAGGCTGTTGTCTTCAATTCAATCAGCACAGCCTGTTTTACAACTTCCTTTTAATTCCTCATCACATGCTTTTATTATGAAAGGATGCACTGCATATTTACACAGAAGTCGCATTTTTGTCATCGTGGTTTCATTTACTTAGACAAGTACGTGACTTTCAGCTTTTTCACTTTTACTTCAGTGTATGATCTTCTCACTGACACAAGAATTTTTACAACCCTCCCCATACATTAAGGTTTGGGAATAAAAATACAGCTTAATTCAAGTCAGTAACTGCAGATAAATCTCACAAAAAATATGTGACTGAGAGCTCTCTGTTCCACTGCCTTGTATGACAAGAAATATTTCCAATCAAACTTGTGGTGATTTAGTAGTTAAGGTTTCAGGTTCGATTCCATCAGCTGCCAAGTTACCACTGAGGTGCTCTGAGCGTGGCTAAATCACAGGTTCGCTAACAGCTAACAGCATTTTTGGTTTTCCAAAAACGCTGTTAGCTACGAGCTAAAAGGTCCTTCAACGTTAACATTATGCAAAGGTGTTTTATCACTGTTTGTCAAACTGCGTAAGGTTTCAAAACATAACATAAAAATACATTTCTCATCGCCATGAGGTTTCAAAACATAACAACATAAAAATACATTTCTCATCGCCATTTTCTCCGGCCTGAAAAAAATCCACTGAGTTGACTTTGGACGTTCAGACTTTGGACGTTCAGACTTTGGACGTTCAGACTTCAGAATCACGGACTGATCCAACAACAGCAATGTTTCAGTTCTGTCATTAGTTCACCTCAGGAACCAGACCTTGCTGTGCGATCCACCTCTTAATGAGTCACTGAGTGTTTACATGTGGTCGTTACGCTTCAATTAAAATCAGACTCAAAGCTCTGTCTGGAAAAAATCCTGTTTATAAGTCAGAGTCAACACTGGGTTCTTCTGAGGAGGTTTGTTGTTACTGTAACACACACGACCACAGGGCGAAAGACTGAGCGTTGTCAGAACAAATGTGATGCCAATTACTGTTAGGAATAAAGACAAACTAAAATATTTAAAATAAAAAAGGTTGAAGAAGTTCAAGAACATAATAAGAAAAGACGACACCAGTGAGGGTTAGTCTGCTCAAAGACGAGATGAAGGAACACTGAAAGGCCATTTCTCTCATGGCAATCCAATTTTATCCGAATGACCCCCCTCTCACACACACACACACACACACACCTCCCTCCACTGCATCGACTGACACATGCACTATCTCACACACACCATGTAGACACGTCCATCCTCAAACGCCTCGGCTCGCGGTGCCCGTTTTTCACAGCAGGTCACTAATTCCACTTTTATCCCCAAGTAATATTGGCCTTATCGCTGTGGCTGCTGCATCCATGCGGAGACTCCGAGGGGCCACGAGGCGGGGGAGGGGGTGGGAGGGAGTCAGGGTGAGGGAGATGCCAGTGTCGCCTCAGTGGAACTGATTGCATTCGCTCGGACACGGAGCTGGTGCTTTATTACAGACACACAAACACACATGGGAGGGTGAGGAAAAGGGAGAGTGGGAGACACCGAGAGTGAGGGAGAAAGACAGAGAGGATCAAACCTCCCTCCCCTAAGGTCTTGCTCACTGCAAGCTTTTCATACCAGCAATATTGCCACTGATATTGCATTGGTGTTACATCATCTTTCAAACACACACACACACACAGACCTTTTATGGCGACTTTCACTTTGCCTGTGACTATTTTTCTCATTCCTTTACTCAATTACAAAAAAGGCCCCGGGTTCACGTCATGTTCACCCCCCACTCCCCCAAACCTCCTTTATCCCCTTCACCTCCTCCTCACTGAGGAGGTGTCCCTGTCTCTGTCCTTCATTTGACATGGATCAGGTCTGTACCCATCAGTTTGGTATGACCACCACCTACAGTACGGCCTGATGCCTGATGGAGTGTATTATTGTCCTATATTATTCTGTTAGTACTGAGAGTCTAGTGTCAAAATCAAAACGCAGCTAATATGTTAGTGCTGCAACAAAAACCACTTCAGATTGCCTGTTATTCAGCACATTGAGTTTAACTCACTATATTTGAGGGCTATAAAGCTGGGGGACATTTTTCCCCTGATGCCTATCTGCGCTGCGGTAACGATGATATATGGTGTAGGTAAAGAGATGACGTTTTCATGAGCGGCAGACAGCTTCCATCTGTCTGGAACCACGGTTTATACAACAACTGTCTGTCTGATGACTTGGCAAGTCCATGTTCAGAAGGTGAGGAAGAGATCTGGGGGTCGGGACACAGAGAGACCTAACCCTAACCCTAACCCTCAGGCCATTAGAACTTTAAGGGGAAGAGAGAAATAAAGCGACGGGTGAAATGACCAGGTGAGGGACAGTGAGCGGCGGTGTAGAAAAATGGAGCTCAGTTGAACACTCGTAAATCGTGCAATAGTTGATTACTCGTAACTGGGAAAACTCGTATCTTGGCTAGGTCGTATCTAGACACAGAGTTGTGTTTTATTTTTGTTTTGGTTTTTTTTTGCTTGAGCCCTGGTATTTGTTACCAGGGCAGCCTGACTCGTGACAGGGTAGCTGTGGATGAGACCTGATTAATCAGGAATAATCATGTGTCAATCATGTGTTCCAACTGTCTCTTCTTTTTTTTTCAGTTCTGCAGCTGATTGACCAGTGTGTTTCAGTGTGTGTTTTCCCTTTCTGTGGTTGTAGCTTGAAGTTGCTGCCTGCCTGACGGATGCAGCTGAGAGTGTGTTGCCATGGCACTACCTGGTGGGGAATGTTCTGTAATGGGAGACCAAAGCCAGCAGTCTGCTGATTAAAGAACAGAGAGAGAGAGGGAGAGAGGGAGAGAGAGAGAGAGGGAGAGAGAGAGCTGTGGGTTTGTCTTTGTGCATGGATGGAACGAGGAAAGACAGTGGTGGAGGTTGAGGGGCAGTTGCCCAATTTTACAAAAACATACACGTGCTAGCTCAAACAAAACCTTGCAGGCACGCATGCAACTGAGCAAGTGCATACACACACACACACAGAGAAGCGCGCGCACACACACACGCGCGCACACACACGCACACGTTTCATTCTGCAGAATTAAATCTCACTGCTTCCACAGACTGCACAGTTGAATTATTTATGGCTGCCCGTCTCCAGGCCAGGACGTAATAAAGTTACGGCCGAGACTAATTTGCAGTTTGATGAGGTGGGCTTTTAGCAGTGGATCTGGGGCCAACATTAAGTACATATTGTTTTTACAGATTTGATTACCTTTTTATTGTTATTGTTATTAATGCACTGGGCGTGTGCAGAGGACGTAGCAGACTGCAGCTCTGCTCACTGCCACTGGTTGGTACAGAGAAAAAAAAAGCGAATAAACGTCGTGTGGGGAACCATTAGACGTATAGCAGATATAATCTCCTTACTTTGAAAATCCAATAAAAGTGGCAACTCAACACTTTTTTTTTACAGCAACCTGGAGGCAGTCTGTGTCTAAATACATGAGTTTCAGCTGTGAATCAGCTGTGATTTGGACCTGACACAGACGTATCAGGCTGATGTCAGCACTCACAGGTGGTACATTAAAGAATTACAGAAATGTGATAACGACGTGGGGAATTACAGAGTTTCATTTACTCAGTCCTACTCTGGTTAAACGGAATGAAATCCTGTCCAGTTTTCATGGAACGCCTTTTGCCACACGAGGCAGTGCATTGAAAAACCCTGTGGATAATTTGATAGAGTGTTGTTAAGCTGCAAAAACAGGCTGTTTTTACAGGCTATTAAAGACTTACAGTCTGTAAAAACTTTATGGAGATAAAAGCAGGAGGAGAACGGCGGAGCGACAGTATACGGCACCTCGTGGACTCACTGTAGCGCCTCACGGTGTTAAACCAGACCGAGGCGCAGCACATTCGCCCTCTCCTGGATACATATTAATCCTTTGATTAATGACACCCAGCATATTTAATGCTTAATACATGGGGGCGAAGTGACAAGCCCAACAATTAGGTCAATTACCAGATGACAACTATGTTGTGTTGGGTTAATTACTGGAATCTTCTGCGGCGAAGCTGCACATCCATTTGAGGGCCAATGGCACGTAATGGAGCACACATGCAAATGAGCCCACCTCCAGAGCACGGCCCGGCTGGGACGTGTGATCTGGGTTAGGGATGAGGATCAGTGTGTGTGGCTGCTGCTGCTGCTGTTGGTCTTTTACCCTTTTTTTTTTGGAGATAAAGAAAATTCTGCATCTTTTCTGTGTTGATTGATCACCGTTTTATTTGTGTGGAGGTGAAAGAGTACATCTGGGATCAGATCTGAAAAGAAGGGAAGAGGCGTCTGAGGATTACTTGTGTGTGTGTGTGTGTGTGTTTTCTCTGGATTAGACGAGTTCTATTTTAGTCCCTAATGAATGGCAGCTCAAAAGAAAGATTGAGAGAATTAGAGAATGAATAAGGAAAAAAAAAGGAAGACAGAAATGGAGTCAATAGGTTGAAACCAGGTTTCCTGAGTGAATGGAAAAAGAAGTAATTATACTTCCTCCACTCATTTCTTCCCTTTAGGAGTACTTGATGTGCACGTAATCAGTAATTAATTTGTAAAGTGGGAGGTCCTGGAACGCAGAGTGGTTCCTGTGACTTTTCTTTTTGTCATTGTGACTCAGAGGTGGTGAATCTAATGTCAAAGAGTCCAATACTCTTAAGCAGGAAATTAAACTCTGCACAAAATGCATCTCTCACCTAGAGGTCTGGAACCTTCAGGTGAGGGAACCTCATTTTTTATCATTTTACAACCAAGTAAATACTCCGGAGCAACTTATATATGTATCATATACATTTGGGCTGGTGCGACTTATACTACGGTGCGTCTCATAGTTCAGAAAAGAACACAAAATCTTAAATCTTTAAAGCTATAACACAGATTCCACAGAGACAGAGCAGCTCACTGGAACCACTGGCTCAGGTTTCTGTGCGTTTGGACAGGTCTGTGCGGACGCTACGGAGTACGTACGAGGTCATTTCCATTTTCACTTAACTACTCTGTGCGTTCTAGTGTTTTAATCAAAGCGGGCGGCGCTGCCGTTGCGGCTAAATGGCCCTGTAGCGCCTTTGAAAGACGCCGACGGCGTTGTCATCCTGAAAAGGACACACGTTTTATCTCCTTAAATGGCCTGTAAAAGGAGCCCATTGACTACACAGGCAGCCAACACTTCCATGTCTCCTTGCTTTAGGCTCCATTGTACTACCAAGTGAACGTGTCAATGGTCCTGGACAATATGCCACAGCCGCCTTTCAACAGACACAGCAAACATTTCCATTGACAGAGAAGAGATGTTTTTATAACTGGCAAGGCGAGAAGGAGGCTTGGCAGGGAAACAAATAAAAAAAGGAGAAAAAAATACGAGTGAGAAGTGAATTTCAGTGAGATAATTGTGTTTTTATCCAAGACTGGATTCATAAATGTTGAAAGTACGAATGCACAGACACTAAACCTGAACTACTAGTAAATTCTCTTCTTCTGTTGGATTTTAATTTGTGCTGTTTTACATCTTGACGTTGCCTTGTCTCACGGTTTATATGCAGCTCAAATATAATCTTATATTACTGTGAATTGGCAGAGTTAGGTTATAGAGTGCAGGCAATTACACCGGTGTTTAAAAAGAGAGTTTAGCTTTTTACAGGGAATAAATAAAACACAGTTTCTTATTCAGAGTCCATTTTCAATTCACATTTAATTCAATCAAAATGTAATCTCTTACAGTACTTCACCTGCGGAGGCACTTTGTTTAGACAGTATTCACTGCAGGTCTGTACTATGTTTGTCCTGCTGTGACATAACTAGTAGAGTCAGCGCTTAATTTAGCCTCGGAACTTAAAAGACGGGTGTTTCCGGCAATTTTAAAAAAAAAGTATTTTATAGTAACCCCTGAGTACAGTTCAGTGTCACAGTTCTGAAACAGTGTACTGACTGTCCTCGACACACTGAGGCACAGGCTTCAACAGAATGCGGCGCGTGTGTGTGTGTGTGTGTGTGTTGGAGCAGGAGTTCACTGACAGAGAGAGAGAGTTGTGAACTAACTGGGCGATTGGCCGCCTGGTTTCTCCCAGTGCAGTGACAGACCTCACTGTGCCACTAGATTAGGTGCAGTTGTCCTGTCATCCAGTGTAATTGTTGTGTGTGTATCTGTGTGTGTGTGTGGGCGGGGAGGAAGAGAGAGACATTATAGGAGAGACACAGAGAAATTGGGAGTTAGAGAGACGGATGAGGGAGACGGACGGTGTTGGTCAAGTGTCTCTCTCTGTGTATTGGTGTTTACCAGTACGTGCACTTGAAGGTGTTGGCTGCATTTGATGATGTGTGTTGCTGTGAGAATGACCTACACACACACACACACACACACAGATACACATTCTCTCTCTCTGTAGTCTCTCAATTAGATGGGGCGCAGGCCCGTGGGGAGCCATTGTTTGAGCAGCGGTGGAAGACAAACAAGACAGCCGCCACACACGGAACTCCCTGGGCAACACTCCAGACCGCTGCAGTCATTCACTCACCACTCACTGAGCACACACACACACACACACACACAGGTGCTGTATACAGCCCTATACCTCTAGAATTTACATATAAGCACAAATTAAAGCCACGCGTTCATGTGGATCACACCAGGCAGCAAATTATGGTGAAGGCGTACGAACCTGGGGGGAAATGGAAACACATGTTATGCACCTACTGTATGAATCAGCTGTAGGAACACTGACGGTGTCAGACCTAAATATACTGTATGTTTACAGCAACACGTGCACTCGCTCTCATGCACACACACAACAAACACACAGCCGAGGCAGCGAATCACTGCTCTTTACTGTAAATGGACCAAAACCACAGGAGGACGGG
>NC_024315.1:5757139-5759162 GCF_000523025.1 Cynoglossus semilaevis | reverse complement strand
TACACACAAATTGCACCCAGTGGGATAACTTAGCCCCATTTCTACGACAAAGGCCACACTGTCAGATGATAATGTGTGCCTGGAAATCCCCTGATGACAGCAGGTTTGGTCAAACATGACGAAAAAAAAACCCACAAAAAACAAATACCCAAAGGGTTTGTCCTCAAACCTCAGTCCATTCACAGGAGCAACAGATATCCTCAGGTTTTTAGTTTCATCAGCCTCCATTTCCCTCTCATCATCTCATCTCTTTAACGTAGATGGAGGGAAGAGAGAGAGAGGCAGAGAATCAGGGAGGTTTTGGAAGCATAAAAGTTTTATAGGAGCCGTAAAGGGTGAGCACGTTCACCCGGCCCTCCTGAACTCTCACTCCCTTGCTTTTTATATTCCATCAAGGAAAAGACAGAGCGAACGGTCGGGTGAAGAATCACGGAGGAAATAATGTAATTGATACCAACCATCTGTCTTCTCACCTTTCATTTTCTCTTTTTTAGTTTCCTCTCATTTCAGCTGCCGCCCTGCCGGGTGTCAAGGCTCTTGGTTCTGTGAAGTGTTTGATATTTGAATGCACCTGCGCTTGGTGTGCGTTCAGAGACTTGAAAGGCTCCTTTCATCCAGGTGAAGTGAAACTATTTAAAGATAATAGAAGAAAAAAAGGGCTTATCCTTCAGTCATAAATCATCAGCAGCGCAGGCATTACTAAATGACACAGTCTGCTGGCAGAGACTCTCCAGCAGGCTGTTAGAGGTACAATAAAGCAGTGCCATATTTATTGATATGCGCTGTAAGGATACACGCCGTTTCTGTTGTTAGTTTCTACATCGGTCTTTCCACAAAAATAAGAAAATTACCTTCTACATGGCCTTGCAAATGGGAGATGACATTTATTCAGCGGAGTGGGGCGGCAGCCGGCTGCTTCCCCCCTAAACTATGCGGCGAGCTGCAAAATAGCAAGCGAGCCAACAACAAGAGAAATAAATGACTTTCTGGACAAAGGCAGCGACAAAGCAGAAAGCATTTCTCCTGAGGCGCAGAGAGAGAACGAGGGAGATGGAGCGATGGAGGAGGAGGGGAGAGAAGAGGGGAGGGGATACATCACCTTGTGCAGCGCTCCATATCATTTGCATGGTTTATACTCTCCAAGGCCCCCCCCCCATGCAAATGACTCATAAAGTAGAAATAGAGAGACTTTGGAGCTGGTGTCAGGAGTGAATTTATACAGGATTGCCAGGCAGGGCCTGCTGTTCTAAATCATTTTCAATTAGGTGACACTTTCAATATCGAGCCGCTGATTTACAGATATTAAAACTTCTTCTGCCTCCTCACCCTCCACAGAGTTGAAAGCAAGCGTGCTCGTCAGCTGCCCTCCTCACCCGTCTCCCGCTTTCCTCCTCTCCTTTTCACCCAAGGTTCACCCTTTTTTTCCTCATCTTCCTCTACTTAAAGGTGTGTGTCAAAAAGATCTTTCGCAGGAAGGAGGGGAAAGCCTTGCATGTAAATCAAGGTAGATTTGCAATTCATTTTAAATTTAGCATGTCATTGTCAGGGCAGCCATATGCACCACTAAAACAAATGGGATTTTTTTTTTCGTGGTTGCAGAGCATTAGACTTTTCTTTGCTTTTGATTGGGAAGAACAGTGAGTTCAAACAGGGAGATGAAAATAAATGTTGTTTTAAAGGATTTGATCAGAATGTTTTTCTAGGATGAACCGTAATCATCACGACTATGAAGCTACGTCTCAGTGTTGGTGAGATCCAAACGTGCTGCTCTCCTCGTTCTGCGTCTGAGCATTGATTTTTGACTCCTCCCTCATTTCCATTCTGCTCGTGTGACCCTCTTGACCTTTCCAACAGTTGTCGTCGCACACTTAACAAGTCAGTCGCCTCTCCCGGCCTCTCTGTTGTAAAAGCTCAGCTTTATTGAACAGGGTGCATCACCAGAGTGTGTCTGTCCAACCTCTCTTAAAGCTGCCTGAAAAATGACAGCGTTTGGTTCACATGGAAGGCTCGTCTCTCTGGGACC
>NC_024315.1:5754564-5756904 GCF_000523025.1 Cynoglossus semilaevis | reverse complement strand
CCCCCCCCCCCCCCCCCCCCCCCCCTCCTCCCCCCCCCCCCCCCCCCCCCTGCCACTTCACCATCATCTCTCTCCTCCACCTCCTATCTGTTGTAGCCCACCTCTTCGATCTCTTGCTACATCCTATCAGCCCCCTCCCCTCTCTTCCTCCTCCTCCTCCTCCCCCTCCTCCTCCCACTGCTCCTGCTGTGATTGTGTGTGGGGCAGGGGCTGCTGACAGGCCTGGGTTGGGCCGATAACGCCGGCAGCTGAACAATGGGGGGGAATATTGTAAAGTCTAATGGAAAGGAGCTGGAGGTGGAAGGGATCAGGGACATAAATCACGGTGCCTGGCACTGATGGGGCTTTTCAGCAGCAATAAGAGAGGCAATACCTCTCAGAGCACCTGCGAGGGGATAAGAGAGTGGACCTACACCCACCTCCCCTTGTCTCAGACTGAAAGGAGACACGGACGAAATGAAGTAACGTCGTCGCAAAAACAAAAATGAATTTTTTTTCCCATTCTGCATAAACAGACACCGTGAAGCCCCTCTCAGAGACCCTCGAACGTCCACTGTTAAAGGGAAATTTGTGGGTGTAAACATGTGCACATTCACAGGCAGGTGGACTAAAAGCACTTTCTGAAGGGTATGTAATAGCTACTCAGTGAGGAAATGGGCGGTACGGGGGGGTGGGATGAGTGGGGGGGGGGTCACTGGAGCTGATAACCAGTGGGAATGGATGAGTCACATTTTACCTTTATGGTGTTCTGCTATTCACTGTGTAAAGATAATGGACAGAGCCACTTAGTAATCAGAGGTAACATTAAAGAGCTCCTCACATCTACATTCTGACTCACCAGACGAAGGCGCTCTTATCCCTTCACTTCTCATTCTGTCTTTTATTTATTTATTTATTTGTTACCTTCCATCATTTTCAATTACCTATAAATAAATGAATTGGTTTCTGCGAACAGCAGAGGGTGCCGTTTGAGGGCAAACTCATCGCAGGGTCACAAGTGTCACAACGAGGGCAAAAACAAAAACACGATTCACTTCAGTGGCTCAACATTGGACGAATAAATAAATCTGGAGTAAAATCTGAATATAATAAACCTGTTTGTGAAGGGAATGATTGTGAGTTTATGTATAAACAGACACACACTGTATCTCGACTATGACCCCAAAATAAAAAGCGTTCATCATGTGACTTCTTCAAGCATTAACCACAGTTAATTGGCTACGTAACAGCTGCTCAGACTGAAACAAGCAGTAGTTAGAGAGAGAGAGGGAGAGAGAGAGAGTTACTGATTAGTCATCCTCTGTAGGTTCTAGATCTTCATTAATCATCGTGCTTCTATTCAGGTCTCCCACTCTGACACAGATAAGACCTGGGAGGAACCGAAAGACGGAGCAGGAAGAAAGAGAAAGAGAGGTGCAGCAGCAGAGGGCGATCACAGACTTGTTAAAAATAATAAGCTTCTACACGGCCGTGTGGAGAGGCTTTGGTGAGATGGGAATTGCTGATTAAATTAAAGGCTCATTAATCAGTTCTTGACCACAACTCCCCCATCTCTCCCTATTTCACTCCAACCTATTCCCTCTATTCCCCCCTCTCTCTCTCTCTCTTTTTTTTTTTTTTGCCAGCAGAGCCATAATCTCAAACTAAAGTGTGAGGGTTAGGAGTCAGCTGGAGAGGGAGAACAGAGAGGAAAAAAGTTTCTGGCAACCCGGGTTCTATGATTAGCCTGGAAAATAGCAATCTGCCCTGCTGACTGCCCCCTGGTGAAAGTGAATACAAGTACAAGCTGCCAGTTTGGCTGCACCAAAACTCCACTACCACACACACTCACCCACGCAAAAAAGAAATAAATAAAAAAAATGTACGCAAACTCAGAACAGACTGGCAGTGAAGGCGCTGATATCTGAATGTGGTTTGGCTGTAGATCTGGCAGCAGCCGCGTCTTCATCGATGAAGAGGAGCAGGAGGTACGTGTCAGCGTGAGTACGCAGTATGGGAATGATGAAGTACTTTTACAGCCGACGCTTGTTTTTAAACAGCAGTGATCATGCTGAACTCATTAGAACCCGTGTATTACATCATGACTGTCAGTGGGGGAGCCCCCGCCCCCCGGTTTGGTTTAATGATGAGACGTTATGTGTTTTCCCATCATTAGAAAACCAATCAATTCTTCAACCTTAACCAAATGTTAAGATGCATTTTTATGAATCCAAAACTAGATACACAGATAAAGACAGATCGATGTCATAATGTTTTAGTCCAGGGGTGTCAAACATACGGTGCACAGGCCAAAATCAGCCCTCTAGGTGACCCGTTTCATGAATTTTGAAATAAAAAAAA
>NC_024315.1:5749319-5754422 GCF_000523025.1 Cynoglossus semilaevis | reverse complement strand
TTTGACAGCATCCTTTTCACTCCTTCGTCGCCCTGTCCCTCGCTCACCCTGCTGTTCCTGAGCTCACTGCCTCATCCCACCACGGGAGGGGGTGAGTGGGGGGGGGGTAATAGGATCTGTGCACTACCTGACCCCAACGTAAATTAAAAGGGCCAACAGACAGAGCCAGCAGGGAGAGGCCACTTAAGAAGAAAATGGAATAGAGAAGAGGAAGGTGGGAGAGGGAGTGAATGTAGAGGAGGGTGACGAGGGTGAGGGTGTAAGGGGGGAGAGGAGGGGTGAGGTGGGGGCGCTGGGGTGGTGCAAATGTCCAGCCATGTGTGAAAGACATAATTGAAAATGTCAAAAGATGTAAAGAATGACAGCAATGAAGTGGCTGAGCCTGGTGGTTCACTCTGTCAGTGAGCTGCAGCCTCCATCCTGGTCAGGTTCTCCTCAGTTACACACACACTGTCACCCCACCAACATACACACACACACACATACATACACATGCATACAGTCTATAAGTATGTGGTTGAATAATTTGCTGTATTTGCTGTAACTCATTTCCACCATCTGCTTTTTGTCTCTGAATTGAGCCTATCTCTCTCTCTCTCTCTCTCTCACACACACACACACACACCCAGCAGCCAGTGTAATGCCATGTTAACGAGTGCATATTCAGGAAGATCATTGGGAAACAGAGCCGTGATGCCAGATCAGCTTTTAGAATTCATGTCAGCTTTAACTGCATTTCTTCACATCAATGTTTTATTCTCCACTTCATGACTTATAACTAAGGCCCCGCGCGCTCTCTCTGCAGATGGAGATGAGTTACTGAGCCGAATATATTAGTCCAATTGAGCAAATAGCTATCAGATGTATTAATATGTCATAGGGCTGCTGGGATCTGTGTGTGTGTGTGGGGGGTTGGTTTAGACTCATTCAGCACTTATAGGAAGATTTAAATGAGGCCGAAGCGTACCGTGCTTTCAGTATTTTCCATAATTGAAGTATGCATTTATTCGTCAAATGATGACAATCTATGAAAAATTTATGAATTTATCTTCAACGGCCAATCCCAGCAGCCAAAGAGGTGAGGGTGGGGGTCACCCTGGGACAGTTGACCCGTCCACTGTAGAGCCACATACTGTATATAGACAAACAACCGGTCTCATCCATACTGTAACTACAGACAAATGTGTGGACATAACTGGTAACGAGACAGCAGGGGGCTCCAAAGCCACCAAAAAAAAAAAGATGCATCTAAAAGAATTCTCATCCGTCACAGACTCACTTCCACCGCTGGTCTTTGTATAAAATTGTAGGTGCAAAAAGGATGGAACCACAGCTCGAGGGAACGGAAATGAAGATATCTATGGTAGTTGAGTAACAAGTTAGCAAGTTGATAAAAACATTAAAAAAGTAGAATCATAGTCACTCATGCTTATTTTAGGGTAGTTTTCAGATTCGTGACTTTATTCATAAATAAATAAAATATAATAAAATGCAGGGGATGCACTCGTCTATATTAATATTTTGTTTTATTTGGTGACTGTTACTAATATATGTAAAAAAAATCAAATGGCATCAGGTTTGATGATATGATTTAACAAATCAAATCGATTTCGAAACTTGACGTCAGTATTTTTTTTTTTGTCTGCCTGGCAACATCACATTCACAATGAAGGATTTTACTAGGATAGCTTAGTAAAAACAAGTCTGATGCGGGGGGGGGGTCTCTCGTGTCATGAAGTATAAAAGAGTTATCACCCCCCGTTAATATCTCTATCAATTCTGTTCTGAAAGAGCTAATTTTCTGGGAAGAAAAACATTCTCTTAGCGTCATTAATTAGGGAGGACGAGGGGCCGCGCGGTCATATGTGGAGATGTGAGGATGTCATTTGCATAGCCTGATGACACGGGTGGAAATCACTGTGATACATACAGGCTTTCTGCACAGCCATGAATATTCATCTATGCCTCATGCCACCAGCACAACACATCAAAAATAGATGCTCAGGGAGCGGAATGATCTTATCAGAAAGTCTATAGCCGGAGCGCTGAGCTCTGGTCCCTCGCTGTGGAAAAAAAAATCTGCTCTGCGATGCTAAGTTCACGGAGTTCACGGAGTCTTGTGTAAGTCCGTTTAAACTGCCGTTTGATGGAGGAGCTCAGTGGAAATGCCACGTGAGTCTTAAGTAAAAGATACCACGACCACCTGCTGTAAAAACATGAGACAGCGAGAAATGTACGGCTAATCAGAATGTTGCCCTGAAAAAAAAAAAAAAGCAAATACCACTGTGGCTGCATGAGACGGTAACGGACGACATCCTGCAGGGACGTGAAAGGTGAACACGGCAGCTCATCCTTGAACATTTAATAGTTGTTTCTCTTTGTTGCCCCTGGGAATTTTAGCGACGCTGCATTTCTGCTGCTCTGCTTAAGGAGAGAGAGCGAATCAGGAGGTTGAAGAGAGAGAGACGGCAGGAAATGGAAGAATACTCCTTCAAATTGATTCAAAATCAGAATCATTTTGAAAGAAATTTAATTCTTGTGATGGCCCAAAGATATTCCTATAATTCATTCTAATAAATTAATCTTCATTACTTCACATTAGTGAGCTAATATTTACTCCTGCTGGATTTGTCCACCAACAGGTTTAAACTGGATTTCAGCTGAGCCACAAACCCTGGCGTTCCTTGACACAGTGACAACACGGTGGGAAACGAAGCTGCCCAGCCAGCAAGAAAGAGTGCCGACGCAGCAAACAATGCTTGGACCGGGGATGGCCAATAATGGGATAAGTGGCGGGTTGCAAATGTGTCAACTGGAGTGTGAACAGCGTGTGAGGTATGCAAATGAGCAGGAGAACCCATCGGCCCGGCGTGCACGGCCCATCTATTCTACAGCAGCAGGCCACGGTGATGTACAGCTCATCAGAGTTGACCTGCAGTGGTTTAGTCCACGCCATACATTAGACTTCATGGCTGATTGATTCCAACCAAGGGAATGGTTTCAGTATCTCTGCCACCACCACTGTGACGGTAACAACTGCTGCTTCAATCAATGACAGCCGCGCTGTTGTACTTCTGCATCATTAAAACATAGTAAACAAATAAGGGTGGAATATTCCAGCAACTTTCTCACGTCTCGTCTGAATTGCTTCACCAACACTTTTTCCACCAGGATTCACTGCAGTCAACATGAACTCAGGCCTTAATGAAACTCCAGCTGAAGTGAGCCGCACACCATCACCTCACATCTGTCAACGCACTCAGGTGCAACTATTTACAAACAGGTTACCGTCACGGTTCCACGGTCCTGGTACTGCCTCAGAGGGCGGCACGGAGGCGGAGAAGTTGTTCACGTTGGTCGCACTGACCATAATGACTTATCTCAGGTGTTTGACTAGAATGAAGTTTGGAATGAAAAATATCACAGACACGGACCAAATCAAACAGACTTAGACTGTGAAGAAGGTTTGTCCTTGAAGTAAATAAGAGTGAGCAGCAGAGAGACCTCTAGTGGTCATCCAGCTCAATAATCTGATTTTTTTTTTCAGATGTTGCTCAACAGTCGGTGTTTGGTCTAATCCAGGCGTGGGCAAACTTTTTCAGTCAGTCAGTAACGGCTAAAATGCTCTCAGCCTTTTCTATGCCATCTACTGGGGAAATGCAGGCATTGCAGGGGAAAGGCAAAAATATAATGAAAATAAAAATGAATAACTTAATTTGGAGAAGTTTGGTGGGGCGGATTTAAAAGTCAAAAGGGCCGCATCATAATTTGCCCATGTATGGTCTAATCTGTCTTCCAGTGTGACATTACAATACAGTAACCTGCTGTCTACTGGGATCAGTTGTGCACCATCGGTACCAGAACTGCTTTCCCGTCCTCTCAGTTCCCATATTCATCTTTTCTCTCTGGCTCTCTGACAGCCAGAGAGTTTGTTTTTACTCACTCTGTGTAAACAAACAAGAAAAGTCCAGCAGCCGATTGTCGAGTGTATGATGGAACAGACGCCACGACCAACAGATAAGGTGTTGTGTCTTTATCTCATTTAAAGACCAGTCGGGAGCTCTGAGGGTTCAAAGAAAAAAAGAAAAGCTTGATTTCTGTACCTTTGCATTTTTCTTTGTCCTTCCCTCCCTCTCCTCCCCTCTTACATCCCCTTCCTCCCCCCCTCTTTTTCTAATTTTCCTCAGGACGGAGGTGCCTGTCTGCCTGGCACATGACATTGATTTCCATCAGCGCTTGGAAATAACCTGGGAGCTGTTGCCGGGGCAACCCACATCTACCTTTTTGCATTTTTGCATATTGGCGTTCAGGAATCTCTCTCTCTCTTTTTTTTTTTTAACCCTGTCTCTTTTTTCATCTCCACCTCCATGGTACATGGAGCGATGGGATGACAAGGTAGAGAGGCGACGGCAGGGGAAGGAGGGAGAGGGTGGGGGAAGGAGGTGGAGGTTGGGTGGGTGGTGGGTGATGAGAGAGGGAGGAGGTGGAGAGTTGAGATGGATGGCTGTGCCAGGCAGGAGCAGGCATGGACACTCTTGGCACATAGGACTAATGTGTGTGTGTGTGTGTGAGTGTGTGTGAGTGTCAGTGTGTTGTGGACGAGGGTTATTGATGTCTCCCTGTTTGGGGCCAGAGGGTCCAGGACTGGGAAAACAATAAAACACCAGAGCGCTGACACCGATGAACTTCTGCCTCCTAATTAACTACATGTGGATAAGAAATGAGACAGAAGAAGAAGAAACAGAGGAGGTGCTGTGGAGAGATGGAGAGGAGAGATAAGGAGGAGGAAAAAAAACCCATACACACACAGCCAGTGGGTGGGAGGATTCTCTCTGTTCTCCAGTGAGAACTACTGTCTGTAAACACTGCAGAACCAGTGAAGAACATTCAACCTCCCTCTCTGACAGTGTGTCAGTGTCGCCCGTCCTCTCCTGGCTCTGCTCCTCCTCAGTTCACTGGCCGGAGAAGGAGAGTCACTGCTGTTGTTATATGTGTGTGTGTGTGTGTGTGGGGGGGGGGGGGGGGGCTCTGGAAATTTGTATGTGCACAGCAGCACAAGTGAACGGATGAGGAGCGATGGCTACTGAATCAGCCGAGTGTGAC
>NC_024315.1:5745496-5749243 GCF_000523025.1 Cynoglossus semilaevis | reverse complement strand
AACAGTTGCCTGGTGGTTTCTTTCCCTCCTCCTTTTTTATCAACAGCCCAGTCAGAGCGCAGCCGGGGAGAAAATTAATCTCTTATTCGCTGATTAGAGACGAGGATTAGAGACGAGGAGTGTCAGTGGAATATTCAACATCAGGCCTCGTACACCGTGGTATGGATGGATGTACAGTATGGTAGGGGCAGAGCTGAGGGTGGAACGGGGGTGAGTCGGGGGACTGAGACCGAGAGTTGAGGGTTGAAATCCAGTCAGACAGGCTTCAGCTCTCCGGAGGAATAAAGACTGGCCCTGGCAATATGCTGGCAGAAAGCAATTTCCTCAAGTGCCCCTCTCCCCCCCCCCAACCCCTCCACCAGACACACGCCCGGGTGCACACACGCACGCACGCAGCTACTGACACACGTTATTGACCGTGTCTTTAGACGGTAAAGTCTAAGAAGCAGAGAGTCATGGGTTCGATTCCCAGAGGAACTTAATGCTTGGCGGCTGCTGGGGGGCAATATGGGATCAATATAGTACACGGGCAATTCCAACCAAAAGTACAGTTCCATGAGGAAGTTTCAAACCTTTTAAAGAGACTGATTTTTCATGTTTTTTTCAAAGATTATTTGATTGACTATTTTTAATAATATCAACTGGTAAATTTATATAAAACTGTACCAGCAGCTGAACTCATGGACCAGTTCTTTTAACCTTGTTTATTGTACCATCGACTGAGGAAAAGCTTGGTGCTTATTCACATGTTCTGACTTTAACTTCACCTTGTGGAAGATTAGGATCACAGTGAAGTACTGCAGTATTATGTGTTAGTTCTTTGTTTTTTGAAAGAGATCCTAAAACAGGAAACAAACATATTAATAAAACAGAAAGAGTTCCTCTTTCAGCCGGACGAACACTACAGCCACTAAAACCTCTGCCTTTTGCCTCGTATCACCCGATCAACCAGAGTTCACCCTGCCAACACACACAAACCTATGTTTGAATTTTAAAGCCACCAATGTGAGCCCTGCAGGATACAACAGAGGGAGTGATGTGAAGGATAGACAGGTTTCAGGTTTTATATGATGTGTCCTGATACTGGTCTCAGGTAGGGAGTATATGATGAACAAAATTGATCATTACAAAATTCATGAGAACCAGGAATCCCGAGTCCGCTCTCTTTCCTCCTTGAGGGCAATGTTATTATTATTTTTTTCTCATACCTGACGAAAAAGAATCTACACAAGACTGTGGCCAAGGCTCGAGAAAAGGGCAAATTTACATAGCTGCCATAAGGGAAGAAAATCTGATCATATAAATGTAAATAAGGTGGGCTTAACTGAGAAAACAGTCAACTGAGAGACATGAGTGAGCAGTAGATGGAGCCCAGTATCTGGACGGAGATGACAGGGCTGCAGGGGGCTTATCCACAACCGTCTATATATACTGTATATATATATATTATTGTTATACAAATATATACTGAAGGAGACTTAAAGGTCCTTGTGTTGTTCACAGCTCTGAATGTACAGCAGGAGGCTGTAGAGATTCAGCAGCATAGGTGCAGATGTTTCTCAGAAGTCTTTTACACATCTAATTATTTTGTCATTATGACTTCTTTTTTTTCCTCTGTTCAACAAACATGTTATGTCTCGTCCTGTTGTAAAAACCATAATGTATTAACAAAGGAAGTCACTCATCAGAGATGACACATCCTGATATTCAAAGAACACTTCAACGTCACACTTTTTATATGTTCTAACCAACAACTACTGTTCTAGGTAGAACAAGTTTTATATTAGGAATCAGAAACGGGACAAACGTCTCTTCTGCGAAATGTGTCTCTGTTAGAATTGACTAACATCATTAACCAAAATGCACATCTGAGGCGAGTGGCTTTTTTTCCCCCCACAAACACTTAGACAGAGGGGCCAAAACAACAGGAAACCAGAAGTGGTCCACAGACCTGTGAGCAAACAACAGGAAGGTGAGAAGTGGAACACGGCCTCACTTCACCGCATGTAAGTGAGAGTCCAAACTATAGTCTGTTTGAAATAAAATCACAGAAACATTTACAACATGCTGTATATGTGATGGTAAAACTGAGCCGTTCATCCATTTTTAAAAGACTCAGTGGAGCCTAACTGCTGCCCCCCCCCAAGTTAACGATGGAGTCTACAATCTGTAAAGTTGGACGTTTTACTTATTCCATTTAATGTTATATTAAATCTGTTTTTCATTTTTCATACGATCTAAAGAGGTCGTATAATTTTTTTAAGGCTCAAAACTCCACAGAATGTGATTTTTGTCTGGAAATAGACGAGAAAACTTCAAACTCAGATGATGTTTTACCATCTCTTTTTCTCTACACTCTCCATAAACGTTCAAATATGGCTAACGCTGCACATCCTTTCATGTGGAGCAGAGAATTTCCGATTGTATATAAATGTACTTTCTTGAGTTCGGCTGCGTTGCTTTAGCTAATACGCTGCATTTCTGCTGCGAGGCACACAGGCAACACAGAGCAAATGTAATTGTGATGGAGAAAAAGTTCATGGCTGAGGAGATACAAGACAAGCATTTTATTAGGCCACACTGGGACACGCGGCGCCATCTATAGAGAAAATGAAAGGGCAATCTGGCTGCTTGTGAGCACGCTGCAGGCTCCAACAGGATTATTTTCCCCACACACTGTGACTTAAAACCTGATCTTTTCACTTCTCCACACAAACCTGCCATGTGATCTCCCCCACTCTCTGCTCTGACACACGATGAGGACTACAGCTCTGTGCCATAAAGTGTGGAGAGAAAATACAACTAAAAATAATGAAATAAAATAAAAAAAAAATCTTTAAATCTTTAAAGGTGGCGTTTAATTCCGTCAGAGAACAGTACGTCCCACCGGGGAACAAAATGTGATTCACATTTTCATGACCTCCGAGTGGGTTTCATCACAGTGTGACTGTGGAGATGCCAACACGGTCAATGGCGCATGAAACTGCCTCTTTTTATTGGTGTGGCATTCAATCAGTTCCTCTTGGGGTAAATGTCCTCGGCTTTGCAGTGAGAGCCACCCATAACAGCCCTCCCTGCACCTAGCCACATCTTACTACCCGGTCCATTTTAATGGCACCTCCCCTCCTCTCTGCCCCCCTCACCCCCACCCCCAGTCCATCCTCGCATAAATGCAATCAGCCCTGTCAAGAAAGGCACGACCACCAGCTCTCATCCTCTATTGTTTTGATTGATTATGCAGAGGAACTACTGCTCCGTCCGTCCTCCCTCTCCTCCCCATATCTATGAATTCCACTAAAGTTGGCTCAAAGCCAGCAGGTCCTCCCCCATCCTTCCTCCCTTTTCTTTCTTCATTCCCTTGTTGTCATGTTTCTGGGTTTCCACCCACCCGCTGCTGCTACGTCTACCACTTCCTCCTCTGGCAGGGTGACAGTGTCAGAATCAGAAAGAAAAGGTTGAACGGTGAAAAAGGACAAAGACAATTCCAGCGAGGTAATCAAACCGGGGGGGGGGGCAGACTTAGCTGGCATTGATGAAATCTTCACCAAGGAATAAATATATTCCTGTGAGGAATGCGTTTGAGGAAACACTGGGTTGTTGTTTTTTCCACATCAAAATACATTTTTGAATGTTTTTACTCCAGGATCAGGAGCTGCTGCCGCGAAGCAGTGGCTAGAAATACAGCAGCCTTAGCACCGCATGGTTTCTGGAGGGCTGGTGCTGATGGAGTGGGAGTGGGAGGAGGAG
>NC_024315.1:5745152-5745442 GCF_000523025.1 Cynoglossus semilaevis | reverse complement strand
CCATGCACATACACTCAGACTCTGAGTCTTAACTGATGTCAGTCAGCCCCATTAAACCTCAAAGCAGTCCCTGGGCAGCCCTTTTGTCTTCACTATTTGTTCCCCTCAGCAGCACTAAACAGCGGCTCCCACAACATTCACTCCGGCTAAACAACATCCGCCTCCCAGGAGAGGCACGTCGTCTCTCCTCTCCTCTGCTACCTCCGGTGGCGACTTTAATGAAATATGCAGTTGTCTTTTAATCAAAACAAGGCCAATTTGCATAAGGACAGGAAGGGGCGGGGAGTATG
>NC_024315.1:5744353-5744953 GCF_000523025.1 Cynoglossus semilaevis | reverse complement strand
GAACAGATGGAAGTGGCACATTTATATGCATCGACAACAAACAAGGGCGACATGCTTTGTGTCCAGGACAGAGTTGGCAGGACTCAAGGGTAAACCAGGCTCGTGATTAGAGAACACAGGTCTGCACGTCTGCCTCTAACATGCATCTGTATCCATGCAGATAATTAAGCAACACAAAAGGTGCTAATTAGTCCAAAGTCACAAGTGTGGAAACACGGGAAAATAAAAAAATTTAAATCAATAAAATTAAATGTTTTTGTAACAACAAATGACCTCCCACCTGGGATTTTGGTCATTTTTAATGTTTTGAGTCAAACTGTAGATATAAAAGAAATAACGAAAAACTATAATAATGATGATGACGATGCTACACTAGTACAGTGTTGTTTGTCTCAGAGAGGAAAAGCTTACCAGACAGATGGTGAACTGGCTGACTGGAAGTCATGGCTGTCTGTGAGGATGGCTGTCTGGCTGATCTGGAGGCTTACTGGCTGTTTGGCTGTTTGGCTGCATGTCAATGGCGCCACTGTTGCAACCTGTAGGGGCTGCTACTTCCTGTCATGTGAATTAAAACAGAACCGACAGAAACTCTAAATAATA
>NC_024315.1:5736916-5744315 GCF_000523025.1 Cynoglossus semilaevis | reverse complement strand
AACAAGAAGATTATATTCCACAGACGGACTTCCTCACGACACCACTGCAGCACACATCACTGTATATGTACTGGAAACACGACGCCTGTGTTGGAGTGATACATTAATCCATGTGATCCAGCTGAGACTCATGATGTACCTGCTGCTGGTTTTGGCATCAATATCTGTGTTTCTGGAACAACAACAATATGGTGGTCGGGGGGGGGTGGGGATGGTGGGGGCAATAGCTGACTCATTTATAGCTTTTTAGCTTCTGGTGAAGGAGCTTTTAGGGGCACAAAAATAACAGATTCATAATAACTCAGATGGCTAAAATTGTCCTGTGAGAAAAAAAATGCTAAAAATGATAATAATAATACTTGACTTACTTGAACATTGGTGAAATGCTGAAAAAGTTGAAGAAATCACAGAGGAGCAGAGCTGGGAATTTGAAAAAATCACAGAGGAGCAGAGCTGGGAATTGGCCAATCACATCCAAGTGAAAGACAGACAAAAGTAGGGCTGCAGTAGAAGACGGAACTCTGTAAAAAAACCAAAAAACTGTGAAGGAAATTCTCCATCTCTCAATTTGGATGCATTTTCACAGGAGGGTACTGCACACTGACAGAAGGATTAAAGAAGTTCTCTCTTCTCATTCTGACTACTGTGTGTCTGTTCAAACCACTGTATAAGTATAAGGTTAATTAAATGACCTGCAATGCTGCCATCTAGTGACTTTCACTTTAATAAACAACCGTTTTTCTCCAAAACTATTTTTAGGGCACACGTCATTTGGCGAAACCCAGGCATTGCGTTATCAGGTTTTCATTATCGGAGGAAAAACCGATAACGATTCTTACAGATATTATATAATCATGCTAACATCAGGCGATAATATCGGTCAGGCGATATTAATGAAGTGAACGTGTGAAACCATTATAAACAATGGAATCTCATGTTAATACGTAGTGCGGAACGACCTGAAAAATGAGCCGGTTGACTCAGCAGCGACCATTAATATCCATTATCTCACCCTTGTACCTGACAATGTCACAGCTCCGTCGGGGGTGTCATTATCGCCTCTCCTCATGACTCAGGCTGGCTGACATGGAAGACAGAGAGGTGCCAGTGTTGGCGGAGGCCACAGCGAGCACGCTCTGTATTTGTCTCCAACTTTCACTCCTCTCACTTGTCACGGCGCCACCGTCGTTAGCACCGAACTGTTTCACACACAGCAGGAGCCGCGGTGTGTGAGGGAACGACGGTGACCTTCAACTAACAACCCCGTCGACGACGTTACCATCAACAGGGTCTGTGAGGAAGGGTGTAAATGAGGAGCCCGGTGAAAACCTGTGCTGTGTGAACGCCGCCGGATTCTTCTGGAAATTCACATCTCCTCTCATTTGATTGGACCTTTGTGCTGCACTTAAGACCAATGACCTGCCTTCTGGACCGGTGTCGCTGCAGTTGGTGGTGAGAATACGACTGCGTAGCAACAGCGGAGTAAAAGAGATAACATTTTTACACCTGTCTAAAAGTTTTAGATTCTTGGTTGAACAGTTACCACTGCTGTGATGTTTGAATGTTGACAGGCCTCCAGTCACTAGGTGGCAGCAACTCATACAGTGGTTTGTACAGAAAATGTATGTAGGTTCCTGGAAGTTCATCATTAACCGTAGGTATGGTACGTAGACCTGCCGTAGACCGTCCTGACAACATGACTGTTCTGAGCTGAAACACATTTACAATGAACACAGCCGTGTTGGAACAATAAAAATATCAGTCTTTATTCTTGGAGATATCAAACCAAAGATAAAGTGATCATCTATAATACCATAACAAATTACACAGGAACTTTACAACAGTAAACAGAGTGTCAACTACAATGTTGTTATTTTTTTCTATGGACAAAAGGGAAATTTAGATTTTTTTCACATGTATGGAACATTTTTTTAGCATTAAAAACCAACGTTGGATGTTTGTAATCAGGGTAAATAACGTGTGTTTAAGGTTGTGGTTTCAGGTCGGTTACACAGACTGACTAAACTGTCCTCGTCAGACGAGAGGTTGTCGGGTAGACACCGCTGCTGAGTTAGACAAACACGGACCACTTCACTAGCAGGTTAACTCTAGGGGCAGCAGCGAGCCAGCAGTGACTTATTTAAATGAGTGCAGCTACACAAAAACCAAGAAGAAGAACAAGACGTCTGGAGGTTGGAATGACGAGTGGATTTCTGCTCTTCACACTGAACAACGACAACATAAATACCTATTCATAAATCAACTCTATATACTGCATGTGCTTTTCTTAAGAACCGAAGACAAAATCACTTTTATTTGGTTTATGGTGAGAAAAAAACTAAAACAAAAACAAAAAACAACAACTGGTTAAACGGTTCCACAAACGCACACGTTCCTCCGCCGCCGCCACATCCCCACACGACAAGGTTAGAGCCAGAACAAGAGCAATAAAAAATACAATAGTAAATGAGCGATGTAAAAATGAAAGGTATGACTGTTACACAATATTGGCATTACATAGAAACACACAGGGTCATTTGGCAAATACACTTTTAAAAACATGACAAAAAAAAGAAATCAACGCCAGAGGAATCTTTCTGATTTTTTTTCTACCCAGATCTTCTCGTCTCTTCTCTTCACTGCGACTACTTTGGTTTTCATTGGCAGTGCAGAGGTGTCTGCAACATGTTCACTTCCTCCATTATATTATTAACCTACTTTACTACATCACTCGGGTCTATACAGGACTATACACCACATTACAATACAGAGCAGTGGCTCCAACAGTTTTGTTCAGGGCTGATCTGGAACCACGCTGTGATTATTCTGATCTGTTCCTTCTTTCAAATGTTTGTTCTCGCGGCTGCAGATGCTCTAAGAGTAAACACAGGAACTGAAGCTGACTATTGTTGTCATGTTTTGTACCCAGCCTTCAGCACCAGTGGTACATGGTGAAGCAGCCCTGAATGTACTGTCATTTGTGTTGTGGATTTTTTTGCCGTTCTGTCGTGAAGACTGTGATAATGATTTAAAGACAAACAAGAACCTCAGAATGAACCGTTTACCCTGAGTCCTGTGTCCTGAACCTGATAACGTTGTGGTGATGCAGTCACTTTTTAAAAAGTGTGTACGTGTGGTTCGTGATCATGTAAACAAACGGTATGTGCGAGTACGTCGTCCGCACACAGGAGTGTCTACATCTCGTGGGACAGGACTTCAAGCTGGGCGGCCACCCCATTGTTCTGCAGGACGGCGGGCAGCTCCGTGGGCTGACCGTTGGCTTTGGGCTCCACTGTGAAATGGCCGTTGGATTCGTTTAACCTGCGGACGCGGTACGTCTCATAGTGGATGCTGCCTGTGATGTCTTTGATGTTCTGCATGTGTGTCCTGAAGGGGACAAGGAGACCGAGTTACAGCACCAGAACAAAAAATATATAGAACATTTGTCAGTCACAAAATGATTGACTAACAAATAATCGAACTAGTGTGTTTAAATGTTTGGATAGAACATCGGCCAAAGTTTTTGTTTTGTTTTGTTCTTTTGGTTCAAAGTTTGATTGAACAAAAAAGACTGATTCACTAAAAAAAAAATCCTCTATAACAAATGTAATTTTACAATAGTATCACGATGAATCTGTTATCTGTTATTGTCAATAGTTCAATAACATCTCAATTTGTACAATTCAGTAGAGACTATATAAATAATGTCATAATAATAAACATAAAATAATAAATAATCAAAAATAAAGATAAATATGATCAAACTGTATCGGCTCTCACCTGATGAGCAGGTCTCGTAGGTAGGCAAACTCACAATGTGCAATATTCTCAACTGCAAAAGACGACAGAACATTATGAGGGCTTTAAAAACAACATATACATTGCAGTTCTCCAGTATGCCTCTAGATGGGAGTGTTGGTTCAATTGAGATAAAATCCAACCCTTTAACTTGATATTTTTTAAATGAATTTTTTTTCCTAAAAAAAGAGAAAAATCTTTGAAATGGGACATTTTTCTGTATGGACTAATGTTGGGTTAGCTGTTCTAACAAACTCTGTGAGACCAGCTGCTGCTGGGGCAACCACACAGTGGAAATCCAAATGTGTCAGTGCTAATTAGAGCTAACGTTAAGAACCTGGAGTATGAAGCCATGTGTGCTCCACACTGAGTTCTACTCTCTTTCGCAAATGTTCTCTGTTCAAAGAAAAAAGAAAAAAAATCAGACACAGATACAGTCTCCACTTCTGGTTTCTCCACTGGGGCTAATTTCCATGTCAGCGCCAACACGTACTGCAATTTCTTTTCTCGGCTGCTCGGCTTTACTTGAATAGAGCTGCCGTTTTGTTCTTTCTTTAGCGCCATTTGTGAGTCACCTTCAAACACGCTGCAGCTCTGTGGTCTCAAAACCATTCTGCAGCCACGCTGCTGCTCCAGAAATCATGCTTCAGTTTGACCTACTGGTCTTTTTTTAATGTCCATTTGTGGAATAGGTAAATGATTGAATTACAACAAATTTCATATGGTTAGCAACATAGCACAATTAGCTAAGTGATATTTAAGCTTTTCAGAAAAAAGGAAAAATGATTTTTTTTTCTCACTGAAACTTGAGCAGAACCTGTGTGAACAAGTGTCCTATAAAAATATACAGTGAACTCCACAGCTAAAATATAACAGACGCATTTATGCTATTACGCTAACGGTTTATGTAAAATGTAAGAGGTCATTTAAGAAATACGTAACATAACAAATTTTAAAAAAAAGTTTATATATGAAAATAACAAAACTATTTCTACACATGTCCTACATTTAGGTCCAAAGACATTTGTATACAGTGTTTCCTTCAGGGTCACAACTTTGTCTTTGCCTCGTCTAATGATTGATATTGACTCCCCTTTAATTTGGGGGGGGGGTTCAGAAACCCAGATTTAGATTTTTTTTCCCTAACCATGCCTGATTTTTATACCCCTTTAAAGCAAAACAATGTTGCAAACTTAATATTCCAAATGTTTCATGTTGAGCCTGTGCAGGAGAGAAAACAGAAAAGGATGGAGAAGACGACACCACAGTCAACAAACACATGGTTGAGGTGAGGACGTGTTCAGCACAAACTTCCAAAAGTAGACTGTGTCAACACGCCAGCTGTGAACGTGTGTGTGAGTTTAAGACCATCTGGTGGTGTGTGTGTATACACAGCGTACAGTGTATACATATATATATATATATTATGGTTCAGTTAGACACAGACAGCCCTGGCAAATCTCTACCTCCTGCCTCTAACGTCTCCCTGGTTACGGACTCACAGAGACGTGTGTAAACAAACGTCTCTGCGTCAGAAAGACAGATGGCCTGAGGCGGCCGGCCAGATTTTGAAGCTGCAGTTCGCCACGTTTTGCATGTTCGAGACACAACAAATTAAACCAGATCATACAGCAGTTGCGTGCGCGGAATGTATAAGCAAAAGTGATTCAGTCGTTTGGCTGCAGGCGAGATTCAGAAGTGACTCCATATGAAGGGAAATCTATGGGAATATTTGAGGAAACCATTCTTGGTTTATGGCAACCATGTTTTTGTCCAGTAGTGATTTTGGTCTGAATCAATAGATAAAGGACTCTAACAAAACCTTATGTTAATGCTACGGGGTTAAATCCTATTTAAATGAAAATAGGTGATAAAGTAGAACTGGAGATCATGTTTGAGGCCACGCTGTGTTTGTTTGTGTGTTGTATTCATTAGTCAATATGCTGGTGTGTCTTGGACCAACAGAAACCTGTTTTTTTTATGATTGAAAATGTGCTGTTGTGCCGTGTCTTCTCTTTACCCTCTATGGTGCCCCACTTTGTTTTCCTTCCCAGAATCCTCTTCCCGTTCACCTGGTATTCCTGGTCGCTGCCCACTACAGCAAAAGGGATCATTTCCTGTCAAGAAAAGCGACAAACAGACCAAATAATATGTAAATGATGTGCCAAAATGTAATGATCAAACAACCCAGATGTGCTGTCGGCTCGGTGTGGACTCACCCTGATTTTGTCGTTGATCATCCTGTCCTCTGCATCCTCGTCAAACTCCTTCTGAGGGTAGACGTCGATCCCATTGGCTCGCAGTTCTTCTCTGATCTGTAGACAGTAGAACACGGCGGCAGGAGACATGATGTCAGAGCAGCTCATCAGAAAACACCGTCTTGAAAATCAAGCCTTTAAATCCTGACCCTCTAACTGGGACAGGAAGTCGGTTTGGCAAACAGGAAGTTATCTGTAGAATCTTAATCCTTCATGTGGTAACAGTACGACATGAAGCCTGGATTCATGCAGCTCTTTATGATGGGGCTTTAATGTGATCATAAATACTTTAACTTAAAGTCAACAATGAGGGAAACCTCTGCAGAGGGAAAAACCCAAGTATTCACACAGAGGTATGGGCTTTAAAATGAGCAGCTCCGTCTCTGGATGTCTTTACAGCAGCAGACACGCTTCTGGGACCAATGTCCTTTTAATGAATGAGCGTCCACTCCCACAGTTACCACTCTGACAATCCCCACTTGGTCCTGGATCAAACATTTTTCATTGTTTGTCCTCGGACGCCTTTTCATGGTCACATTATAGAAGTCAGTACAAAGAAGCCACATCAACGGCCGCCCCGAGGAAACGTCGCCAGACACTCACAGCTGTACGTACTGAGGCCCCGCACTTTTACAGAAACCTCCCTTTATTCACTTTGCATGGCAAGTTCCTGCAGGCGAAACTGGATGAAAAAAAAAAACTTGGCTCAACGGGTTTGGTCAGTAATATTTAGGGTCATGTGGAGCCTCTGTGGCTAACCAGAAGAAATGAACTACAAGATTCCTCCAGTTCTGCTCCAGGATCTGGTTTTACCTTCACATCTTCCTTGGTACTAAACTACAGTTCTTTTATTTTATTTTATTTTATGATATTAAAATATAGAGTCTACGTTTAGTAAAAAGTGACTTTGGAAAAACTAAAATATATAAAGGTAGAGACTGTGGCGTGGGGTTGAAATAGGAGTAACTGCAAGGTGAGGTGGTGAAGTATCACGGCATATACAGTAGATGTAACTGTACTGCAGTATCCAAGGTAACACACATGAAGAACCATTGTCAATATAAGAAAATAATACAATATATTTAGAAATGTTGTTGTATCAACATGGGCAACAGAAAAATTATATTTACTATTTTCAACTCACTCAGTCAAAACACACTTCAAAATGTAATGTAACAACATCCAATATTTTCCATTTATGTCAGGAAGTGATATGTTGACTAGAGATTTACCATAAAAACGTTCCAATTAACCTTTAATTTAAATTTTAATTACTCTTTTTTTATAACAACTCTAGGTAACCACAACAGAAATAATTACAATTAAAAAGATTTTAATAAAAA
>NC_024315.1:5721159-5736321 GCF_000523025.1 Cynoglossus semilaevis | reverse complement strand
AAAGTTGAGAGCAGTTTGAGCCCTGTCATGTTGAAGTGTGAGTTGGTTATACAGGAACTGTTGGCTGCAGACAACCACAAGGGAGGGAAGGGAGTTAAGCCCAGGAGCTAATGTTAGCTTCGGCTCTGGAGCAGATCACTAAGTCTCGCCTGTGGGAGATGGTCGGGGCGCCAAAGCAGGAAAGAGCTAACGTGTAACCAGCGGCAGTCAAAGAGTCAGTGGTAAAAAAAAAAAAAAAAAATTTATTTATGACCCTTTTTCAAAGATGCTGTACACTGAGATTGGGACCACATGGTGGCATAGTGGTTTGTTCTCTTGCCTTACAGCAAGAAGGTCAGCGGTTTGATTCCAGTAAATGTTGTCTTTTATTACCATATTTACATTCTACACTTCTGTACATAGTATTCACTATATGTGTTTGACTGGTAATACAACTGGCAGCAAATGAATGAATGAAAACACAGCAGGTGCATTAGTATATGTATGTAGGATGTAATAACAGGCTGGAACCACCAGGGGGTAATCGTGATCTACTTGAACACGTTCAGCCCACTGCACTCTCTGACAGTGGCTGCTGATCTTTCAGTTCAGACATGTTTTCTACCGTTTCTTCTCTACTCCAGTCACATGCTCTAATCTGCTGTGACGTCAGTAACCTCCAGATGAGCCTCTGTGTTCATTATGTGGTTCTGCTGAATGTCTGCTCACCACGTGATTCTATATACAGTGTTTTCAGCTTGTTTTTTTTTTAACTCCTCTCCCAGTGTCCTGTCATTGTCCGTACTAAAACAATGTTTTGTTCTGGCTCGGCCTCTGTCCACACGTTTACTACAGAGCTCCCTCTGTTTGTGATGATTCACGTCTCTCCCTCAGCTCTCTCTCTCTCTCTCTGTCCTTTCTGCTTCACGGCTGCCTCCAGCTGCTCCCCCAGACAGACTCCCCGCACACTGTCTGCTCTGCCCTCCAATTAGCCTAAGCCAAACCAGGCCAGCCTGGTTCAAAGAGCCGGCGGTAGTTGCATTGGACGCATCAGTGAGTGACAGGCATGTTGCACTGAGCAGGAGATGAAACATAGGAGGAGGCGGGGGGGCAGCATGTGATACATGGAGTCAGAGGGAGGCCAGGATAAACAGATTCACAGAGGTAAACAGAGATGACACAGCAGGTGAGGCATTCACACCCAGTCATTACATTTAATCCAGAAATAAAACAAGACTAATCATCTCCTCACTCCAGATGTTTAACGGCTGACCTGAACTCACCCCAAGAAACCAGAGATGAATGAAGATTCATATTGAATGCATGAGTGATCATACGTGCACTAACTAACGTGTTTAAGCCAGATACATGCATGTATAGACACAGGTTCACACTTATGTAGAGATGCCCGTGTTAACTCATGCATAGGAGCAGACACTACAGTACATGCAGATGAATGGGGAAAAATATATCTTTGCAACAACATTGGGTTGATGGAAAAAGGAGATCAGAGAAGCTGCTGCAGAGAAGTTAATTAGAAAATTGCTTTAAAAAAGGAATCGAACCCTATCTGGGGAAATTTCGCGGAAAACACTTAATTCAGAGAACGACTGTGCCAGGAACTGATGTGGAAATGACCTCGGGGTTCTGACGAACAACATCTCATCAGATCAGTCACAGAGATCTACACTGCACTGCTTATTATTCTAATATGAGAAATACCCAACACAATCAGTCGTACTGTCGTTTACATTCACCTTACACTACAATGTGACGTTAGGTATTTCACTGATGGAGTTAACAATTGTTTTTGTTGTTACGTCTTCCTCGTCTTGACAACTTCAAGTCGGAGAGACTGAAAAGCTAATGGGTGTTTTGGTTGTTTCTGAACTGAACAGCTGTAACTGAAATGACGTAAAAACACACTCAACATGTGTGTGAAGCTCACAGGTGTGAGCCTGCTCTGAAGAGTCCACTGTCTGGACACACAGGCAGTAACAGCTGTGGTGATATGAGCAGATGATGAGGGGCGCTGTCAAACACACACACACACACACACACACACACACACACACAGTTATCCCCCGTGTCCACAGAACAGCCCTGAGTGGACAACTGTTGATTGCCTGGATGGAATTACAGAGAAACATGTAGCAGCAGTGGATGAAGCTGCCACTGTAAAGTGTGTTGTTTGTGTGCATTTGTGTGGTAGCACACAGGGACAAGGGGCGTCGAATAAAAAAACAGATAAATAAATGGTCTAAGGAAGAAAATGAAAAGTAGTCTGTAGACTGATGAAGACTGTTGAAGCAACTCTCGACGCGTTCTACGAGCCGTCACCAAGACGCACGTCTAATGACTAAACACCAACAACGCTGCAGTACGTTAACGTGTATTCTTAAACCATTTTTGTCATATTTTGTAGATGTGGATTTATTACGATTTAACTGAAAATACAATCGTAATGTATTGTGACTTGTCATGATTTTAATTAATCATGACTATCATAATTAAGTATGATAACAATAATCACGATTAATCATGATTAAAAAAACTCACAATAACATAAACAATGATTAATCGTCATTAATCTACGTTGACCATGTGGTTAATGGGATAAAAACATTGAATTCTTCGACAGCCCTACCATTAATGAAAAATATTATTATATATTATACCAAAACAAAGTTTTTGCTGGATCTAGATCTGTTTTTTTTTATTCATTAGTCATTAATTTGGTCCTAAAAGTTCATCAAAACTCATAACTAATCAAATCCAGAGTTGTTTTTTTTTTTAGATAAATATTTTGACTATTAGGCCTGAAACAAATCCCGTCTCGTCCTGATCTAAATGGGTCACGCTCTCGACGCCCTGATGGTTGTTAAATTCTCTCCTCGTCTCCACCACTGTGGGATCTCTGGGGCTCATTCTGAGTTACTTAGTGAAATCCGACTCCTGCACTGATACTTCAGGGCCACCAAGGAGAGAATGAGTTCCACATGTGGTCACTGTGGAGAGAAGGCGATCGAAACAACGAGCTACGGAAGAACGCACTTTCAGAACTGTGGAAAGACAATCGGTCAAAATAAAAACAAAAACAAAAAAATCCCAGGAGGGTTTGATTCATGTGTGGGAGAAACTGGTGGGAAGAGGGACAAAGAGCGGAGCACTTAGTCAGAGGAGTGAGCATCTCTTTGATATGTAATCTCACCAGTGGCCTGTGGGAGGAATGAAGTAAATGCAGCAGTGGACTCTGGAGTCTGGGATCCTCTTCTTCCTGTCTATGTGGATCTCCTCCTGCAGGTAGGCTTCGTACTGGTCATTGATGAACTTCATGATGGGCTGCCAGCTGACGGAGGACAACAGATGAGAGGGGGGGTCATCTCACTATGATCTACAGGGACTGTGGTGAGCACTGGTACAACAGGTGGCTAAAAACATTCATTTGAAAAGTTAAAATATTATTATAGTACAAAAAATAGAAAAGAATAAAAAATAAAAAAGATTTTTTTGATTTTCTTAAACATTATAGTTTCAATGCTATTTCAGTCCAAATGACCAAAAACAATAAATAATTAGGTTACTGCAGTTACCTACTACAGTTATTACTACGACTACTTCATCATAGTGACATCACTGAACAATGAAATGTCACATCAGCATTTTAGATTTGACCCATCACCATAGGGGGCAGCAGTGTGTGGGGACGGTGCCATGCTCAGAGCGCCTCAGTGGTAACTTGGCAGCCAGATTATCTTTAATCTTTTTTATAAAAGACTTTCTTTTTTTTTCAGGCCCTGAGGCTGTGGAATAAACAACACAGTTTGAAAACTCACCAGTTTTCATTGTTGATCTGATCTCCAAATCCTGGAGTGTCAATTACAGTCAGCTTCATTCTCACTCCTTTCTCCTCAATATCTGGTTAGACACACACACACACAGAGAGAGAGAGAGAGAGAGAGAGATCAGACATGGTGTGAAGATGCAGTCGACAGCAGACATTCTGGGCAGTGATGTGGGTTCAGGCTGCTGTGTGTGAACATGTGCCGACCGTGACTGATGGACTTGATCTCGATGGTCTTGGGAATCCTCTCCTCGGGTTTGGGCTGAACAGATTTACGGCTCACCTTGGATTTAAACAGGGTGTTCATTAGAGTCGATTTACCCAGACCACTTTGACCTGTGGGAGAGAGAGAGAGAGAGAGGGAGAGAGAGTGGGGGAGTCATCTTTTCTGTAGATCTGTACATCTTGACAGTGTCTTCTAGAATGTGTTTAGAGATTATTTTTTTCTTTCTTGAGGTCGACCTGCTTCAGTGAAACTAAAACACACAGCGTGTGTAAATAACGTGTATCGACTGTGTATTCCGGTGGATGGGAGGGAGAACTTTGGGATATACATTGCATACATGTATTGTGGCTCACATTGTGAAGTGGTTATCTTGCCTGCCTTACCTATTACCAGAAGGTCCAGGGTTCAAGCCCCAGTGGAACCATGTACTGTAGTGGACTAGTAGGTCAATAATGTTGTCTGAATGGATTAAAAAATGTTTTTTTGAACTATATTGATCCCTTATTTGGAAAAGTCTTGTGTTAACAGCAGATCTGCAGTAATTTCTTTTGAGATTCTTCATTTTAGGGAAATAGTTAATGGGATTCAAACTGTTTGGATTGCACGAGTGTGTGTGTGAGTGTGTGTGTGGTTATAAGAAGGACAGCTGCAGGGTCAGATGATCGAGTTGAGGTCATCAGGAGGACAGATGGACCCCACACACACCAACGTCTGTGAGTTCACCCAGACCCTCTCCCCTGAATCCCAGACGATGACCCTGAACCCTGACTCCACACAGTTACGACCCGACTGAAAACCTCAAATGATCTCTGGTCTGTGTGATCCTATAATATACCTGTTCTGATGCCCTCACGTTGTCGACGTGTTTTTCCACCCCCAACCCCCTCACCCCGCACCAACGTCAGTTAGGACCTTTGTTGTTCCACACTTTTACCACTCCTGCCCCCTGTTGTGTAAAACACACACTGCGTTGATTGTTGGTAAACCAGTCACTCTCCTGTTAGAATAATATTTTTATTGCACGGTTCACGCGGTGGGTGTAATTTCCGTGATCATGCCTCCTCCTCAGCCTGACAGCCTCCTTTTATCCACTCTACAGCGTTTGTGTTTGTCGAGTCACGTACAAGAGAAAAAAGCTTTTCTACAGACGGCACCACGCTGACTGGCCGTTTTCAGAACAACAGAACCTGAAGCACGCACTTATCTTTACGCAGAATCAAAAGAGAGAAGTGTCAAATTAAACATAATAAAAAGTGAGAAAATGCATGTTACAGGTCAGAGCTCACACACATCATGTGTTTGACATCCTGACAGGATACGCAGCTCACTCTCAGATACACAATTGCTTGTTCTTTCCTGCTTTGTTATGTACTGTGTGTCGTTGCTGCAGCTTAAATTGAAAACATTTTTTAAATGGTTACCATCCGCTCTTTTTTTTTCAGGGTGCAGTACAGAACAGACTGCTGTAAACACAGGACATTTGGAAACGATTACATCTGCGAGGCCTTTAGGATACATGTCTGTCAGTTTGGATTAAAGTAAAATCAAATCACAATAAAGACGTGTAATCAAGCTTAGCATCGCACACACAGTTGGATGAGAAACAAATCCTCTGCAAAACAGGGGGAAAAAAATAGCAGTTGTACTCCAAGTGGTATCCTGTTTTTCTTCAAATTTTGCATCCGTACATGCAGAGATTAGACACAGATTCTACTGAAATAGATTTTACTCAGTGTTTCAAACATGAGGACCTCGTTTATTTCTATTTAGTTTTTCAAATGCTAGTCTGCATCTCCCTCCTGAAATGAGTCAACAACTTTTTTTTTTCTTACAGAATGAACTTTGACTTGGTTGTTGTGGTCGTGTAACTGTTGATTTAATAACTTAACTTTTAGCTCGACCTTTACCAATAAGTACCAACAACAGATATAATTAAGGCCATGGATCAAAAAAAAATTAAAAGTTTGTTTTTAAATGTGATAAAAATGTAAAATAATAATTATTAATTAATTAAATTAGTTAATTCATTTTTTTTTTACAAAAACAACCAAATATGCAATTTTTTACTGGGGATTATTTCTTTAACAACGACTGTCTTCAACATCAGGACATAGAATGTACTGCAAACTCACCGACAACCATGACGTTGAACTCAAACCCCTGTTTCATGGCCTTCCTCCTCATCTGCTCCAGGATGGCATCGATGCCCACGTAGGTGAAGTCGCTGTCGTTGCTCTTGTCCCCCTTGACCTGAGGACTGGGGTGGTGGGGCTTGGACTCCGACATGCTGTGACTAAGATTGACCTCTGACCCTGTGGGATGCAGAAAACAAAATAGATAAGCAGAAGAAACACAGACTCCCAGAACTGGAGCAGGAACGTAGAAGAGTTACAGTTAGAGTGACTTCAGAGCAAATACTACAGCAGATATCGTCTGAGCAGATCACTTCCTGTGTGAAACAGGATATACCAAACCCAAAAGCAACGTAGAGGCACTTGATTTTACCAGACAGCACAAGCAGGAGTGAGAGGTTCAAAAACGCCTCATGTAAAGATTTAGATTGGAGGAAAAAAAATTTAAAGCCTTTTTGGGAAATTTAAACTCTAAAATGAGAAACTTCCAGGTTTGAATTTTGAATCAAGAAGATACCAACTGTTGTCAAAACAACAACAGCTTTGATCAAGAAGATACCAACTGTTGTCAAAACAGCAGGGTGAAACAAAGCTGCAAGATGGGCAAACACTTCCTGTGAAGTGAGGCTTTCAGTCACAGACACGACAAACCACAGACAGATCCACCTGAAGCTGAGGGGCAACAGTCGTCCTCACTACAGAACAGCTCACGCCCCCCCCCACCCCCGACCAACAAACATGAATGAAGATGTGCAGAACATATAACAGAAGTGTGTGCTCAGTCTGGAGACGATAAACGATGAATGTTTATCGTCTTTGTGAAAGAACTAACATGTTGTGGGGTTTTTGTCACAGACTTCCTGTCTGTTCATCTCACACATCATTTCATCTTTGTGAAAAATAAGTCAGTCATTTCCATCCTTTTTAGGTCAATCAAGATGTGCCAGCTCAGAAACTTTTATAGGCTGAGAAAAAATAGTTTTTTTAAGATTGTGTGTGCGTTTTATTAATTAGAATTTTAAAAAATTAGTTTGAAAAAAATATTTTTATCAGTCATTTTTTTAATCAATTCCTAGAGATGACACCATTTGAATCCAGAAAATCCTACATGGGTTCACGACCCAAAGGTTAAAAAACACTGCCATGGGTAGATACTAGTTCTATGTTATTATTAGATATTAGTACTAACATGATTCATCAGATCATATCAGATTAATATAAGGACAATTATGAAACAGGAAGAACAGATGCCAAAGGACAACAAAAGAATTGCAAGGACTTTCAAGGTTCTGGCTCACAGCAACACTCACTGATCATCTACCTTGATATTTTACCAAATGTGTGAAGAACAACACAAAAGACGTGAGGAGTTTTGTCAAAACAGAGCTGGAGTCTATATTCCACCACACCTTCATCTGTCTCCATGGTGTCCATCACTCACTTCAGCCTTCTTCACCCACACAGCATGATAAACAGTGCTGTGGAAGCACATGTGGCTTGGACTAAACTCAACACATCCACTATGAAAACAGTCAGAAACACAGGGAAACATCCAGTATTTCCCTCTGTCCTTCCATCAACACATCCCCAAAAACGTTCTTTAACCTTGACTCTGTCAGTGTAACATCATCCCTGGATCTCACTGGAGCAAAAGCCTTGGAGTGAAACTACTGGATAACTACAGTGGACAAGAGCTGACTTCATCTGACTGTGACAAGATAACAGGTCATGGAAGTGCATACAAGATTTCTAATTTGGATAAAAATCAAATTCTCTGTTAACGAGACGAGTTCTCAAACATTTATTTAGATCACGGAGTGTCATTTGGTTAATGTCCAATCAGACAGTGGTTCAGTCTGGGTGCCTTGAACAGCTCTAATGACGCCCTGCAGGTCTGCAGCCGAACTACTCCGCGGACACCAGGAACACGCGTCAGTCCCTCGGCCATCTGCTGTCTTACAAGACTGTGCTCCAAGAATAGAGCAGCAGTCACACTGTGGTGGAGACGAACACAGAGTCGAAGTAACAAAAACAAGCTCCGTGTGAGGCGTGTGAGCCAGCAGCGCTCACATCCACTTGTCCTATGATTCAGTCATAGCTGTACCCCGGCTCAGGGGTAATCAGAATTCCCTGCTGGATCTTTTGATACAAAACACTGCTGCTGTAGTTCAACAAACGCACACTAGTCTGTCTGACTCACAGCAAGTCAAAGAAAACACTGATTTCTTTTCTCCTTTTGTTCTAAATATTTTTTTTTTCATTTAACATGCACAAAATATCATAACAAGTGCATGGCAACATTTTCAAGGTCTTACACAAAATACTGTTTAGAATGTTTTATTTAACTGTTATTACACCTGGTAATGAATTGTGAAGGTGTTTAAAATGTTTTTATAAAAAATGCCTTTTTAAGGTGGTATTCTAAAACCTCATAGGAACGAGTTAAAGATGAAATGTGCTTTATAATGACTGATAAAGGAACAACATGTCATTTGTTAGCGTGACAGCGGCTAAATTACAGTACTAGCTTTACCATTAATTTAATCCACAAAGGCCTGTGAAGTGTTCATTTCACTAACAGCTGTTTTACATGTTATTTTTCCAAAGAAAATACAAAAAAGAAAATCCTTTCAACTAAAAATATACAAAAGAAAACCCTTACATCATCATCATTTCAGGGTTGGGCGGCATGACTCAGTGCCCTCAACCGTTATATCCAGAATGATCTTAAATATAACAGCCCTGGAGGACATATAAAAATAGGACAGTGTTTCAGACACTGGAGACGTCACTGAAATAGGAGACTTATTTAACAGAGGCCAGAAAGGCCAGAGGGATTCATCAGGGGAAGCACACGTTCATTCAAACGAAGAGTATGAGAAACTGTCCTGCGTTCGACTCCAAAATAACTGTCAAAATAACTCAGAGATAAGTTCCAGCACATGCTCTGTTTTTCATTCTTCTTCTTCTCTTTTTAGGGTGAACCGACTGAGGAGCTTAGTTTAATGAGTGGAGACCATTTCAGGTCTGATTGGACAGAGCCCATCAAAGAGACGACTTCATCCTCAACTCTCTTTGATGATTTATTTCTTTTTTTTTCTCAGTCCAATGATTCGAAGTGAGTTTAAAGGTTTTGAACACAGAACTCTACAGTGATGAGAAAAGAACACAGAGACGTTTTTATAAACTGTTCTACAACCACCCAAAACAAATGCACGAAACCACAGCTCTTACTTCCTCTTCAGAAACGTTGGTAGTGTGATGGGGCACGGCAGTCAAAAGCACCCACTAAGACACGACTGTCACTTCCCCGTCACGTGGAGCTACAGTTCTGCCCAGTCTGTGAAAACAGCTCTTAATAATTCTCCTGATTTATTAGTTATTATAAGTTATTCTGTGAGCGAACCAAAGCTTTCTGTGATATGAAATTCAATGAAATACCCATTTTTAATTACTGCATTGTTTCCCAAAGACTGGGTCGTGACCCTCAGGTGGGTCACAAGAATTTTTTTTGGGGTCATCTCGCATCATGTTTCCCAGGAGTTTATGAATAATGTCTATTGACTTGGGTCGTGAAGGTTTGTGACTCCCCAGAAAAAAAGTTGAAGTAGGGTGGTCCCAGTATCTTTTTGTATTTATTTTTCATTTGTGCACTCGCGTATTTTAAACACTGTCACCAATACTTCTTTAGAGTTGTTTTTAAAAAAAAAATGCAATGAACTGACAGGCAGTGTAAAGGAGAAAAGTGTGTGCAAGTTCAACTCAAACCACAGGGAGGACACCAAGCAGGAAACTGCTTACAGCCTGTTTTATTTTCTCTCTCTTTTAACAAAAGGCTATTTCAGTGAAAATATAAATAATGTTTATGTAATTCTGCATTTTACTAAAAAAGGGATTAAAATTATTTTTTTTAAAAAGTAATTAAAATTCAACTTTCTTCTTCAGAGGTGTCCAACGTCAAATCTGACAGCCGTTTCACTCAGTCACTGCTCAACACATTTGTTGGGAAACAACAAAAAAGAATACAGCAGAATTTATGGCTGCTAAGCCTGAACACCAGCATAGTTCAGTGGAGACAAGAAAATAACACAGGACTCTGAGGCAGCATTCTTGTCTGGCCCAAACCATCTCTGGCAAGAAATGTTTGAATCAAACGTGCAAACATTTAGCTGACAGAAATCAATAACCACAATTCCAAGGCCACTTTGTTCTTTCCATAAACAGTCCTGTAATCTAACCAAACTGGAAAAAAAAATAGTCTCTGCTCTTTCTGACACACGTCTCTGTTTTTACTGTAAAACAAAAAAAAACTTTTTTTTTCACTCTGCACTTTTCGAACGCAACACTCTCTGCTGTCATTAAAACCCCATCTCTGCCTCTATTTAATACTCACCAAGTGGAACCTGATCTACTCGCCAATCCCTGAAACAAAGCACTGACTGTATTGTTAAGAAACCTCCCAAAAATCCAGGGATGTTTTGTTTTCAGCAGTGCCAACATACCGGAAACCCACTGCCCTGCTTTGCATTTTTAGAGAAACTGGTTTTTCCTTGTTGTTGTTTGGACTCTGATGACTACGGCAGCACAGAAATGCAAAGCAGTAAGTTAGAAAAAAAAAACAGTGAGAATGTGAAAAAAGACATCTTTTAACACGTACTGCAGCATGTGAAACATTAGCATTGTTAGCACGTCATATTCATCCAAGGACTTTTGACTTTCCTCCATGACTAATAATGTATTTCTATAAGATGTGATCATTTCTGGACAGATATCAAACGTTGCTCTCATGGGGAAACAAAGCTTCTAGTTTGAGCTAAAGTAATGCAGATGTTTGACTCCTTATGAAAAAGAAATGATGAGATGATGTGAAAATCCAGCTGCTGTCATGTCGATTGCAGCTGCAGGAGTCAGATGTTTGACTCCTTATGAAAAAAAAAATTGTCTGAAAATCCAGCTGTCATGTCGATTGCAGCTGCAGGAGTCGTGCTCTTCAATAATCATTTACATATATATATATATGTCTATACACACAGGACCAAATACAGTGTCCTACTAACCCTATCCTTAACTGCATGTTTCTGGACTAGCTGTCAAGGTCTGAACCAGAAATATTTATTCTTTAAGAGAGTCTTTTCCAAACATGCCCTGCAGTGTCCCCCCCCCTTTATGTAAATAGGAATATTGTCACACAACTGCTATTGCTATAACATTTAGCTGAACTTCTTTTTTCCCCATTATAATTTCCACCATAATGCTTTTCTCACTAAACAAAGCAAAAATAATTACAACTTTCCTCACACATAGAGTAGTTTCACATCTGTGTTACAGGACAAAGTCCTGTCAATGTGAAGTTCATGTGTCTTCCTCAGGAGTGTAGATGTAGATCAGTGTGTCTCTACAGCTACGCTCCTGAGGATACCGTGACCTGGATGACCGAGAGTCTTCACGGATCCTTTACTCGCCTTTCCCTCCCTCCCGCCCCTGCTGAAGCACATGCTGTAAAGTTCTCCTGTCACTCCTCAAGGAGTTCAGATTTGGCTGCTGCTGCGATCACACACTTTAACTCAGCCAGCTGCTGACAGCTCTAAAACACTGCATGCTATTAGAAACAACATTTTTAACATGGTTCCCATGGGGTGAATCCCAGAATCCTTTCCCCTCAGTGCAGCTGCATTTTTCCTCCTTCATACATGTGAGGACTACACTCCAGCCTGTCACTGTCTCCTCTCCATGATCTGCGTTAAAAACCGGAGATGACTGATCTCCACTGGGTCTTTTTAGGACCCTCCTAAAGAGGAAACGATTGTAAACCTTTATGTGCACCGTACAGGAAAAACAAACCCAGTAAACAGGCTGAGTGGTGTAACTACGTTGACTGTGAACGTTGACTTTTCACATATAGATGTCATTTTAAGCAATGTGTCTCTGCATTAAAAACATAATTAAAATTATGTTTTAGGACACAATATTGTATACTGTAAAGTGTCCTCCTTCCATAGCAACAGCATTAAAATGCCAGAAACAAAATGAAACTATTTATCACGGGATTTTCCAAATCATAATCCAGGTTAACCCTTTCCTAACTCTCCAATACTTTATCGACAATAAACAATGTTAAATGAACCATGATCTCTCTCAATATTTACTGGTGCTAAACAAAGGTATCACGTCGTTTAATACATTACATTTTTGTAACGTAGATCCTGCCAGCAGCTCCCCCTGTTGGTAGTTGGTGTTATTTCTCAGCTGTGTTATAATTAGGGATGGCTCCATTCTATTCTCGGGTTCGGCATTAGTCTTACATTGGTCAAACTTTTAGGATTGACCATCGGAAAAACAAACAACTATAGCTCGTCTGATCCGATATCTAGGAAAAATATCGTAAGATTGTTAGCCTAAGCAAGTTTCCAATTTGGAAGCGATTGCTGGTAAAGTCTGGAATAAACAGATTCAGACTTGAGAGTTCCAATATCCTAAGCACACAGTTGTGAAAAACACCAGTGAGAAGTTCAATGTCACCATATGTTGTGAGGAGATAACGTTTCAGACTGAGAATGCCTCAGGGACTGAGAAGGATAAGACCTCTACAAGCAAACCCTTCAGACGCACTCTGAAACCAAAGCACCACGCTGACTGAACCTTCTGACACGTTGGTCAATCACACCAACACCCTGTTGCTTCTGACATGTTGGTCAATCACACCAACACCCTGTTGTGTGAAGACGACATGTCTCAGGACGGCCGATGACAGGTACGTGTGGTGCAGTGCGTCGGCAGTTCAGAAAACAATTCTAAAGAATTCTACCGTCCCCTCGTCATCCCGGTGAGTTATGAGACCCCTGATGTGGAGCAAAAGCAGATGGCGCTGCTCTGTGCTGAAATACAACAGCGTGCACGGAAACATAAGACAGTCCAGAGAATGACCTGCTGCGGAACACCCCGAAAGACTGAGGGAGTGAGAAGACACTGAGGAAAACCAAGGGTCAGTGTAGCGACGACTGTGACCCAATGAAAGACAAGATCTGAGAGGAATGTTACTGCAAAAAAAAAAAAAACACAGTTAGGCTTGAAATCACGAGACAGAGTAAATGAGAATGCCAAGGCCAGCGCAGCAGGGAAGCCATTCTGGTGCTGAGTGCAATTGTGAGAGCCGGGCCCACTGTATCACTGTGGCCGACACTGGCCACAACCGCAACTGAAAACCTAAACATTTCTGAGAAACGTGGAGGGGGAACTGGGAGGGTCCAGCCACAAAGCCATCCACAGTTGCAGAAGGGGAACTGGTACAGGGTGGAAGACAAACACAGCCCCGGGTGCTGTAAATCACAAAAACCACCAGGAATGAGCAGGGAAATGGCTCGGTTGGTTGGAACATTTGTACAGTATTGGTGCGTTTAGTGAGTGGAGACACGGAGCAGCATCTGTACTTTACGACCGCTCGTTTGGTGTCGCATTACTGCCATTGGTAATATGTTCATTGTTAGTTTTGGGGTAGTTATTTCTCCTAACTGTAGCATAAATTAGCATTAGCTTGTTTCTTTAAGGAAATGTGAAGATGGTTATTTAATCCTTTTCCGTATTGGTTTAAATGTCTGTTTTTATATTCACTTCATACTTAAATAACTTGTATTCATTAGGTCCTGTTTGTTTAAGAGTAACCATTAAATCGTTTTTTTATTAACTTGTTTTTAACAATTTTGCAGTGTTTTCACACACTTTAAATGTATAACAATATAGGATTGTTTTGTAAGGCACTGATGGTAATTATCTACAATACAAATATCCAAAAACTACAGCGTTAGACACCAACTTACAGGGAATGAAGACTAAACTAAAAGTTAAACCTGTTGAACTGTGGGGTTTTTTTTCAGTACATTTTTTTCTCAGCAAGTGCAAGCTCCCATGATGCTCTGAAATATAATACCCACAAAAGTAGGCAGGAGAGAAATTCACAGACTAATGTATCCTGACCTCTGACCTCTGACCCCACTGGTCCTGATAAACCAACACATGTCCCAGACATAAAGGATCAGAACCTCAGCTTCAATGTGTTTTACAGAAACTTCCTGTCCTTTACAAGACAAACGAGGACAACACTCGTCCTTTCACATGCAGCTGGAGTCCATTGAAGACTGGGCTGTGTGCACACAAACATCATTAGCTTAAGAACGAGATCGAGAGGCATCTTTGTAATGCAGAGGAACGTACTTTACTGTAAATACGTTTCTTTGTTTACTGTAAAACAGAGGTTTGTCTCCTGTGGGGCCTTCAGGGCTGTTCTTTAGTCAACACCGAGGAAAACAAGAGACTTGATCTTGATTGATCTTCAAAGAGAAAAAAGTTTAAAACAAAAAAACATTTTTTTATTTACGGCAGCAAAAACTGATTTTTCAATCACCGTCGGCTCCAAACAGTCCAGATCAGGTCTGTATCTGTAGTTATTTAATTTTTTTTAACTAATGTTTATCTGTTGACTGACAATAGGAGGTGAACAAAATAAATCAACGTTGCACCAAGTTCACTCATTTCAGACGTGAGCTGTAATTAAAATCACCTGGGTTCTGTGATCAGAAACTAACTACAGGGTAAAGAGTTCAGATGTACGGCCCGTTGACTCGCTAAGGTCAAAACATCACTTTTCCTGTCAGCTGTAGTTAAACAGAGGACATCTGGAACATCTGCACAAACACCTTTACGTGACCGTGCTGCAGATGAAGCAGCGCAGCACCTGGACCGCTCTGTTTTGGTCGGGGTCTTCAGTTACTCCACCAAAATTGACAACAAGATGAAGAAAAAAAATCAATTAATGACTGAATTTCCAGCCTCTGGAGCATTTCTATACATTTAAATTAACCTATAGTTCAGTGTCGGGTTGATTCAGTAAACACTTATTTTACTCCCACTTCCATCTGTCATATCAAATAGTCATAGTCATATAAAATTATTTGGTGTTAAATTTATTATACCAGGGCAATAAAGAT
>NC_024315.1:5700512-5720724 GCF_000523025.1 Cynoglossus semilaevis | reverse complement strand
AGAAAGGGGGGTTAGAGGGAGAGAGTGGCTGAACTGACCCCCACAAAGTCCCCCCTCAGACTGAACAAAGGGAAAGTTGAACAGAGGCTGAATAAGTTAGAGGAATAAAAAAGACAGGACAGAGATCAGGAAGAAAACTGGACTCTGTTCTTCCTTCACACACACCTCAACATCCACACGGTCAACACACACACACCCCCAGAAGACACCGGGAAAACTAGCCCTGACACCAGCCTCAAGTCACCATGCGTATCAGTGTCTGCCCCACACTCTCCCCCCTGTAACCCTGAATCTGCCCCCGTCCCAACTCTGTAAATCCACTGGCGGACACGGTCTTCTGACGAGGACGCAGAAGAGAGCAAAGACAGAAATGGACAACTCACCCAACCCTTTCCTCTTCCTCTTCTTCTTCTTCTTTTTCCCTCTCTTTTTTCTCCTTCTCACACTCTCTTCCTTTCTCAATCACAGCTCCAGCTGGTGAGGCCAGGCTGCTGCTGCTGCTGCTGCTGCTGCTCCCTGACCACGCCCACAGCACGGTCATGTGACCACTATCTCAAGTGGCCAGGAAGGCATTCAGCAGCCACACCCCTCATTCACAGAAAGTGAATGGACAAACACCAGTGATTTGCAGAAGTAAAACTCCAATCATGTAGTTGAAAAAACAAAAACAAAAACAACTGGACTGAAACTTCCTCTTTTCTCTCGGAACATGTTTCTGTACGTGTGTGTGTGTGTGTGTGTGTTTTCAGCTGGATGTCCACGTCCTCGTGTGTGTCCATCTGCTCTCTCTCTCTGCTTTGTTCCAGAGATGCAGTGCATCACATGTTCATGTGTGTGTGTGTGTGCTGAACACATTTGCACTTCTCTTCTATCCTCCAGGGCTGTTTCTGCTCTGACTCATAACTGGAGCCATTTTGTTGGGGGTTGTGTTCCGAGAAAACACAGTGAAAATAAGAATGATTTAAATATTCCTGGATCTACAGAAGGTTATATTTCACATCATTATTTTTAATGTTTGTCCGACATTTGTTCTGGTGTAAACTAACCAGTCGTACAGTCACATATTTAGTTATTTATTTGCACTAGCATCAAATAAATAAGTAAACGGTTTTAGAGGAAATACATGATACTGCAGTATTTGCTGGTACTGGATGCTAGTACTCCTTTTTTTATGACCGCAGTAGTTCTCAGTCAGTCAGAGCATGACAGAAATGTAACTACTAAATTCTTAGCGGACATTAACACCCCCGCCCTCCCCCCAAGAATGAGGTGTGGGAGTTAACAGGATCAGCTGAATCAGACTGACTAAATAACTCTAAATAAAACAAATCGTGTTGAAGTGCAAAGTTTTTTTTTTGTTTAAAGTTAGATTTTTTTTACTAGCCCATATTGTCAACACATTCAACCACAGGCACAGAGACGATTTCAGTGAGAAAACCTAACTGTCCGGCCGTCATCTACTACTTCTTCCTTTTGCAGGGTCATAGAGGGGGAGGAGGGGGGAGGGGAGGAGGGTGGAGCCGTTCCCAGATGTCAGTGGGTGAGGATGGGCCCTCGTTTACCAGTACAATGCTACATGGAGAGAAACAACCATTCATGTTTACGTTCACACCTATGGCTGAGTTAGAGCAGGGGTGTCCGCACTTTTTTGGCTCAGCTACGACTCAGATGACCTAAAAATATATTTACTGATAAAAACTGAACATACTTTATATAAACATGATATGTTGAGGTTCCTTGATTGAATGCATGCAGCTGTAGGAGACAATATGTTTGAATGGTTACAGTGTATAGTCACTATTTATACATATAATTATATTTATATTATTTGTTTTATTTCAGTTGCTCATGATCTACCACGTGTGGTGCTTTGGCCCAGAGGCAATGTCTCTGTTAATGGTGTGTAGCCCCAGGGTTCACCTCCTGGGCAAGATCGAATCCCAGTTAGGGCGGTTGGTACCTTCCAGTGGACTCACCACCCACAGGAAGGTTTAGGGGGGTTGGTACGGTGCAGTGTGGTTTGGGTGAGGGTCCCAGAGACAGCTGCCCCTGCGACCAGGTAGTGGATGAAAATGGATGGATGCATGTTTTTTTGATGTCCTAGATTTTGATGTAACCACTGCGCTACCGTAGGTGACTGACACAGGTTATTACGTACAGTATGTGAGTTCCGACTTCCAGCAAACATTGCAACGTAGCGACAGAAGTTCAACACAAGGACCTCGTGAATACAGCATTTTCTAATCGAAGTTCGACACGAGGACCTCGTGAATACAGCATTTTCTAAGAACAGACTGACTGAGTCAACAACACCAGTGAATCAGAGACGGTACTGAAGTCCAAATTGGCTTCACAACAAATGAAAGTTCCAGAAACCAAACGTTGCCTGGAAATGTGCTCCACTCTGCAGTACTTCCTGTGTCCCAGTAAACCCACAACAGAGATTAAAATTTATAACAGCCACTAGAAAAAACAAAAGGTAATATAATGTGATGAAACACAGCAAGTCTCTCTGAGAAACAAGAAGTTGAAGATTTAAACATGTATACAGTAACAAAGTGCGTTTGATTTTCCACGACTCGGAACAAGTCGGTGATTAATTAGTTCCTTTATTGTGAAAAATATGTCTCAACTTTTTCCACCAGCCACCACATGAGCACAGACTGAAGGCGTGAGAGAGGTTTTCATAACATTCAGCACAAATGTTTCCTTCCTGTTACAGCTGGAGATGAAGTTCACTTTTGGCTCCCACACACCCAGTGTGGAACAAGAATGTATCCACGGCGTGGATGTTTCACGTCGTGTTCCCCGTCTGTGCAGAAGGACCGTCAAAGCTTTTCACCGTTTTGATGCTAGTCATGGTTGACTGTCATATACTGCTCCACCACAGGCTCCCACAAGAAGAACTATTGACACAGTCGTTATAGAAATGCAAGTCTCCCCTTCTGTCAAGTGGGATCAGGAGCATTAATCTGTCACAGCTTCATGTGCAGAGTGGAAAAAATGTCAGTGCAAAAAATAAATGTCTTCACTCACCGCAGAACTGAATAACGACTTTTCATGGATTCTGGGCAGATTGTCCCACTGTATATCTCTTTTCTATCAAATAAAAGTTTCCACACGGCCGTAAACTACACAAAAGAATGCTTTTAGTATGAAATAAAATGACCTTGAGTCAGACGTTGCCTTCTCGTTCTATGGGAACAAAAGATCAGAGCAGACGTCTGAAGTATCTCTGCGTTATTTGACTTTTACCAGTGAACGCATTAAAAAGAGCTCCGGGACTGGAGTCACAATTAAAGTCAACAGGAATCAAAGTTTCCCAATAGTTTACATGTTTAGAGTGTGGAGTCTTATTTCCAGGTCATGTGACCGTTGCATTTCCTGTGGATGAACACAGTCGTAATTTGACCTGACAACAAAAGTCTGACTTCACTGAGATGGAATTGTTACGGCTGAAGAAGTAACTGAGACGACGAACGTTCAGAGGCGAGTGTTGTTGCTGGTAGCGCCGACAGAACAGCCTGTGATTGGCCCACAGGTCAGGGCTGATTACTTGAAAGCCACCCAATCAGGGCACAGAGCATATGGAGGTGATTATAGTTGTGACTCAGTAGACCTCGGTGATTTAAGGAGAAAAGGACGGAGTCAGGAAAGGGAGGAGGTGAAGGGTGAAGTGTACGGAGCAGGGGTGAGGCTGGGGGAAGGTTGGAGGAATAAATAAACAAAACAGTGAGACAAAAAGAAGAAGAAGAAGAACATCTGGCTTTGTGTTGATATCTACAGGGAAGATAACTGTGTCTGTTTGAGACTTCCTGTTGGGTTTCATTTGCTGCTCCCCTGTGGTGCAAATGGAGACGACATGTGTGCGGTGAGCGCCGATGCTTTATCTCAGTACCCTGAACTGGCCTCCAGGACCGCTCTGGTCTGGATCATTGGACATGTCCAGCAGTGCAGATGGAGCCATCCATGTTTTCACTTTAAGCTCAGACACGTGTTGACAGTGAAACAGTCCAGTCCTGGAGGTTTGGTGCTCAAATCTTTTATCATGAAGGTAATGACAGGACAGGCTTGTGTTAGCTTTGAGGTGGTGTTTATTTATTGCACTGACAAAGTAAGAGATTATCAATTTAAGATCCATAAAGTTGATGAGACTATTTTGTAGTAAAGGCAATTGTTAGGGAAACTCTGATGTGTTTTAGGAGACTTTAGTTTTGTCAGCTGGATTATTTAATCTTATGCTCTGCCAGTAAAGGCTTAGAATAAGTTTTTACTGTATATGTCCTCAAATAAAGACATTTATTTTTGCAGGATATATTACGACAATGCAACAAAGATTGTATGTGAGACTGGACAATACTGTTTGCAACAGCCTTAAAAAAACGACAGTAATTTAGGAATACTGACATAATTACAAAATACAGATCATAAATAATAATAATATTAATAATTAATTCATTTATTGATCAGCAGCAGCTTTTTTAGATGTCTAACTATGTAAAATAACTATGAAAAAACTATGAAAAATATACTCACACTCACACACATATTTGCTCTGACTGAAAAAATAGTCTGGCAAAAAACTACAGTAAAAACATTTTTGCATTGGCCTCAGGCTTCACCCAGTTCTAGAGAATTCCCCACTCACAACTGGCCAAAGCCAAACTTTCTCTCTTTTTTTTCCCTAATCATCGGAATTCTCTGGGAGCGAATTGATACATTGTTAAATGGACCTGACGACAGCCGGCCCTACTTTTCTCACAGCCACGGAACAAATACTGAACATATGAATGTACGGTAACCTTATAGTTTAAAGGACGACCAAAAGAACCACCAGACGCTGTCCTGCACAAAACAATGAGCACTAACCACCCTCCCACCGCACGGCCCTTTATTTTACACCCCCGTATACACCAGGCATTTCAAACAAAGTGTGCGTCCGACAGCAGGTACTCACAGAGATCATCCAGGTTGTTGTAGCCGTGGACGTCACCGCACACAGAGGCCATCCCTGAGAGCTACGGTCTGTTGTATTTTCAGGACTATTCCTTTATTCGGAAAACGTTTTGGACGAGTCTGAAGTGTGATAAGAGTAAGAACAGGTACAAACTGAAGTCACAGTCAAAGACGGCCTGTGCCTCAACGTGTGATTTCAGACGTCGTCCCTGATCAACAACAAACACAGTGACTCCATGGTATTCATGGCCTTCTGGGGAATCCCTGTTCCCCCTGTGGATGTGTGGGGGCAAGGATCAGGCATGACTCAGGCCCAAAAACAAAGATAAGATGCAAGGAGATCTGTTATTAACTCTGTGAAAGGCTGCACGTCTCCCGCAAACATACGACCAAATCATAATCATAATTATCCATAATGGAAGCCTTCCATACGCAGGAGCAGGGAAACGGAGAGCGACAGAAAGGTCTGTTAGCAATTGTCAGCCATTATCTTGTGAATTGGCAATGTGGTGTTACACAACAGTTTGGAAACGTCCACCAAATACATGGTTACCATTTTAGGTCTTACATTTAGAAGCACAGAATAACTTATATCTGTGGCGCCTTCCGCCAAATCGTCAGTTGCGTTTGGACTTCCTGCCAACTGTCGGAGGTGAAGGTGAGCGAGTTCATCTGTAGCTCCGCTGATTATGTTTGTGTTGACAGATGTTGGGTTTCTTTAATTCAGCTACCACAATCAACCATTGCCCACAAAAGCTGCAATTATATTCTCCGCTATAAACCTCAGTTATGGTACGAGATCCGGTCGTGGAAAAGGAAAAATAACTGTTTTAAATTCAGAGCAATTTTAGGACAATAAAGAATCCGGGTTTTTTACTAGTCTTCTGGTCCATACAGTGTAGAATACATCATAATTACAAAGAGATGTTGTTCATATCTACAAAGAGTTTACTGGAAAAAAACAGAAAGAATTTAATTCTATGAGCTAATCTCATGTCTCTGTCACACTGACCCTGATGAATACGTTGTTCATAGCTACAAACCATTGTGTTTTTGCTCAAAATCTAAGGAGTTTACTGGAAGAAAAACAGAAAGAATTTAATTCTTATGAACCAATAATGCTGATGTGGTGCTGATGTACCCAGATCACTGTTTAGTCTTTTTGAACTATGTCTCTGTCACACTGACCCTGATGAAGGTCTGCTACTAAATGATCGTGTTAGCGCTCCTTGAACTCTATTGAGACAAATAGATACTTTATTTGTCCCTGGGAGGAAATCTGTTGACACACGTCACATTGATTGTGTTCGCCTAGACAAATAAATTAGCATTCACGAAAGCAGAACAATTCAGAGTCAGCATATTGTCGAGAGGCTAAAAGCTGCTGCATGACAGACGCCGACGCTCAACTGCATAATCCGATGTCAGAGAAATGAAACCGAGAGACTGTGACCACTCATTTTTAATTTTCCTCTTGTGCCAACTTCACACATGAATTCATCAGCCTTCTCATTAACTCACACTCACCCGTTTCAGCAGATGGCAGGAACGCAACGTACGCAGCCATCTGTCCCCTCCCTCTCTCTCTCACACACACACACAATTTTCAAATTGTCAGCCAACCATAGGTACTGTGAGGTGAGGATGGGAGACTGAGAGGGACAAATATCATCGTCAGTGATAATTAAAAAATGCAAAATCCAAATGAACTCTTTCCATCTCCAAAACCTCTGTAATCGACAATTTACATGTTGTAGTTTGTACATTTTTTCCTCTCCAAATGCAATGTTAATATAATTAATATAAAATAATTGATACAATTATAATTAAAGCAAAATCTAGAGTGTGCTGTAAATAGGTTGAGTCTGACTGAGACATTTTTTTGTTTAACTGATGTTTCATAGAAACGAAAACACGCTTCGCTCCAACAGCTGCTCCGACTACTGGCCTCTGTTCACTTATTCCAAATCAGTGATGTTCAGGGAAGGATATCAAAAAGAAATATCGCTCACACTGGTTTCCATCTAACTATCCAACGTGACTGAAGCTTTATTTCTTTTATTTCCAGGGCCAAGATAAGAGGCATGATTTTCCCATTAGTGGCCTGGACAAAGGAACCACCGCAGAGTCTCATATCTGGATAAACACCAGGGGGGACTCGTCTGGAAACGGAGCAGATAAATGAAGATAGTGTCAGCAAAGTTTAGAAGTTATCTCGGTTGGTTTCATCAGTCTCCGGTCGGACCACACGTCCTTCTGTTTGTCAAACGTTTCATGGAGCTGTGGTTCTCCCATGAGGAACGTTGCATTGCAATGACCTTGTTGTTTTAAACGAACATTGATTTGAATATTTTAAATACATAGAACACATTTCTAACCAATAAAACTTCATACCAAAGACAATGATGGAAAAGGGATATTTTTTTTCATCCATTATTTTGATTAAGTTAAAAAACCAAAAATGAACCCAATGACTGCTCCACCTGATTATTCCGCCCACTAGTGGGAATCTACTTTCTTCACATATAATGTACTGTAAAGGTAACGTTGGCGGATCTGTTTGTGTCACAGCAGGCAGAAGAAAGTGATAGAGAAGCAGATGTTTACTTGCAGATGTGGGATTTGGCAAGATAACAAAATGGGACAAAGGTCTTTTTGCAGTGGTGGGAAACTTCTTTAACCCTTGACTTCCCCCAGATGCTCAATGTAAACTCCGGCTTCCGCAAATTCCTTATCTGGAGAGAGGGGATCTCTGTGAGTGAGTGTGTGTGTGTGTGTGTGTGTTTGAGTGTGTGTGGCTATTTCTTCTCCTCCTCCTTCTGTAGGATGTTCATAAAGAGGAAGCCCTTTAGGTCTACTTTGTTATTGTGCACACTCTTCAAAGAGCTGAACTACTTTGGGTTGAGTGAGTTCCTGTCCCGGAGATATACGTATTTATAAAAAATCTCTACATCATCATGAAATGAAAAGAAGAGACGTTCTTTTTGTGTTGATACACTTCTTCACAAATGGATATTAAAAATAAATAAAAAACAACTATGGTAGATTTGTTTCTGGTTTTATCTGTAAATGAGTGGTTAAAAATATATAAATAAACCCTCTGGCGCAGCAACAACCAACAGATTCAGTCGTACCGGATTTTAACCTGTCACACAGTGACTCCTAGTGGCCGGCTTTGGGAGTGCACTCGCAGTGTGTGGTCACGGTGAAGTAAATTAAATTCGACACTTGTCACTGTTTACAACGAGACAACGAAAGGTTTCTTACGTTACAGACGGTGTTGAAAGACTGCGTGGATGTTCGTCGGTGTTCGGCTGCTTCTAGAAACATCTATACAGGCAGAACACGTTTGAAAACGAAATCTAAGTGTCACAAATATATAAATATCACAACTCATGTATGTTTTTTTATTATCATAATACAAAAACAAAAGAGAGTTTTCAGAGTGTGTTCTAACACACAGCTAACACGGCTAATGCTGCAACAAACAAAACTTTAGTCAACTGCTGTTCTTAGCTCTTCACCACCAAAAATACCTCATACGCTCTCAGTTCTGCTCTCACTTTTTCTTTTTTTGGGGGAGGTGTGGGGGGTTAATTAGCCAACAGGTCACACTGAGTAATGGTCTGGGATCAGTCCAAGGTAATTACACTGGGAGAGGAATGACCTCGGATATGGCTCTGCCTCAGGCTGCCTGACTGTGTATTGGTGAAAGACAAAAATTCGAGGTGAGGAAAGTTTGTGTGTGTGAGTGTGTGCGTATGAAGGCGCCCTTTCCTGACCTATAGACAGGCAGAGACAAATCACCCACAGCCCACCACAGGCTCCTCCTGCCTACTTTCAAAAGGTCAATCCAAATAAGAGACAAATGGCTTCACTTGCTCCTTCCTCCGTAACGACGACATCTCCATTAGCAAAACAAACGTGCTACGAGCTAATCTGTTTATTTTTGCAAAATCAGGTTTGATTCCAGCTCAGCACACACACACACACACTCACATCTCGGTTGAAACGAGGCCACTCGCTACTCTTTTGTTTTCTTATCATCACAACAGGAAGTTAGGAGACAACCGCAATGTTCAAAATGTCAGAAACATCCTCCACAATCCTGGAGGATCTTATCACAGACCTACTTTTAGACACTGTTTCTTTTCATTCTTCTAACACACGGTCTTTAATACTAAACAAGAGCAGAGAAACAGAAAAGAAAAGTTGTGGGAAAACTAGAAGAAAAGTTCCTGAGAGGTGATAAGAAAGTGCAGCGGTTGTGACTGCAGGTGCTGGATCTGTCTGCGAGATGTTAGATAGAGATGCTTTCTCTCTGCAGCGTGTGATGGATTGATGAACAGCAGGCCTGTCTGTCAAGATAAGGCTGAGAACACAGGAGCAGACCAGATAGAAATCAGAGCAGGTCTGTAGTGTCTGTAGCCCGAGGCCAGGCCTATCATCCCAGTGTTTCACCTAAATAAAGTCCCGGCAGTTTAACGTCACTTATCCCATTAGTTTGAAGTTCATAACATAAACTTCAGATCCTCCAGCGCTTCATGAGAAAAATAAAGATTTCAGAATGTGCTGCACATTATTCCATTCACATAATGACTTGGTGGCAGTAATTCAAATGTCATACTGTTAAAAACAACAACTGGAGTACAACTGAAACCCACAGATCTGGAAGTGGTTTTGACGTCACTGTGACTTCACTAATGTGAGCGATCACTGACAAACTGTGAGAAGAAATCCTATGAGGTGTGTGTGTGTGTGTGTGTGTGTGTGTGACTTGGCCACAGTACGGTTAAACAGTTGTGAGGAAGCTGACTGACGTGCACGTCACATAAGCCAAAAAGAGAGGAAGTGTAGTGAAGTCACACAGCATGGAAAACAATCACACTGACAGAACAGCACAGGAAGCACAGGATATGTGTGTGTGTGTGTGTGTGATGTTGTTTCCCGGTGGGAAGAGTGAATGGACAGGAAAGCTAATCGAACAAACACGCAAGTTTAAATGCCTGTGTGTGTGAGACAACAACTTTTCACAACATTTGACTTCAGTCTCTGAGAAGGATTACATAAAAATATTTATGACCGAAATTACTTTTTATAATATATATATATATATATTATGATGCAGTGGCAGGACCGCACTGTGGAGGAGCGGCAAGAGTTCTTGCCTTACAGTGAGAAGATATTCTTGGTCTTGTCTTGTATGACATTTTATGTGTGTCTGTGTCTGTGTCTGGGGGTGTGTCTCTCTGAGATGGACTGATGATTGGTCCAGTGTGAACCCCGCCCTTTTCCACTGACTACAGAGATAGAAGTAAAAGATTAAGAGGTAGAAGATGATTGAATGAATTCATTATTTAATTAAGTGATTAATTAATTAATTAATCAATGGCCATGTCTCTATATGTATAGTTTAAAATACAATAAAATTGTTCAGAAAAGAGAATTTTTTAAATTATTATACTAGTATTTGTTCTACATTAGCCGAGGCGTTAGTTAAAGGTTAGCCTAAATTCGACTCCACTCTGTTGTAAGACTGCATCAGACATTACTGCATTACTTCACTGTATTCACGTACACTGTCTTCAGTTCACCAACTTCCCAAGACAACCTCCTCCAACCAAGGCCCAAGACTGACCCCGGTCTGGACTTTGGACTCGAATACTTTTCGTGAACTTTGGGAAACAGTGTCTATCACAGATGTTTGGCATGTCAGGTCAGAGCCAGTATAAAGTACAACCCAGGGACCTTCAGTGACCGCCGTCGTTAGGTGAAAACGCTCCTCATTTTCTTTCATCAGGAGTTAATTATGATGTACTTGGCTCCGTGGTTAATAAGCAGACGTTGATTTATTCAGCCTCTGTTTTCTCTTTGTGATGATAGTTATGTAACAATGCAGCAATGGCCTCAGGGGCTAATATTTTTACAATTTATAAATTGACATTTCCAGCTAGTTCACTATACTCTGGGAAATGTGCACAGCCTGTTTTTAAATGATTTGTCATCAACTAACAATCTGCATCACGGTGTCACCGTGGCCACAAACCTGTTTCTACGTAGTCTACATCACATTCACAGGAACTGAAACAGCGTTTACTCTAGAGCTGCTGCTGTGTACTGTTCTGGTGCTGCAGAGGTTCAGCTTTCACCACATAACCAGAGAAAAAAGAAAAAGAAAAAGGGAAACCACGGCGTCTCCCATTCTGCTTTTAAAAAGACTCGTATGACCACAAAATACAGACAGACAGTCTGCTGCTGTTACTGACAGATAAACCTCCAAGGACACGGCTGCTGCTAGAAATCTTTAAAACTACTACTGGTGCTGGTCAGAGAGACCTGAGACCCTGACCTGGGCTTTTACCTCTGTGTGGGCAGAGGAGGAGAAGACACAAAGTGAGAGGAATGTTTGAACGAGCCAGGAGAGAAAAGTAAAAAAAAAACCTCGAGAGTCTGAGACGCTGGGATCTAGAGACAAGTGTACTAATGTTGGGGACACACCCCACACACCCGTGGACCAACACTCTGTAACACCATAGCAACTCAACTACATCATCAGCATTAATGGTTTTGCACTTCAATTGTTACTACAATTAAAGGATTTCCTACAACAGTGAAGGCATCTCTAGGGTTACTCCAGTTCAGTGATTCTACTTTTTTTTTCTGGGGACCCGTATTTTAAAAGTCACAAACCTTTGCGACCCAAGTTAATAGACATTATTCGTAAACTCTAAGGAAACATGATGCGAGACGGCCCCCCAAAAAAGGAGGGCCGTGACCCAGTCTTTGGGAAACAAAGCACTACAATTTCAACAAGTCAAAGGGTCAGACCAGACTTTCAAAGAGTCAGACTAGACTTACTGTCAGGGTTCGGGGACTTGCGTCCGGGATGGCTGGGTGAAGAGCAGCGGATGGTGGTCACGATGGTGTTGTGGTGTGGGTTGGGGTGATGTGGGTGGTGCACTGGTAGATGGTGGCCATTGTTCTCGGGCGGAGGTCTGGTAATGCTGATATCTGGTTTACGTACATCCCCAGGACTGCGGACATGATTCTGGTCTGTGGTCCGACTGGTCCCGTTGTTAGTGTGGCCGTCGTTGCGTCGGGTCACCGGAGAATCAGTGGGAGCTTTGGCGAACGTCACCTCCCTCTTATGGCTCGCCTCTGGGGGCTTGGAGTGACCCAGAACATCAGGGCGCTTCAGGACACTGTTGGTGACGAGGCGAGCCGAAGCAGGGCTGGAGATGCCGTCCGCCTGCCTGCTGGACGACGGCGAGATATCGATGGAGAGTTCAGAACGCCTCGACACAGGCTCAGGGGTCCTGGGTCCCCCGCCGCCCATGATGGAGCGAGGCTGAGTGTAGTTGACGTTGTTGTTGTTGGCGGCGGTGCCCAGGTCTCGGTAGTAGATGCTGGTAGGGGACATGGCATTACGGTGAGGACCGCCAGTTGTCCGGCGGGAACCGGGGGAAGAATGGGCAGAAGTGTCAACATCCTCCACCTCGAATGACCTCTTCAGAGCTGAACGAAAACACAAGGACGAAATTGTCATTTGGAAGTCAATTAAGGTCAATCATTAGTTAAGAAAACAACAGTATTAATGCTGCCTTTAAGTGCAACTTGAATTATGGTAACACATAATTATTAAAAGTAACAACAGGAAATGAGGAAAAAGAGAAGTATGTAGATGTATGAAGTATGTAGGGAAGTTATAAAGATAGATAGAAAGATAGAAAAGAGTTTCATGTAGAAACTACATTATTTTAAACTGAAACTTTTGGTCTGAGCATATAGCTTATAGCTTATAGCAATAATACAAAGGAGGTGGAAATATAGAATATACAGGGTGTTTTATTCTGTCCACATCCTTAAATGTGTCTTACATTTGGCAGCCTTACAGAGAATCTGCGATTCCTCTGAATCTAAATGTTGTGTAGTCTGTCTCTTTATCTGGTTTTTAACCACATTTTCTTGATTATTTGAATTAAATAAACAGGTGTAAAGATTGATGGAGTATTTTTCAACATACATTGGGAGTAGAATTGTAAAGAAGGTGTAAAGTGTCAGCGATTAAATAAAGCAGAGTTCAAGTAACAGTCAAACATACATGACGTCTCTGAGCAAACATATTAATATATTTCCCAACGTTTCGTCTGTAAATAATCACAGACATTTCAAAAGCACAGCCAGACTGTTAACCTCCAGTTCCTTCACCAAAACAAGTACATTATTCTCTTGTAAAGCTTTTATTGGAGGCTCAAACAATATCATACCGCGTTCATTAAAGCCACCGCAGCGATTAGGCCTCCATTAAAAGACGTGAATGACTCTTTCTGAAACACATTATGAACCGTGTCCAAGCAGTAAAAGCCTTGAGGTTTGAGGGTGGAGTAGCTTCAGAAGTGATTCTGGTGTCAACCCAGAAAATCCAGAACACAAAAGAAATTAAGCCGTGAGTAATTGGGTTCCATCCATCAGAGGTCTATGTTAGCGTTCAAGTCATTCTGCCATTGTTTGGTCGAGAGCTGAATGTCAAACTGTACGTGCGCCTCTCAACAACATGAGGGAGTTTTACTCGGAACTGTGAGAAGTTTCTCCCGACACGCTTCAAAGCTCAGCCAGCCTCTTTGCTGAGGAGCAACGTGAGCATGGAAGTGGAAGCACATCCTTCCCTTTAGCCTTTAATGTTGTGGAAAAAATAGCTGCACCGTCCAACATGGAGCTACTGAGGGATCAGTTCCCTCATTGGAATAGTTTGGTGGCTGAAAGTCGAGATGAATTTGACTCCCATTATGAAGTTGCTGTGCCAGGCCGGTGGCCCGGAGCTGTTACACTGTAATGCCATGCTAAGTTTGACTGCTCCACTCACGCTCACCCTACGAAAATACCCGTGTGTCCAGTGATCCAGAATGTAATTGGTTGTTTACTGGATCTGTTGCTGTGGATGGTGCGACTGGTGTTCCACGTGCTGGTACTGTACGTGTGTGTTTGTGTTCATTTTAAGGCAGCGACAGAACATCCACGGTCAAAGGACTGAGCTCCAGAGGTCACGTCAGAGCCGTCTCCTGACTTTCATTTACCGCCTCAGTCCAACGGGATGGTCATTTGATTCATTCTGCTTTTTACCAAAAAACTTTTTTTTTTGTCTTTGCGGCGTAAACCAAGGACGTTCTCCTTAACTGCAGTAATAAATGGCTCTACACTCGTATTACTCAGTAATACGTTTTGTGTGTAGCCTCATTAAAACCCTCAGTCTCTGTCTGGGCATTTGTAACATAGACCTTGACGCCCGGATAACTTTCCATCTCTGGCCTTCTCCTTCCGTTGCAAAATCCTACGTGTTTCTGAGACCGTGTTGTGAATCAGAGCCACCTCAGGTACTTTTACTGTACCTACATAATATGCATTGACTGGGTGTAAATAATCAAACAGAGGGTCTTAGACAAACACCGCTGACATCCATTTTAACCTGTTCTATTTTCCCAGGCTCCTTGGTTTATTTTCTGTGGTCACTGAGAACAAAGGCTGTAATCTGATAAGTAACCCTGACGAGAGTTTAAATACACACGTTCATGTTACACAGATTAAGGTAATTGCACAAGACAATAAATTCGCAATTTGCAAGTCATATTCAAATCCACAACGCCACTGGCCTGAGCCTTTTCCTCTTTGTTTTACGATTGCTGCTGAGGAGTCCAAGGCTGCGGCTTCCCTCAACTCTGATCGGAGTGCATGTCAGCCAGCCGTCTAGTAGATTTCATGTGGTGCTTTAGGTTTGCGCTGCACGCACGGTCTAATTGAGCCGCAATTTTTATTGCAGGCGTTTCCAGGTCCGAGCTACAGACAGTAAAGGGGATTTCAGTACAGACACTGTTCGTCTCTTAATCTGACAGGATCTGACTCTGTCATTAACAGACTCCTGTTTCACCATGACACATTACTTTTTTTACGGTACATTACGGTACTTTTTTCACAGCTCACTTTTCTCAGATGAGCCAACGCCTTCACACATGCAAAAATAAAAGCCTCGAGTTGACAGTGAGAAAGAGGCTGAAAGGGAAAAAGAAAAAAAATTAACTGATGGGTTCATTTTTTACTACTTAGTACCATCCAGGGTGTCCAAGGATCACAAGAAAGTACAAATGTCTCAATGACAAGACATGAAATGTGGCAGATTGCACAAATATCACTCAAATGTCAAAACTCGAGGCCCGTGGGCCAAACACGGCCCACCCAGTCATCCTGTGTAGAACTGCTGGAGCTTAGAAATGTGGTAGATGTAAATTCCACAAAGTATAGTACTACACGTATAAATACTTTGTTTACTAAAACTGTGTTTTTTAAGACGTGTCAGGATCATCATTCATAAAGAACTGTTTTTTTTTTGGATTAAATATGAAGACGTGTCAGGATCATCATTCATAAAAACCAAACCTGAGACACGTCGTTTCCTGTGATTTGTTGACTGATGTTTGATTGGAGGCTCCATACTTCGATGTTTTGTGATTGCCCAGAGCTGCAGCAGAGGACTGACTGTTGGTCTGTATTCAGGGCAGGATTCCAGGACAGACTTGGGTTTTTAATCTCTCCTCCACACCTGCCTCTTTCATGTGGTCAGCTACGCAAATGAATCTCTCATTCATTAACTCAAGCCAAATGATGAGAATGAAATTCTTTCTGCGAATAAGTGTCTGTGCGTGAGTGTGCGGGCTGACGTACGGGATAACCAAGTATCATTCCCACGTGAAACGGCATTCCCAGACTATGAGGTGGAAAACGGGAGGTCTAGCTCATTAACGGCGGCCGGTCGCCCTGTCATTCCACGTCCCTCCACTTCCTGTAAGTGTCCACTGTCTCACCGTGTCTCACCGTGTGGAAAGTAATAATGCAGCACAGACGACGGCTGAGGATTACTGCTGCAAGAAAAAATGAGGATGGAGACGTGCGTGTCCTCACTCTGGTTCACACACATTCTTTAATATGGTCCAGGTGTCGGCCTGCGCTGCCTCTTTATCATCCATGCTTAGTAATCAAGGACACCCTGACCAATAACATACACTCTCTGTATCATCCAACGTTATGAGAAACAGAAGTTTCAGTGTGAGCAGTCAGTTCGACTCGGACTCTGGTTTGGTTTGTACTGACGAAAACATGTTGCAATGGACATAAGAAAAAACGAGTCTTGAGAATTGAAAAAAAAAACAGCTTAAGGGTTATAGTGTTCAGAAAAATAAAAAGCAAATTAAAAATTGTAATTTGTCAAAAGTAACTGTAAACATTGTCTTTGAAGATTCATCTCAGCAGCTGTCCATCCTTCCTTTATTCCATCAGGGATCAGCCAATCCCAACAGTCAACAGGTGAGGACGGTGTACACCCTGGACAGTGACTAGGTCTCACAAAGATCCGTGTCAACGTCTCAGTTCTGTTTTCATATTTACTTTCTAACAACCGCCCATTCACAGCCTGATGAGTCTGTGACTCAGACTGACAAAAAAGTCTAAAAATATCTTCTTTTTCTTTTGACTATTATTATTATTATTTAAATTTTGGCATGTCCCTTAGTCGTGATGAAGAGCTGACTTTTGTCCAACACAGTTATCAAATGAAAAACACATGAAAACCAATGAGTTGTCTCACTGATACACATCAGGTTTATTTTTACATTAAGTGACAACTTTCCTAATCACCATCTCTCTCCTTCTCACCTACTACACACAAACAGTCCCACACACACACTCACACACACACTCAGTCTTCTTCAGGCATCTGTTAAATAACCGTCCCTGTGCTTGGCTTCGGGCTTCGACCTCTGACAGCTAGAGCCGTCCACCTCGGCTTTGATCAAGTGTTGTTCGTTGGTTGTCTCACTCATAAAACGTGATTTACATCATGGTTACATTCCACTTAACACCTGCTGACACCAAGGTTCAATCACTATGGTAATAAAACGCTATAGCAGTGCAGAGTAGAGTACAGCAGAGTATTTTTAAAAGGAGCACAATAAGAGAGATTCCAACTTCATCAACTGTAGTAGACTGGTTACCAATAATGCTGTCCATTATCATCCCCATATAAATCAATGCAGCTGTCTGGAAAAAGACAGATGTTTAAAATATGACCCGGTTTGTCTGAGACAGTTGCAATATTGGGTTAAATTGCCGTCGTTATTCCTAACCATCAAGCAATAAAATCACCCAACAGCTATTACACTGGTTCAACTCTCTGGTGACCTATGAACTTAGATCTGAGGGAAGAGCTGCTTCATGGCCTGCAGGAAGTCACAGTAACGTTTCAGAGTATGATTTTAACATCACACTGAAGAGTCCAGAGACTCCTCTATCTTTGGTTTGGGCCACAGGGAACAGAGGGGTCTGTACAGCCGTCCTCAAAGTTCCAGTTGTAGCTGGAAGACTGTATAGATGTAACTGCTACTTAACATGTTAATACATGTATCTGCTATTAAATATTATTATTATTATTATTATTTAAAATGTCAGGTTAATAAACTCAGCAGCATGGACTTTACTATGAGACAATGAAATGTTCTTTAAGCTCCAGCAGTTCTACACAGGATGACTAGGTGGGCCGTGTTTGGCCCACGGGCCTCGAGTTTGACTCATAATATAGAGTGATATTTGTGCAGTGAACAGTATAATCTGGTGTAAAACAAGAGCATACGTACACAGGCAGGTGAAATACACTGACATGATAAATAAAAAATGACTTTACTGACTGTTGATGTCTACACGTGTAACATCTTATTTCCACTCATCATCCTGTCAACAAATTGTTGCTAGGGCAACCATACGTGACACAGCAGGTCACAAGGGGGACAAGTTTTTGTTTTTTTTAACTCTCAAAACCAAGTCGATCTTATAATAAAAAGTTTTCAAAAGTTAGACACGTAGATGTTTGTTGCCTCCTGCCGTCATTCCGTAGTAAACATTCGACCAAAAAGCAGCCGAAGGGAAGAGTCTGACCAGAGGAGGAACAGGAAAGAAGTGGGGAAGGAAGACGGCCTCGGTGGCGGCGGAAACAGAGGGGACAAAGGGAATTAATCCCAGCTCCACCAGGACGGAGGAAACAAAGGAAGGACACAGTTGTGAAGGTTGTACGAGAAGTGAGACAGATGTTAACTCTTAGAGCTTAGGTCTCTACTGTCTCCGCTCTAATGCCTTCAGCTGAGAGCTATCCGGTGCTGGAACCGTGTGGTGTCTGCAACGTTCGTCTCTGCTATTGACGTAACCTGGGCATAATCAACAACAGATGAGTTTCTACAGGGACTTGGCTGCAGTGTGCCCACCAAACTGTTTTCAACACAAACATGCTCAGCTCTTCCAGGCAGGGAAATACTACCAGTCTGTCTTACACACACACACACACAGAGAGAGAGAGACACACACACACCTTCAAAGGTCCTGGTCAAGTTTCCCACAACCCACAATCACAGACAGTAAAACACACGTTGTCTTTTTCTACAAACTGACACCGGAATCTCGTAAGTGTGAAGGAATTACAAAAAAAAAAAAAAAAAATTAAATTAAACTACCAACCTTCAAAATCAGAAATAATCCCCTCCAAGTGTGGATTGACACCAGAGTCTGACATCTTTTTGGTCATCAAATATCACTTCTCTGTCTTCTCTGACTTTCAAAGGAAACTCCTGTCAATTCTGAAGAAAAATTCAACAAATAATGTCCAGCCCACAACTTTCTTAAAGGAGAAATTATCACTGCATTTGGACAGGGGCGAACCAGAGAGAGAGCAGGAGGACAAGCCTCCTCCCTACTCCTCCCCTCCCTGCAGCCAGAAACACACTCCCCTTCTCCCTCATGTCCTGTGTCAGTGTGTTTCCCCCTGCCCCCCACACACTCGTGCACGCACGCGCAGGCACTGACGCAGACAACAGGCCCGGTCGTTCCCTCGGACCCTTTACGACCAAAGGTGTTTCTCACAGACGGGATCTGAGCAGCTCAGACAGTGGAGGTGGACATGTCCCACACTCACTGCCACAGAGCTAACCTGCCATCAGAGAAGAGCTCCAAACCAACATGAACTTTTTAAAACTGAGTCAACTCTGCAAACGTTTCAACCCAACCCAGAGTTTGTTCCTTGAGACGGTCGTTTGAGAACTCATCTCAGCTCTGGACCAAACTTCTGGTCAACAGGGTTCTCAGGGAACTCTGGTGTGATTGCGGTGCATTTAGGGTTAAAAATAAAATGAGCTAAAAGTGAAAAACACTGTGCGAGGATGACAGTGTTGGTGTGCTGTGGTGCAGTGTCAAAGTGAAACAAACCAAATGAAAGAGTAAAATTTCCCCAGTCTATCAAACCAAGTCCTCTGACTGCTCTGGTGTCAGAGTTCTCAAACATAAAGGAACTGCAACGCAAAAGACCTGTCAGGTGACCTGACTGACCACTGACACCCCTCTGGTACCACGCTGCTGCTGCTGCTGCACGGCGGGAAAAGCCAGGAAGAAACTCAGGAACAAGCTGGACCTCTGGACCCTGAGGTGGTGACAGGAGCAGCGTACTGCCGTGTGGTCACTTGTCAGGAAAGGTAGGAATTTGAGCGTGGTCACCACATGTAGCATTGAGGGAAGTCTTTTGGGAGAAAGAGTGACGACAAAAGGGCTTTTTGATGTAAGGGCTTTGGTTACACTCCAGGTCCTTGAAGCTGCTGTGGTTAATTTGCTGCCTGTTCTGGGGAAGGAGCGAGAAATGCTGTTGAAAACATGTTGATAGAATCATCTGAATGTTACAAAATATCACCACCGGCCCCCTTTCAACCACTTTCATTACTGCAGTATTACTTATCATGAATCACTACTGGAAACAAAGCAACAGAGATGGAATCACACCGCAATTACTGAGTGGTCACGAGTGAAGTGCAGCTTCCTGTTTGGCCCAGAGAGAAACTGCAAATCAGTTTTGTGATAAATGGGTCACTCTGACCGTCGTCTTGCAAAAATATTTAACAAAAAAAAAAAAAAAAGAATGAATCAGAGACGCACTTTTGATCCAAGGGAACTTGAAGTAAAGCCTCGTATGATCTGTCAAAGGAAAATGACACAAAATAAACTGAGCTCTTTAATAGACTGGAAGAAAAGAAACATGGAAAGTGGAAGTGGAAAGTGAACTCCGTGTCGTTGTGACACAGCACACCACTGTGACCTCTGCTTTTAACCCATCACCATAGTGATCAGTGGGCAGCTTTAAGGGCCCGGGGAGCAGTGTGTGGGGACGGTGCCTTACTTGGCA
>NC_024315.1:5664546-5700348 GCF_000523025.1 Cynoglossus semilaevis | reverse complement strand
GAGAACAACAGTGTGTGTTTATGGTGCAGTCTGGTCATTTTCTAAAACTGCTGCAGAAGGTGTTTCACGATGAGGAACAGAATATGGAGGTGGTGTGTGTGTGTGTGTGTGCAGCATCTGCATGAATACATCAGGAGTTCTAATCCCACGAGGAGCTCGTTGTCATATGTTTCACAATTAGGCTGTACAGCTGCGCCGTATAACAACAAATACCCTGCGTTAAACCACCGACATCTGTACGACCGGCTCCGTGTATTCATAAAGTATTACTCTGTGTTTCCACGTATGCTAACAACCTTAATGCACCGTGTCATGCATGTCAAGAAAAAAAAAAACCCAAACAGTCGTACGTGAGCATCTGCTCGCTCCACGTCTCTCTCCGTTTGCTGCTGCTGCACAGTGTACTCTCACAGTACTACTGTGTACTGCATATGTACTCGCCCTAACCTCAGTGTGTTACCAAGTATGTGGCCCCCTTCAGTGCCCACGCTGGCCCAAGCGCACTGTAAACCATATGCCACGAGTACTCAATTACGTGAAATACACACCTCCGCCAGCGAGTGTGTATTTATCCAAACATGGATACACACTCTGGGCCGTCTGCGAGCGACAAAACGAGGGACGAGTCCAAAACAACATCTGGAGGGACATGTGTGTGTGTGTGACTGCGCCCAAGGTAACATTAAGGGAGCGTGTGCCTGTGCATACATGTGCTCCGGTGGTGACTTGAATGTGACTGCGGACACGGGTGTGTTTGTTTGCATCTGCGTGCTCTGCTGCCCCCCAAAAATAGCACTGTAAACACAGTGGTAATTGTATATGGTGGAATAAATCTGCCCGACCAGAGCGGCTCGGCTCCACATCTCTGTACTGCTCTGAGACTCCAGACTGGTGCGTACTACTCACAGAGTACTGTGGAAATTGTCCCTTTTTTGTGTACGACCAGACAAATTTAGGTTGTTTTTTTTTTTTACTTTATGTGCAAGTTGTCAGAAGCTTGTGAATCAAACTGAATTCATCCTTGTGGAATTGGATGAAGCCTCGTAAAAACCTCGAAGTCCATTGGTCTTTTACAGCTTTATGGTTTGATTAATGCTTTTAAAGGTGAGGTTTTCCTGGTGGGAGGCAGACTTCCCCTCAAGGAGACTCCCAAACAGTTTCATAGGAGGTTCAATAAATGGACGTGAAAAATGTCACGTGTGCCAATAAATTAGGCACCGAATAGAAATTGGAAGTTTAAGGGTTCATTGAGTTAAGGTTGAAGTCCAATCCTTAAAGCTTTGTTTTTGTATTTGATGTGGCCTAAAACTCACTAACAACTCGTACGTTGGTAAAACACTCAAGTCAAGTTGATTTTTGTTGTATAATCTAGAGTCACAAATCACATCTGTCTCATTTTGTCTGTCACCATTTTTAATAAATATTGAAATTCAACCCTAAATTATTCCCCTAAAAAACATTGGTGTATAAAGTCGAAGTCTACACTGGCTGTAAATTAACAACACAGACTACAGACTCTACAGATGTAACTAAGCCCCGGCTGCAGGAGAGATTTAATTCTCGATTGTTTGCTCAGCTCAGAACAAAGAGGAAACGGAGCTAAAACAGACTTTTATTGGCAGGAAGTAGCAGAAACCACACTTCTCAGTTTGAGTGTTACTTCTTTTTTTACACACATGAGCTGTAGTGTGTGTGTGTGTGTGTGTGTGTGTGGTTTCAGCCTATATCCAAACAAAGGTCAGCTTCAGCCCATGTGAATCGGTACGACCTGTGTGTGCAGGATGTCGGGGGGAAAATTACACCTCACTTATTTTATAGAAATGTAAATAACAGACTGTAACTGCAGAAATAATACGCACCGTGAAACTAAAGACTGTTTATAAAGAACGGACTTCCCTGCTAGGGCTAAGTTTTGAAGCCACCTGGAAATGCAGTTCGGGGCGCAGTACCAGCATTGGCCAGATGTTTGACAACAATAACAAAAAAATGTCATTACCCAGACATTTTCTTATAATTTTTTGTTGTCGTTTGACAAAATAACTACCAGTACTCTAATGAAGCCTCCAAAATAATGTTCTTTTTTGCTAGCAAAAGTGCCATCAATGAAGCCTCCAAAATAAATGTGTTCTTTTTTGCTAGCAAAAGTGCCATGCTTTAACGCCTACTTTCCACAAAATAGGCGTTAAATTTGACAAAACTAACACCGTGTTCGACCTGAGTGTACCCGGCCCTCGTCCAGTGACTGCTGGGATTGGCTTAAGCCCCGCCCACGACCCTGAAAAGGATTAGGTGGATTTAAGAAGATAATCCAAGGAAGATTTGTGGACAGAGGAGTAAAACCGAGGTTTCTTGCAAAGTGGACTGAGTTCACGAACGTGGGCCTCTGTTACGTACGTACGTGTGTTTGTGTTAACGCAGATCCTTCATTGCCACTGTTCACACACTGCCGTCAGAATGATAGCCCTGTGGAAAAACTATTACCCTTGACTCTTTAACAGCGAGTTTTTAAAATTGGGCTGAAAGTAGTGCGGTGAGTTTGTGCTGGCAGTGAAAAGAGTGCAGCGGTTTTAGGACTTGGACACAAATCTCTGTGGAGGAAACCCACGTTCACATGGCACTGATGTGTTCATCTGTGGATTCTGGGACGCGTGTGTGTGAGTGAGGAGGTGTGAGCGAGTGTCACACAACCTGAGGTAGGCATCATAAGAAGCTCAATTTCCTGACATTTGTAAGTGTGACGCTAACATGGCTAGCCCAGCCAGTAGCATCCTGGTACAACAACGGAATCCCTGACGTTACACGAGGTCAACTATCCTCAAAATACATGCAATAAAGTGGATGTTGTCTAAAGATGAACAGAGTTTAATTCATGGTCTCTCATTGTTCCAAGTTGACAGTGATTGATTCAGTCGGATTACTGGGTTTCTGCTAACATATTATTACAGATTTACTGGTTAAATGCTAGTCATTTATCTTTATAGTATTTGTTGCTTCAAATCAGTGACAAAAATTTGCAGAATTAGAATTATGGAGTAATTACAGACAAGAATGTTTGGGTGGCATTAAGACAGCACTTGACGTTTCCCGTGCTCTGATTGGCCCTATGTTGACATCAATGGCTGCCTCTTTAGCCTCTGGCTAACCCTAAACAGAGCTCCTGGTGAACAGTCACCCTTGGCTTGACCTGTTTCCATCATGCTGAAAAATGTCACCTGTCAGAAATGCTCCCCAGGGACGACTGAAGGTGGGGCTTCCCAGACAGTTTCCTGTACTGCCCGTACTGACCGCGTCCACGCCGGCCTCACTTATCACTGCCAAATAATGATTATCTCGCAAACAATATGAGGTGAGACATTGGACGGATGAAGGGAGGAGAAAATTGGGGCGTTCAACAACCAGGATATCCTGAACACTTCTTTAATGGAACACGCTGAGCTGAGTGATTTCCTGAATTTCCTTCAAGTGTGGGTTAATGCAGTTCATAAAGGTGGGTCAACCTAAGGTGACAGCATTCACAGGTCAGGCCGGAGCACTCTCTCTCTCACTCTCACTGGAGTTTTTTTTGTGTCATCAGTGATGACCAGAAGGTTTAAAAGCTGGTTTGTCATCACACATGGTGAGAGCACAAAGAAGAGAATGAAGAGAGAGAGAGAGAGAGAGAGAGAGAGAGAGAGAGAGAGAGAGAAATGTTGGTCGTTCCCAGGGACATTCATCGAGTCACATCAAAATAATGTTCCCTACAGTGGGGAGAAAAAAAAAAGCCACAAACTCTGTCCATTTCTGGGTTTTAAGTTTTAATCGGATTTAATAGAAGTGCTCCTGAGGGGAGTTGAATAATGGAGCTGCAGAACCTTGGATTAAAGTGTCCTGTTGTAGCTGTAATGACTGGACTGCTGTTTTTATTGTGGTCAACTTCTCTCTAACTTGGCCACACACATGCATGTAGTCGGACTTGGACAATGTCAAAAAGACAAGCTGCTGCTTAATTGGCAGAACACAAACCAACATGAACAATTTCCTGAAAACCACATTTTGTTCCTACGACGGAGTATTACGGCCGAGCGGAGGAGAAAAAAAACAACAGTTTTTCCTGTAAACGTACGACTTTATCGTCGCAAAGAATAAGATTTACAAGAAAACGGCTGTAAATTTGTGACAAAAAGGCCGTAAACGTATGAGAATTCAACTGTATTATTGTGTGGAAGAAAAGTCTTAACTTTATATAGAATAAAATCAGCAACTGCTGAGTTTGGAGCCTTAGATAAACACTGATTGATAAAATCAGACAAAGATATTCTGGTCATGAGGGTTAAATAAATAAAAACAGTCTTTTTTATAAGGTGCTATTATTACTTTTTTTTAGTTAAAAGGTTTTAATTCTCCAAAATATAGACTTTTTCTTCATGATATTGTGACTTTATTCTAAAAAAAAACCCACAAAAAAGCTGTTTGAACTTCATTCTCATAAACTTTATCCTCTAAATTTACAACTTTTATTCTCATAAACTTACAAACTTTATCCTCTAAATTTACAACTTTAGTCTCATAAACTTGGGACTTTATTTCTGTAAAGTTACAACTTTCTCATAAACGTACATTTCCCTGCTGTATCAGAACTTTATTAGATATAATAAATGTATTACTTTGTCTACTAAATTACCACAGTGTCTTTTAATATCAAACATTTTTCTTGTAAATTTTAGGACTTTATTCTCCTCATGACCCTAATAATCCCTGCTGTAATTTATTATAATACAAGCAACAAAAGTCCTGTAAAATAAAGGTTAATTGGAGATTAGTGTCTTCCTTCGTCCTAATATTTTGTCCTCAGCTGCTCCGGTGTAAGAGGGCGCAGTAGGTCAGGGCGGAGGTGTTGTAAACGTATGGGCAATCATTTACGTCTGCGACCACAACCTCGGCTTCTATCATAATCAAAACACAGACCACAGGGCTAAGGGAGGGTCGGTGCAGCTGCCGTAGTCATGACAGCCGCTTCAAACAGAAGCACAGCACAGGTTGGGAACGAGGAAGTCGCTCAACCCATGGAGAACTTCCTTTAATCGGGTGGAGGGGGAGGGGGGGTGAAGCCAAGACAGCTGACTCTTTCCTTTGTATTATTCACCATCGTCCTACTGTAAAAACCCCTTCTATTTATTCATGTTTGCGACATATAAACCCAGAAAACACATGACTGCTGATATAATGGCAACGGTGGGTTTTTTGTTTTTATTTTTGTTTTTAAAGTGTTAGAGGTAAAAATAAATAAACTAAAGATAAACATCAACTGCTAGCCAATAAATTAAAAGCAACACTTTATCCCCATTTAAGATTATTATTATGCTCTTGCTAATTCTCCACCATCAAACCTATTGAAAATAAAACTATATATATATATATTAATTCCCTGTAATGTTAGTTTGATAAATGGCCTTAATCAAGACTAAACTATGTCAGAAACCACAGGGAAAAACAAATTACAAAATTATTTAGGTGACCCAGAAAAAAAAATGTCCTGCAGCCCCTCTGTGGTTCCTAAACCAGTGTTTGGGTCGTGCTGTGCTACACTTTTCTCTTCATCTACCTGAGACTGTTACTGTTGTTGTCTCACCTTAAAAAAAAAAAACAACAACAAACAAAAAAAACACGCTGTTATTTTATGTTCCCACATATGGAGCGTGTCGTTGAACAAACAGGAAATTGCGGTTTTGCAAAACACAACATATAATGGCACTGCAACACTGCCACCCAGTGGACGTAGAAGCCTACAGTATATGCATCATATGGCTTCACTCAGCTCGGGGACTTTTAATAAGGGGCAAATTAAAAGCTAATTTGCAGAGTGTCGCTCTGCTTGATGTCCAACTTTAATAGTCATAAAATGCTAGATTAGTTTTCCCTCCTTTTTATCCTTCAATTAAAGAGAACGAAGGGCATATTAAAAATCAATTAAGCAACTAATTAATGAAGTCTAGTAAATCTGCAGAGACGATACAGCCGCTGAAGTAGCTGCTGTGTGGGACAGAGTACTGACACAGGATGGTATCCGCTATCCTGACCTGAAGAGAATATTCCTCAAAGACGTCTGCGAGAAACACCACATCATATTAACAGACACACGAGCTCTGCTGAGTCTCCACCAACCTAAAATAAACCATGTGTGTCAGTCAGACTTAATCTGGCAGCCGGACTTCGCCGCTCCAATTCCACTCAGAGGATGACAGAGATTTCATTCCTATTGACCGATCACAGTAGTGTGTGTGTGTGTGTGTGTGTCAGCTGTTTGTCAGTTTTCAACCCCACGAGCTGCTTCTCATTCTGAGGAGCTGCCTCTGACAGCCTATCACACACCAGTGTTAGTCCCTGGCACTCCTGCTGCTGCGTTAGTCACCGTGGCCTCAGAATGATGGGGGAAAGACAAGGCTTGAGGTCTGCAGCGTGGACATCATCGCTGAGCAGCAGATGAGTGGAAAAGCTGACAAACGGCTGATCTCACAAGTGGCCGTGCAGAGCGCACAGAAGAAGTGGTTTCTGTGATGACTGCAGCCACGGCTGACACTTCCTCTAAAGTCTGACTGAGGCGACAGGAAGCTTCAAACTTTACAAGCGTTAAAGTATTAGAAGAAGAAAAAAATAAGCCACAACTTACCGGCTATTCTGTCTCGCTCCATTACTCTGCTGCTACCTCAAAGAACCACATGTAACTTCTCCTTTTCTCTCTCTCCTCTCTTCTCTTCCCTTCCCTCCCTTTTTCTTCATGGAGACTTCCCCTTTTCTCCTGACTCAGTCGCCCTGTCCCCCTCTTTTAACCCTCCCTCTCTCCTCCCTCTGCTCTTTTGGTCTCACTTCCTTCCAACTTTTAATGTCTTCAGTCTGTCGGGATAACAAGTGAGGGAGGTGGACGTCTACAGCTGTGTGCAGTCACATGGGTTCCCTCTGCTGTTTTCTCTGCTCCAGACATGTTCAAGTTGAATTTGTTTCTACATTTCCTCCGCTACAATATTCACTTTCTCAACTTTTTATTGTTGTTTATTAATTCATTATTTTTTATTGTTGTTTCTTAATATTTTTTTCGTTTGTTTTTCTCAACCTGAATCCCTCACTCAGTGATGCCCAAACACTGGAGCCTGGTCTTTACAACAGAACCTCAACCCATTCCACCAAAGGTGTTTTTTTCAGCCAGCAGTGAAACTGAGGTTGAGTAAACCAGGACATCCTGCACTAAAGTAACAAAATGTCATCACTTCCACACAACTTGCATCATCAGGATGTAGGAGCCAACAATGAGTCAAACAGAGCCTGACTGACTGTCCTCCACAGTCAAAACAACCAGAAGACATTTGACTTTTTCACATTGTTAAAGCGTCTCATCCCGGTCCAGAGGCCAACGACCTGGTGTTTTTTTAAGCAGCACATCATCCCCATACGTGGCCGACTCTGACCCTCAACGTGACGTCTGACACGTTCAAGGTCTACTCAACAACACACACGTGAGAGAGAAAGAGAAAGGGATGTGAAGAAGAAGAGGAAGGCAACTTTCTCTTCCTCTTTTTGCAAGAAAATAACTTGCCAACAACATTAAATAACACCCCACATATGAAGCTCCAGTCACCAAACAAAAACACGATAAAAATCAACCGACAAACCTCTTTGTAACAGGCAGAAATGGTTGTGTGTTATTGTTTAAATTTTTAATCCCATTAATCACAGGGTCGCTGTGGATTCATCAACATTCAACTCCCTCTATGTCATGTTTGACAAACCATTACATCTTTGATTACACAAACAAACACTACTAAAAATTCCCTTAAAAAATGACTCACAGTGCCCCTATAGGTCACGGCAAAGCATTTAATCATCAGGAAATACCATTTCAGTGGTTCAACACACAGAGGTTCAGAATTGAATAAACAAATCAGTATCAAAAACCACATAACAAAACAGAAACGGAAGTAAACACACAATGATTCAAGAAGACAGGAAGTAGACAGGAAGATTTTTTTTATAAATGGAATATTCTCTTTGATTCATACACACTCAAAGTGGTATTAAAGTCTCCCCGTATGACACAGTGACAGTACACTGTCTGTTCATGATGTATAAAAACAGGCCTATTACATGGACGTTCATGGATGTTCCTCCACCGTGAGGCAGATGGCCGCGATGTGAAGACGGACACGTGTGCTTGTTCACTCATGCGAGACAAAGTCAAACACACACAGCCTTAAAAAAAGAAAATCTGCGTATGAAGTCACCGGCCCCGGGCCGTGCTGCACATTAACGCGAGCCATCATTTCAGAGCGTGACCTTTGCCCACACGCGTGATTCATACAAGCTAAATTTAGTCATAAAACAGTGGAGCGCGAAACTTCACCAGCATCATAGTCCGCACTTTGGGGATGTCCGCGGGGCAGGTAGTCTCAGTGGAGGAGAAGAAAAGATGGGAGACGAATAAAGATGGAGAGGAGGAGAGGAGGAGGCAGCAGAGAACCGCAGTGAAGAGGATAAAATGATGAAAAGATACGGTGAATAAAGCGCGTGAAAGGAAATTGACCTCAGAGAGAAAACAAGCACAAAGATAAACGTTATTCTAGGTCAGACAATATATGTGTATATATATTTTTATATTTATATATAAACATATGTATATATGACCTTTGACCTCTCAGTAATGTCAAAGGTCAACCTGGGCCCTATTATCACTCACATAACTGTGAAGAAATGTTGGCTTCATCTGGAGCCATTAAAGTTTATTTATAAGTGTTTTTTTTTTCTGTACAGTCACTCTTCTTATCCAGTCAGAAGATTTAAATGATTTTTATATTCTGCTCCACAAGTTCCACTGCAACCTGGGATTCATCTTTTTGACAAATTGTCTTCCTAAATGTACCTCACAACATAAGCTCGGGAGCGACTCAGACACCGTCAGAACGTACAGTATCGTTAGAGCGATCCGGGAATTAGAGATTCTGATTGTATCTCAATTTTCCAATCAGACCTCCCAGATGGACTTGATGGCATCCACATGGCTGTACAACAGAGTGTCAGTACAATCTGGTGGTAAAGTTGTTCAGCTGCTGCTCTCTCTAATGTAAAGCTACAACACTGATGTCTTTTTTTTAAGCACCATCATTAAAATGGCATCAATTTGTACCTCACTGAGTCGTCTGAGCTTCTGTGACTGTATTGCCATGCCTAACCTGCCTAATATATTCTCAAATATATTTTGTTATAATAAATAAAACCTTGTTTGAGATACTGTCATTCTGATTTTCTCCAGGTATTAAACAAAACTCTGTTCTTAGGGAAACTTAAATTAGAATTTCAGTTCTTTGTCACTTATTGAGAATGAATTAAATCAGATGTTTTGTGTCGACACTACATACTGAATAAATCCAAAAACACATTTATAGAAAAGTTTGGCTTCTTCCCCTCTCCAAAAAATGGACAATTCCTCAGCATGAGAAAATACTACATTTTACAAAATTTCAACGCAACCCAAATATTTTTTAGAATATATTTCAGCTATGTTGGCGACAGAAAAAAGGCGATTTGAAATGAGGAGGAACAGAAAATGTCTCCCAGAGCTACAAATAAAAACAACAAAAGTCTTCCAAAAACACAGACATGTATAATTATATTCTCAACCACTGTGTGTGTTTCACAGCTCATATAGTCTGTAGTCAAAACACAGTTGTGCAAAGATGTTGACTCAGCATTTGGCCCAGGCTTTCATTCAATGATGAGGAACATTAAGCGGATCAATTTTTGAGGACCTGAGAAACTCGTAGTGTTAACAAATATACGACCCCGGTCTGTAACCTGACGCAGCCAGGACACTCGCACCATCTCCAGTCTAGTCAAACTTCATTTAACAGACAAACCGCTATAGCTTTGAGCTATAACTCACAGACTCTTCTCTTCCCATTCCCTGGAAAACCTAAATCCAACTTTCAGGTCGCTGGAACCGTTGAAGGCTCTGAAACTGCTCTGAGTGCAGTCTGAACGTCTGTCTGTCCCAGCATGGCTGTGGTTGAACGGCTACCATAAGGTATTCATTAGATGTGAGACAGTGCTGGCAGCGGACGGCAAAAGCTAGGATATCCTCAAAATCCCGGATCCTTTTTGGGAAAGGAGGCGGCCCGTTGGAGCGGATGATAAGTACTGTGTGTGTGAGAGAAAAGCAGATGAAGAACCAGGCACTCTGATATCTTTTATATTATTTAGCTAAATGTTAGCATTAGCTAAAATAATTTAACATGAGTTCACCTTTTATTCATTTTTTTCTGCAATTTCTGTTAGCAATGATCTTTGATACTGTTTATTATTGAAAAGCAAAAGATCCTAACTACCAGCGCCACCATCAGGCCTGCTGCTCTCATCTGGATCACTGCAAATTAGCCTGAACTGATGGAGAGATGCTTCTGGAAAGAGAAAGTGGGGGAGAGTGAAATGAAGAGAGCAGAGAGTTCCTGTGGTTCTCTGTGGCTTCAGGACTCTGTAATCAGCATGCCATGCTGCTGATGTCTAAATCCACACACACACACACACGTACGGAGCACCATCCCAGCACACGATCAACTTCTTCATGTGGACTCTGGTACAGACTACATCCCACATTAATACGAAAGCGACATGTCACAATGTGTGTTACACAATGGACACGAGTCAATCATGATTTATCATCTCTTTTTGTTTCCTGATTTCAAAAACAATTTTGGTCTTACTCAACATCTGTTAAAAAAAGTAAAAAAGACTTTGTTGTTGACAAAAATATGAAGTTGTTCATTCCATACGATTCAAATTTTTGTTAATTTTTGCCGTTGTTTCTGCCCCAGACGACCTCCACAAAAGACCACTCTGCCTTATATCATATCATATCAAAAATCATATAGTTTTTCTTTTTTACACTTTAGAGCAGTGTTTCCCAAAGTCACAAACCTTCGCGACCCAAGTCAACAGACATTTTTCGTAAACTCCTTGGAACCATGATGCAAGACGACCCAAAAAGAAATCTCTTGCGACCCACCCGAGGGTCACGACCCAGTCTTTGGGAAACAATGATCTAGAGGTTTCAAAACATTGATGACATAATTCCCCTGCCTACTCTAGACCCTCAAACAAACGTGGGTTCTAATTCCCGTATTTTCTTTTGGATATGAAACAATGCTGGAATAAACTTCAGGCTTAACTTCAGATAAGATCACTGGTTTCAAAGTTTTGTGTTGTAACTGACTCTCTAAGATTGATTTTTCTGTTGTAAATATGAGAGTATCACTGCCGTCGACCGGTTTTCGTTTGGAAATAAAATCCCAAGTTACAACGCCAGGCAAACAGCAACTAAATGCTAAATAATCATTATCCTAACACCATCTGCTGTTAAAATCAGCTGTTTCTTTAACGAGCTTGTGGGAAAATCATTTACGACTGAGTTGCTGCTCACGGTGATGAGCAGCAGTGACACGGCCTGTTTTCACCTTAATGTTCTCCACAGAGCTCAGCCTCAGCTGAAACGTCGTCATCGCAAACCGCGGCCACATTTATTTTTAGCGAACCCTCACACAGTGGCAGATGATGTCATAACTTTCATCTGCTCTAATTTGTGTGCATGTGCGCACAAACCTGAGAGGGAATGGAGCGGGGGCGGGGGGGAGCGATGGGTCAGCAGTTCACAGCCTAAAGCTAATTGTCTTCATACAGGAATTACAGCTGTGAAGAGATAAACTGGGAGATTAGAGCACACGAGAGCCAGAGGGAAAAGAAAACAATGTTTCACTTCCTGAAGCTGGTGAGGGATTTATTTTATAATTAGGTGGAAATGTATCCAAAGGGAAAAGTTCAGAGCTTTAATACAAGACCTCTGAGTCTTAAGACAGTGAGCTTTTGTCCTAATGAAAGAAGAATAAAGATATTTTAATACCCAGAGCAGAGTTTTATCAGGCAGAGGTTTACTGTGACAAGGGTCTATCAGGAGGGAAGCTTGGCAGCCTGACTCCTACAGTACGTATTGTATTAAACAGAGGCTGACCCATGAACAGCCGAGTCTCTGAGGATAGTGTGATTTTCACTGTTAGTAGTGAACGTAATGGGAGGCCACTGTATGACTCAGACTGGAGGGAGTCCAGCTCCTCTGTCACTAAGGAGGCCAGTGTACTGTATGACTCAGACTGGAGTCCAGCTCCTCTGTCACTAAGGAGCCATTGTTAAAGAGAAATAAAGAGCCGTATTGAGCTAAGTCATCTGCAGGTTCTCTTCATGACCCGTGTGCTGTTTAGTGGGAGGATAAGTGACATGAAGGAGGCTGTAGTTCACAAATCCTTAGAATCAGTAGTTGTAATGTCAGCACTGCATGAGTATCTATTTATACAAGCAATTAGGATTAGTGAGTATATCTGTTCTGCCATGTCTGAGTTTGTTCACGGTTCGCTGAGCTCGCCAAGGTCACCGTTAGCCCTACAGTCATTTTTGTTCTTTTTTACAAATGTTGTAAAAAAGCTCAGGAACATGCCTTTTTTTTTTTTTTTTGCTTCTTATCATCAAAAAAGCTCAAAAATACCTACGCATGTGCTATGCAACATGAAACAGTTCCTTAGTAGAGACTGTTTTGCTAATAAAGGAAGTGATTGTGAAAGGTTTGTGTTGGGATTGAGAGACACTTAATATTGTTTTTCTTCACTTCCTTTTTTGTACAGCAGAGATTATTTTGTAGATTTTGTAGAAGTATTTCACTGTCTATGAAATGACTAGCTCATGTTTCACAGCACTTGTAATGATATTTTGAGCATTATCGGAGTGGAAGAAAAAAAGAACAGTCTGACCCCATATGTTTGTTGTGTAACAGCTGGGCTCTGTTTGCTACAAAAGTAGGACACTGAGCATGGTTTTGTCTTTGTTGGACCAAATGTTCTTTGACCTTTAATAACTGCCCATGTCCTTTGAAAATGATTATATTTTATAGATATTAAATTTAACTTTTAAGATTTTGGTGATTATATTTTATATATATTAAATTTAACTTTTAAGATTTTGGTGTTATGTCTTTCTTGATTATTTAACATAACTTCAGCACCATATCAATGTGGTTATCAATCCTGGTTATGAAGGTTAAGTTTATCACTTAACCTTCATAACCATCATTGATATCTGATATATTGATAGATGATATCTCTACATTTACAGTCAGAGTGTTGTGGTTGAACTGCATCAACATCAAGATAAGTCCTCGCTTTTTGCTAGAGATAAAGATGAAACAGCCTCCGGCAAACGTCTACTACAAAGAAAACAAGTGGAGCTGAGGACGAGACTGTACGTGGAAGAATGACCAGAGCATCAGAACACAGAACACACAGCAGAGCCCACTGGGTTCTCTGAAGCGTAGGAAGATAGAAGAAGAAAAAAAGGGAGAGGAGGAAAACAGCATTCACTCCACTGGGTCTCACTGTTCATTCAGGGTCAGAGTACATACAACTACAGAACACCATGAGCACATTCACTTCATTAAGCAGGGCCAGTTCAGCAGCTCACGAGACTTTTCTTAATGAGAACCAACATCGTCTTTTATTATTATTACCAGTGATCAAAGAGCAAACGACAAAATGCCTTTACCCTGGGAAAAAATGAGTTTCACACATTTAGTCTAACACACTCTTCCCAAAGACTTTTGGACCGATGAAAAAAAAACAACCTTGAAATATCTTTAATCAAAGTGACTGTTTTCAGGTACAGGTATCGTTCCATTATCGGAGTGATGACAACGTATTCATGAGGATCACTGAGCATATCTCCTGCCTGTTCATTTTCAAAACTATAGATAACATTCTATTGGCTGTTGTTAGCTTACGTTGCCCATTATCCAGCTTATCTGTGCATCGTTCTCTCTCTGATTCACTTTTGGCTGAAAATGAGTAGAGTACGGAGTTATTCTATACCAGTATTTTTCAACCTTAGGATCGTGACCCCTAAGGTTGAAAAATAAAATGAAAAATTTGGGGTCCCCTGAAATTCAAATGGGGTCGTCTGAAAACCACAAAAAAAAAAAAATCAAACAACTGTGTTCTAACACTTCTATGAGTATTAAATGGAATTCAAATAAAATGCAGTGTATAGAAATATCTGAGCTGGCTCATCTTGATTGACAGTAGTGATCATGTGACCTAAAAATAATATAAAATGCCTTTGGAATGGCCAGATTTTTCTGATGTTGAAAAACAAACTTAATTACTCTTGGAGAAACAGGTTCAGACCAGTCAGACGTTTAGACTGGATTAGACTGGATGTCTAATATTTGGCCAGACAGTAAGACACTGAAGTGTCTGTGTCACGGTGTGTCACGGTGTGTCACGGTGTTTCACGACTTCCTGTGACATTACAGGGAAAAAAAGTCTAAATAAATTTGCTGTAAAACTGCGTCTAGGTCGTTGCTTTCTTCCCGTGTACGACAAAAGCCAAAGTGACCCATTAGATAAACCTGATTTCCTACAGTGAGAAGTTTCCAAATGAATACATTCTTTGTTGATTGTTCCTTTAAGTGTGTTTTCACTGTGGTCTTGTCTGAGCGCAGGTGCAGCAGTGAGACACTCCAGACACCGCAAGAGACAGTTAATGATAAGATTTCCTCAAACAGCCCAGTATCACGATCTAAGTGTGACAGCTTCTCCATATTTAGCGCACAGAATGTCAAGTACTGCATCTGTTCTTTGTTTGTTTGTTTATAAAAAAAAGGACATTAATGAACAAAATGACTTATTAACAAGGTAACTAACCTCAAGAAGTTGACTTGGAGTACAGATATTTTTTAATTAGTTGTTTTAAAAAAACAATCTGTGTTTGCTCAACATATCATCTGAGGCGAAAGATGATATGTTGAGCAAACACAGAATGAATGTGCTAGAATACAAGAAAAAAAAAGTATGCCTATGGAAAATCATGACAAAAAATAAAAAACATATAATGCTTATTGTTCTGGGCAAAACTGAGGCGCTCGTCCCTGGTGCTGTACACTCATCCACAATGCAATAATAAGAAAACTTGTGTTAAATACAAATGAAAAAGGTTTCATCCTGAATCAATTTGAACAGCCTGCTAAGAGGTAAAACATGTTGTGGGGAAACTCATCTATATAATGGATTTATCTATGAAAAATGTATGCAGTTCTTTCAGATGTATTGTGTTAATTACCTCTATCTGTCGTATCAATATGACATGAACATACTGCATGTATATGCTGACATAATGTAGTAGTCAAAGTAGCATACAAACTCTGAGCATCTGAAGAAAAAGTACAATTAAAAGGCTAACTACGTCAACAGCATTAAATCACATCTCATGACATTAATAACATGACAGTAGACGGCAGCAGCCTTACCTGGATTAGGAGTCTTCTTCATGTCCACGGCTGGTCTCTTCACACCGGAATCTCTGGTAAACCTGTCTGACCTTTGGTCTTTAAGCTACAGTCCACTCCAGTCCACTAATGTTGCGCGATTCCACTTCCTTGCGTGATGGCACGGAGTGACTGCAGGCGGCGCAGATGCAGATATGCCGTGTGATCCACAGAGCGCATCGATGTGCACCACTACAGGGGGATGCTGGGACTGAGAGCCCCCGACCACTCCACCATGAAAAGTGAGCCCACAAGTGCGGGGAGGGGGAGTGGAGATGTGCCGTCGATGCGTCTTTACGCACACGGTCAGAACGGAGTCCATCCAAGGAGTCCTGTCGTCGGACTGTGTTTATGGTCTCGTGTATTGACATCATTTAGAACTTTTAGCCCTTTCTGTCGACAGAGGTCTGCATGACATTAAACGGTGGTCAACAGTGGGTCCAGAACAGATTTTTCTTCTGGAAGTTGCAAAGTAGAGCTACATGGATCTTTGAAACAGAAGAAAAAAAAATCTGAAGTAAAGCCCAATCCACTAAACAAAATTATAAACCAAGAAAATGGGAAGTGGTTGTAAAAACTAGGGTAGGATTGAAAAAAAAAACAGTCAGAGTACTAAGAATGTTAATTATACACTAAAGAGTCGTTTGACTTCTTTTAATTCCACAAACTACAAAAGGCCAAACACGAAAAACCAAACGGAAGTCGTTTACAAGTCAGAGCCGTTTCACACCGCGTTGCCAATTATCACTGTAGAAACAAGCATCTTGGCTTAGAAAACTTTCGAAAGATATACCGTATATTGCGTTTATATTGTACATTTCGTGTGAATTTGGAACAACTGGTTCAATAAACGAGCTCTGCCCGATGTTCACATATTTCACACTTAAACTAATGTAAAAGACTTACTTTTGTGGACTGTTGTGGGCTGCTGCAACAGTGGAACTGGACAAGCTAGTTAGCTAGCTAATTCTTGTTTACTACACATGAACAACACGAGTTTCCCTAAATGGACGACTACACTGCGTCAATAAGAACAAAAACGCCACGCTTTTAGAACCTGCGAGTTAAGGTCCCGAACCATTACTAACGTCGCTTATAATACGCAGACTTTGCAACCGTAGTTACATATTGAACAGGTGCATCTAATCCCAGTAATTATCAGGAAATGACGTGTTTTTGTAATTCTGCATAACGTAACTTGATCTAAACAAATCTAGTGGCCATCGCCTGAATTTCTGGATTGTTGGGCATTTGTTTTCAACTTCTTTTTACCTTTCTGTGAAAGAATATCTTTTTAGTTGGTGGACAAAACAACATTTAAAGGTCATTTTTAAGTGTTTTTAAGTAGTTTAATCTTTATTCTAACATGACTTAACTCTAACATGACGTGTATAGAGTATGTATATGTATGATTCTGTCAGTCCAAATACTACAACTATGACCAACAACAAAATATATATATCAAAGTATTGTAACAAAGTATTGATTTCAAAAAACAAAGTATTGTAACAAAGTATTGATTTCAAAATTAGTTTTCTGCCCACTCGAACCTAACTATAGTGTATGTAAAAGACGTAGTGTGATCGCCGCCTAATGCTGCCCTCTACTGGTTGTAGGTCGACTGAAAATGGTGCAACATCACAAACTCCCATTCTTTTTCTTTGTTTTCTCATAGTTTTTAAAAAAGGGTAGTAATTAAATAACTTACCAGGATTATTGTTTGTCGAGTGTCAGTTTTTACTTTATAAATTGTAGCGTAAATTATCGTTTACATTTAATATAAGTATGTTCTTTCAGAATTATTAATTGTAAGACTAATTGGAAATACACAGCCAAACCTTAGAACGAATACGATTTTTTGAAACTGGTATCTGCAGTAAATTAGTGTGTGTGTGCGCACACGCACACCTGTGTACGTGTAGGGCCTGTGGCTAGGAAGTGGTTTTGTTTTTCGTCAGACAGTGTGATGACAACAGCAGACTCAGGTTCTGCTGTGAGACAAGGCTTCTGGACACGATAAAAATATTTAAGAAGTAAGCTCAACTGTGCTCTTCCCACAGCTGTATATCACCAAAAAAAAGTCCAATATAATCACATATATGCAGTTTTCATAGATCTATTCAAATTGTTAATAAATTGTAAATATTGATACTTCCTTGTAACGTCACGGGTCTTTTTAACCAGTTGCTGTACATTGAAATAACCAAATAAATATTATGAGCGTTAAAAAAAATGACCATGAAATGTGGAACGCAATAATTATTTAATAATAACTATGATTTAAAGAAACATGATGTTAAGACTTTCCCATGTGCCAATAATAATGGACAATAATATAATAATAATTTGTTGGGGAATTGAAATAGCACTTCTTTTCTGGTCAATTACAGTACAATAAAGGTTATAAAAGAAAAAAACAGGAAACAAGTAAAGAGAAGATTAAATTACACAATCTCTGTGTTTTACATTTATATACAGTATTTTGAATTAAAAAACAAAACAAAACATCACATACTAATAGGGCCACTCTGGTTACTCTGGTGCAGCTACAGGCTGTGGGCGGTTCTTGGTCATGATTTCATACACATCTTCTGGTGGAGCTCCTGATGTTGTTTTGCCATTACAGTGTTTCATCTGTTGGTCAAAATATAAATAAAATACAAGGTTATAATACTTTGGAATTTCCAAAAGAGTTTTATTTTATTTTTGTTATATTTACTTTTCTTTAATTTGGTTAGTTTAGTTTTTCTTTAGGTTATTTGTCAGGTTTAGGATTCAAGTCCACAATATAGCAGGCTGAAGTGCAAAATGTCTATAATACTGTCTGTGAGGTTAGATGCTATTAGCGGGAAGAGGTATAATACTGAGGTTAGATGCTATTAGCGGGAAGAGTCAACTCAGCAATAGGCTAAAGACACAGCTAAAATAATAATAATAATGATAATAATAGAAACCCATTCGTCAGACATGAGTCTGATGAAGCTCAAAAACATGAAATCTGAAAAAAACAAAAATCAAGGAAAACAAATGTTTATTAACGGAATATAAGTATAAGTATGAAAAGTAAAATGCAATGATGGAATCTATATTCCTTATCATTAAAACAGAAAAATCTAAATAAAAACAAACCCAAAGCTGTTGCAACAGATGTTGTAAAAGGACTGAAGGGAAAAGTCACATGAAGTTAACATTCCTAGTTGGCCCAGAGTAGATATTGTATGTTAAGTGCGGCTAGACGTGCAGAAACACAGGCGTCTCAGGTAGTGGAGCTCATCTGAGATCGACTGAACATCAGTGGGAACATGTTCAGTTTCAGCAGTGTTTTGGGAGACAGACCATGGTCGTTCTCAATGGTAAAACTAGGAGTCAAGACAGTTTCCAAAACGCCAGCATCGATTTTCAATACATCTGACACAAAGCTTCGCCTCATGGACCTGCATCACTCAGAGTAGCGCGAGCTTAAAGTAGCTGCTCAGCTCAGGTATGAAATAATTGTCTGTACTCACTTTTATTATCAGCAGGATGACAACCGTGGTTAAAAATATGCTGATGGCACTGGTGGCAACGGTGATTAACAGCAGCGGTGGATGTTCCTCATTGGGGGAAAGAGGCATATTTCTCAGTGGGGGATGTGCTAGCACTGTAGCCTGAAATGAGGTAACTGTAAACAGGGCTGTGGTGAATGAATTGCACTTCATCTTCATGCAAATGATAAACATTTGACCAAAGGAAGACACAAGTATGGCTGCTTCATCTATTCAATTGTGGTTACATTCTTAAAATATGCAGGGGTAATAATACTGAATGAAACAATATTTAAAAATTAAAATATAAAATAATGTTACTATATTGAACAAGTGTTTTGTTACATAAAGTTGATATAATGTTTTGCAATTGCACACAATGATTTTTCAATGGCATTTTTGTTTTTTAATTGTAAGCACAGTAGTGTATGGACGGAATGTAATTCATATTTGCAGACTAGCTGTCATCGTCAGCATGAGCAAGAAAAAAAAAACGCACCTGATATAAAAAGTGTGTAGTCATTACATACAACTTCAGCATCAATGTCTTTGTAGACACATTTGTAGATGCCAGAGTCGTTTGTGTTCAGATATTGGATGGTGATAGTGTGGTTCCGCAGAGATCCTTTTGTCATCAGCCTGTTTAAGTATCTCGTGCGTGGCTGGATACTTTCTTTATCTGAGTGGAAGTGATAAAACAGCACCTCTTCCTTCACTGGTGAATAATGATACAGATACATCCCAGGAAAACCATCAATGGAACTTGGACATTTGGTGAAGCAACACTCAAAGGTGACGTTCTCTCCAGGCCGTTTCCAAATGACATTATCTTGTGGATTACAGGAAAATTAAAATTAGAAAATGTACTTAAAAATTAACTGACAACAATTTTAACAGATGTCACATACATACAGTATATGACTATACTATATACTATATATATATATGTCCGTATATACAGATGAATGAATATATTTGTTAGATTTTAGCTTTAGGTTGTTTTTAAATACTGAAACTAAGGTTGCTGGCACTGGTCAACAGCAATAATATTTACAATCAGGAAACATATTAATATGTAAGATACTGAAAAAGCAGTAGAAAAAAGAGAACAAACCTCTTAGACTTACCTCCGTGTGCAGTGAGACAGAGCAGCAGAACAGACCAGAGTAGACGCACCATCATGCAACACTGGCTGTTTACTGCTTGTGTTTCTCACATAAATACAACCATGCTTCCTGTACAGTTTGATGTGGGTTGAAGACACACAACGTGCAAGTCAAAAGCTCGGTTTCACTCAATCTGCTGCAGCACCTGAACAGTCGTCTAACCTTTAAGGTGTGCTGGAGTGTAACGCTGGGGAAATGGTGAAAACCTGATAATGGAAAATACAGAAAAAGTTGAAGAGAGGTTAGAGAACTCAAAGAGTGTGAGTCCAATCTGTGTCACGGGAAAACAAATTATGAATTACCTTATTAATATAAATACAAATCATTTGAAAAATATATTAAAATAATTACATATATTAATAATATTAAATAAAACACTACTAGTTGCTGGTATATTTTGCCTTAATCCCATTGCATTGATATACGGGCCTGTGAAACAGATGATTTCATTCAAACGTTAAAAAAACAACAACAGCAGAATCGTTACAAAAATCTTTCCACCCTAAACTTTTTTTCCCCCACTACATCAACCAGTGGTTGTTTAAACTACAAGGTGAGATTGCCCCCTGCTGGAAGGGAATAAAAACAACCATAAGCTTAAAGACTAGTCGTGGCCATTTGTAGCACGATTGTTAATCTTCGTCTCGTAAGTCGCTTTGAATAAAAGCGTCTGCTAAATGCATAAATGTGACGAGACTCTTTTTCGTGGCAGTTCCCTGAGTTTAAGACGTGAAAAATATTAAGATCAAAAATGGCTTTCAGTCCGTATGGTTCAGAAACCTCTCACACACATATCCAACGCAATAAACACGAAAACAAAAAGGGACAAATTACAGTCATGAGTCAAAAAAGTGAAAATAAGTCAAATAGTTCTAATACAAATGTTATATTTCAAAGATTATTTCATAACGAAAACATTTTAGGACATTCCCTGAACGTCTGAATAAACTTCTCCTTGTATATTTTGGTTTTGAAATCAGGACAAACGTCATATTATTACAGATTTGCAGTAGGTTTTAATCTAGCTATGTCCGTCATTTCCTCTTTCACTGAAAGGGAAGAGGGGTTTACCCAGAACTCTGAATTCCAGTTTTAAGATGACAGATTTTATTCCCAGAAACCCAATCAGTCTTTGTAATAAATTCCAAACATGCTAACTCACCTCTGTGTTCAGATTTTGTAAAAAAAAAACAAAAAAAAATCAACACATGCTCTGTGGAAAACATCACTAATCATTGGAGATCCAACCAGTTAAGTCACAAGTCGCATTCTTATCTGCTGATCTTTCTGAAGATTTCGAAATATTTGACGAGTATCTGGTATTTTCATTATTCATGGTCATTTTTTTAAACAGTCTAGATTCACATGTTTGTATGCCAACACCTGTAATTATGTTACATTTGGGAAGAAAACGGACTATAAACTACTTTTCGTAGTTTATAGTCAGCTCACCGTTGTTCTATATTACCATTTGACCAACAGATGGCAGAATCGCCAACGATTTCGAGCCTGTAATCTCCACTGTGAAAATTCTGTCGGTATCTCAGCTTCTTCCGGTCAGATCAGCCATCAAGTGCTGGACTTTAAAAATCTTTATTCTCCATCAGTCCGTGTATTTTTTCCTGTTCCTAGAAACTGCTCCGTAGAACTCTAAGGCCTTCTTCTGCTGTTTGTTTATCGAGTTCCACTTGACGTTGATTGATACCAAGTTTTTAACTGAAAAAAGTCCAATTATCTCTTAAATACATTCTAACAAACGGGGAGAGACGCGTACTGCATATTCAATTATTCCCCCGTTTATCGTTTCTGTAATATGAAGTCGAAACAGCCGGTATTTTTTGCGCACACTAAAGGAAACCATTTTGCTTTCGCTAACACTGCTGAGCTCCACAATTCTTCACTAACGTCAAGAGTGTATTTGTGGAAGTTTCAACTTCCGGTCAAACGACCGCCTTGCGTCAGAGCAGATTCCCTAAGTACAGGGCAGTGGGTTCGTGTACGGCTTCACCGACGTTTTGAAAGTAACTGCGTTTTTTGAGTAATACTATTGCATTGTTATTTTTGTATTTTTCCATGTTATTACGTACATCATTAGAATTAGTCACAAATAAAAGTAAGCCTGAAACACACACTTCAACCTGCCGTGAATGGCTTCACTACATATTTAAAAACGTTGACCTATTTGGTTAAATTAAGATTAATTATAATTATTTACAATCGCAATCAGTCGTCACTATCCATGATTGTAATGGTCCACAGCTACTATTCTGTTACACTTTTGGATGAAAGTTCAAATGAGAGTTTGGGAGTCCACAATTTTTTCAGATCTTTTTTCAACACGAAAAAGGAGCAGAAGATTATCTGGTTATCTTTCAAGTGGAATGAGACACAGGAGATTCCTATTGTCCCTGAAGCAGAAAAAAGACAAACATGTCTACAGTACATGGTTTAATGAAAGCAAGCTAATCCGGAAGAAGGAAAGAAACGACATCTTTGTTAACGGACAAGTTGATTCGTGTCAAACTAACAAAGCTCACCCACATGGAGTTGTGGGTGGATGTTTGTGACCAGCTCAACCTGAGAACATTTTATTTTATTTTTTTAAAGTGTGAATAGTGTTTAATACTATGTGAAGTTGCCTAACAGACTACAACCCGTGAATTTGAATGCTTATGCAACTGGCAGTGCTCTAACATCAATTGCACATTATGACAGTGTTTCTCAAAGTGAGCGGACGTCTACCACTGGTGGTACATAGGGAATTCTGATTTCAATAAAGATTGGTTGACACCCATAGTTGGTAAATACAGCTCTCACAAAGTGGAATTCTCTTACCCAAATGCAGAGGAGTGATAGAAGAAAATACTACTAATAATAAAAATAATAAAAAGATAAATAAATATACTGTGCTTAGCTGAACAGGATACATGTGTGCTGCTGTGTTTAAATGCTGGTCATACTCATGGTGTTTAACATTTGACATACAATACTCCACATTTTCTGGTATAAAAATATTTTATTTAAAACAAAACACCAAGATCACAGTTTAGACAGTGGATGTTAATCATCACAAAATGAACATTGGACAACATGAAAATTCTGGCTGTAATATAAAATCATAAATGTACATAAAATCCATACAAAAATATATACAATTTAAAAAAAAGTTAGGATGACTTGTGGTCTGGCTTCATGGTTATTAATTAAAGGATTTTTAAAAACATGTTTGAGTTTCTGCTCAAAGGTGAATCATTAGCCCTCAGTATGTGATTCATTTTATCTCGAAATTGTAGGACTGATTCATCACACAACGCCTTTTAGCACTGTCTACAATGCCAAGAATATTTATATTATATTATATTATATTATATTATTAAAGACAGAAACAAGGTACAGTTAGATCACAGTTGGAGCAGGATATAAATACGGCTCCCCTTGGTAATGGTTTAAAAGCAGAGGCTCAGTTTCGTTGTATCCTCGTGGTACAATGACAATACAGACCATAAAAAGATTTTAAAAAAACAGTGAGCTTTTAATCAGTGCTGCCATCGGTGTGGGGGAAAAACAACGTAATTTTTGTTGTATTACCGGTTGTACTAGTAGTTGAACTACTAGTTGTACTACTAGTTGTACTACTGGTTGTATTACTTTACATGGGAAAGAAAGCGTGGATCATGTGAGACACTGAAAAAGTAGAAGCAAATCTGTCTGCCGAACATTTTGTCTACCACAAAAAGGATATGAAATTTGCCATTTATGTAGCCTTAAATATCAGGCTGTGGCCCCATGACAGTTTTATTTCTTCATTTTAAAACCCCAACATATGATGAACTCACACAATTCCTGAAAAAAATCCCAGTGAAACAGTGTGTGACTTGTTTCTTCATTATATAATCTGTATTCTACATCGTAGAGTTCATTTATTTGGTACACTTATGAAACAAAACAAAAAACTAAATTAAATGAAAGCTGCAGCCTGGGTTCATTTAGAAAATTACAGGCGTCTAGACCAAGTCAAAAAGAGAAACAAAAAATAAAAAAATGTTCAATCAAAACAAACTGCTTCAGTTTCATTCTGACACACACACACACACACACAGAGAGTCAGCCAGGCATTTGAGCTCTTCACACTAAGGTCCACTGAGCATTCAATTCTATGCTTTCATGTTGAAAAAACAAATGCTACATTTACTACGCTGCAGTAAATGGAGTTTTTCAGAACGACAGGGAACCAGGTTAACAGCTGGTCCTGGACCAGTAGCCTTGATCAGATTCTTCACATGTAGCTGCTGGACTTGGCTATACATATATACATTTAACTACAGGTATTTACCAACACATTATGCTGTAAGTAAATGAAGATGACTCACATCTCGGATCAATCATAGGCATAACATACTTCCTTGTTAATGAAAGGACATGTTGTGTGTCTCAGCAGTGGAGTTAGGCAAACAAGAAAGTGTTGATTTCAGCTGCTAGTAGTGTAAATATGTGACAAACACAGTGTGGAATGTTTTTCCCCTGTGGAGAGAAGTAAAGGGTTTTTTTTAGGTCTTCAGTGTAATTTATTGAATAATACTGACAACCTCAGAAGTCGCCGACAACACATCGCTTACCTGCAAACATTACAGCGTTGCTGGCAGCTCTTCATCGATCTCATGTTTGTCACCTGCAGAAGAACGCTCATGTAAAAAAGTGCATAAAAACACACACACACAAAAAGAAAAGAACAAACAAGTTACAGCAGGCATGGGCAAACTATGGCCCGGGGGCCTGATGTGGCCCGTTTGGCTTTTTAATTCGGCCCGCCAAACTTGCCTAAATGATGTTATTACTTTCTATTATCATTATACTTTTGCCTTTTCCCTGCACTTCCCATATTTCAGCAATAGATGGCGTAGGAATGACTCAAAGCATTTTACCATTTTAAACCCTTATGCATGACTTTTAAATGTCATTTGTCCTTGTTCACACAAACGCTCCATCTATTGGGTCCGCCAGTCCAAACGTTTGCCCACGCCTCAGTTAGACTTTATTTAAGACTCACCTCGTTCAATGTCCGAGTAACAAACAGGGACAGCCTTGGGACTGTTACCTGCAAAGGGAAAAGAGATAAACGTGTGTTAGTCAGTTCATGTCATGACAACTTCCTGCTTATATACACAACTGGTACTGTTAGGAACCAACGCCATATTTTAGTCAGCTCACTGAGAGGAGCTGGAGGGATTTCATTCAGCTTTGCTGTTGTCTTAGTTAACCTGTTACGTGCCGTAACTGTAAAGCTACTGTATTGTGATGTAATGTGAGCATCGTCCTGAGATTAGATGCAGAAACTCCTTGGCAACAGGTAGTGAAGCAAAACCTGTGTGGAATGTAATTTTATTTATTAAAATGCTTTAGTTGGTCATTTAGAAAAAAATTGCTAGCATACGTATTCATATTTATATTCAACAAAAAGTGACCCTCGGCTTGTCCCTGCTGTAAACACACATACTTGTACCATACTTGTGGAAAAATCTATTTTGGTTTGTCGTATTTATACATCAGCAGAGTGTCATACACCCTCCGTTTACTGTGTACTTAGCCCAAACAAGTTTTCCAAAGAAAAAACTAATGCATAATACCTGCATAATGAATTCCCCTCTCATTAGGGAGACACACATACCTATTAAGGGTGTTGTGGAGTCTGGTTATGGGACACACACTAGCACCTAGTTCACAATGGAACAGACTACTTACTATACTTCAGGCTGATACTGATCATCAGGTTCACACAATCTGATCCACCTTAACAATGCTTTAGAAAAAGGAATGCTGAATCCTTGCCAGGAATTCTTCTGGTTTTTCCACCTCGATCTTTTTTTTACCTGATTATTTCCTTGTAGCGCTGAATTAGAAACCAAAACAGGTTCGCAGGATTTTAGTAGACTTCTCCTAGACTCATTGAGAAATATCTACATCTAAATAGTGATAACTTAACACTTAACACTAAAACGTTATTACACAGTGACTTATATAGACCAGTGATTCCCAACCACTGTGCCGTGTTTAAAAACTAAAAACAAAAAAAAGATAATCAGAGCTGTTGAAGAAGATCTTTGTGAGTGTCTTTCTTCAATTCCTGCCAGTAAATCAGCGTCGTCCTCAGCTAAACAGGCCGAGATTTTAGTGAATTGTGAGTATATTTAAACTAGAACATTATTATATTTCATTACATATACTTTTTGTGAGATTTTTGGTTGGTGATGTTTTTCTTATGAAAAGAAATAGGTGCCCCGGCACAAAAACAGTTGGAAAACACTGGTATAGACAACAGGTCAGTGAGTGTGTGCGTGTGGACTCACGTTGATATCGCTTGCGACAACGCACCAACACCATGATCATCAGCAGTCCAATGATCAAAGAACCGATCACAACAACAGGAGCCACTATGTTCGTACCTGTGTCTGTCTCTCTGTCTCCAGCGACACCTGCATGATTTCAAATAACAGAGGAGAATTCAGTGCTCTGGGTCATTACATCCAATCAATGAGCAAAACTTCCTGTGTTTAAAATGGGGAGGTTTGGATGACCCGGTTTGAAGTTCCTGTGGAATCTTTTTGTTTCATTTAGTACAGTACATTAACTTTCGCTTTTTACTCCCTTGGCTTGAAGTGAAATCGGACTAAAATGGCCTTCAGAGAAACCAAAAGCCCTGAGCACACAGTCTGGTTAGACTCGCATCAAAACAAAACGTATCTCTTTGTGAAGATCTGAGTTTCAAATCTTAAGGGAGATTAAACACATGCTAGGGCATGTTTTTGTTGTGCGCTGTTCTTTAACAAACAGCCTCCTACTTATTCTCCTACACTAAAAAAACAAACCACCACATCCTACTGCGGCACAAATGGATCCAATTTCTACTTCCTCATTGCGACATAATCCTGAATAAGAAATGGCTTAAACCTCAGTTATATACCAGGGCAGAAGTCCACGCTGAGTCAAATTTCAGTTAAAATGGGGCCATCGATTGCATGCGGTGGCAAATGTGCCAGGAGGCATGAGAAGGCATCAGGTGTGGTGCTCAGCTCACCTTTTTGTATTGGATCAACTTCAAATACGGTTTCATCATCTTTGTCTCCACTGGCATTAAACACCACGCACGTGTAACTGGAGAAAATCGATCCGCGCAGCAAGCTCAACTCGCTAGACAGGTGGACAAGACCATTTGGGGTTCGGTGCACCGTCATGTGGGAGCTCTTTGTCCACTCTGCGTTGCTCTCATCAAACCACCGAATTTGACCTTCTGGGTATCCACCGTAGGCGTCACAGATCAAAACGCTGTCTGACACTCCAGTGAATTTCTCAGGGATGGAGTGAATTATTGGTTTATTGTACCTGGCTGCAAGGAGAAAGGGATAGAGTGAATAAAGAATGAAAACATGTGATAGCATAGATGACTTAGTGACGCACAACAAAGTATCATATTTGTTAATTGTGACTAAAACAAAAAAAAAGAACAAACTTAGAATAAAAGCTAATTTCTATTCTGGTTTTTGTTTCATTATGAAAGAGAAAATACACAGGAAGTTAAATGGACACTGTCTAACTCAGGGAAAAACCCACATATACCATGACAGGAAAGTCCCTTGAACTAATTTTACTTACTTAGGTATCAACCAGTTAAATGGTCTGTGTGAAATGAGTCAAGAGTTCACCACAGTCCGTTGTTGACCCCCCCCCCCAAAAAAAACTGGTTGAGATGTAGATGCAGACCCCCCTCAGACTTTTCTGCATTGAAATGGTGTATGTCTTCCTTTTTGCATAATTCAGAGGTGGACTTCACTGGGTTGCAATGGTTTCTAGATCTCAGTATGCATAGAAACGTCTCTACATTACTATCACACTCTACACGTTGACAGAGTTTTGTTCTGAGAAACTTTATTTTACTGGGAAAATTTACTTTCCTACAAAGTTTACAGCAAAACGGAGAGCAACGTTCAATCCTTGGTTTTCTCTTCAGTTCAACAATTTTTACATTAAAGTGTTTGGTGACTGCACTGATGTATTGAATAAGTTCCCCTGCACCAACTTCCTGACAAATGAAACCTTGTGAAATAGGCCTGCGTAGTCTGAATGTTTAAACTCATGCATGGATGTAAGACTAGCGCTGGGATTAGCCTACAGCTAACGTAGCACGACATGACTGAGAGAGCTCCAGTAATGATGCGTCAGTTGTTCTGTTGTTAGCCTCGTTGAACAGGGCCTGATTCCAAGAACGAGTGTTGGCTTTATCTTTGTCGTTGCTCATGACTTCGAGCTTTCTCGGCTAACTTTAAACTGCTTTCAACCATTCATATTCACATTCTCAATTCAGAGCATCCATCAAACTAATGAACGTGTTTTTTGGGCTGTGGGTCAAAACCGGATTTCTCAGAGAGAGATTTCATTTTTTTTTAATAGTCTCCTCCTAACAAAGAAAACAGAGTTATAACCTGTTCTACTGGTCAACCATAATCCCATAATCTCAGCCATATGTGCTCACCTGTGACCTGGAGGTTGGTGACGGCTTTGCCATCGCCGCTGTCAGTAATCACTTCACATGTAAATGTTCCAGCATCTGCTAACGAAGTGTTATCGATGACAAGAGACACGTCCATGTTCTTTTCATTCCAGGATGGATCTGCCAGCCTAAAGCCTGGTTCCTGCTTGGTGATTTTTCCACTTTGATAGACCAGCAATTTTTTTTCATCTTTCGTCCAGGAAAACATGTCGATTTTTGGATCAACGACCACTTTTGAGGTTTCGACAACACATTTAAGCAGCGTCTTTTGGCCCAACTGTCCCACGTGCTTAGACTCACATGCAACGCTTACAAAAGCTGTAAAAAAGGACAAAGTGTGACAGGAAGTTCATATGATGGATAATCTACTCTGGTGCCAAAGATTTCTGGTATTTTAGTTCGAATTTACCATCTGACAAATCTGCAGCAGCAATCCACACAATCGCAGTAAAAATAAAGACGAGGAAGGTGGGGTCCATGTTTATTCACCTGCAAGGGACGAAAATGAGGCATTTTAGCAAAAAAGGACAAATGCAGGTGACATTTTTTAATCAAATAAAATCAGGCATTTTATTATATTAGTCGCAATGTTTTGAAAATGTGTTGAACACACATTTTTACAATTGTATTTAAGCTTAATTCAGCCACTTAAAAAGACAAAGCCAGATAAAGAGAGACTATGTTGAGTTGGTTCAGTGGTTTCCCAACAACAGTTCACATCACCACATTCACAGCGACTCCTTCCAAACTCCAGTGAACTTTATTTAAACGACCAAGTCCAAATCTTTTAGGAGACATGACTTAAGATGCTTATGCTTCCATGATGTAGCGGTTATCCCGCCTGCCTCACACCTCTGCCTTACAAGGCCGTGGGTTCGAGCCCCAAAGGAACTACAAACTTACACAGGCTGCCTCCTGTGGCAGCCTGTGTAAGTTGCAAAGACTGTGAATTTCCCCATTGTGGAAATTACATTCGTTTTGAGTGACTCATCTAAACTAACATCTGCATATGAGGACTCTAAGGGTCTGGAACAACACAAAGATCTGTTAGAACAAGTCGGGCGAAACTCAGTTTAAACTAGTGCAGCTGTGTGCTAGTGATGATTTATATAAACATCTACTCCTTGTTTCAGGATGCAGAGCTCAACCCACGTTCCCCTGAAGAACTCTCTGAGGTTTAGATTTTATTATATTCCCACCATCTGTAATTTCAACTCAAGCTTCAATTTCAAGTTTATATCTGTGTTCATGTCTCACTGGGTGGGGATTGTTTCCAGACAGTATATAAGTAAAGGACTCAGCCATCCTTAAATATTAGTATACAGTATACCTGTGGTAGAAGACTACTTCATCCACAAAGACACACACAAACACATATCAAACTACTCCTTTGGGAACCACTGCAGTAAGCCAGAGTTCTAGTTCTGTTATAAAAGCACGGAGAAAGAGATGACGGCTACATTTTGTTTATGGAACACACAACACAATACCACAGAGACTCGTTCCTGTCTCTGACCACTGCATATCCTGAATTCTATATCCTGAACTCTAACTTAAATCTCGATCCAAGTGTTTCCCATCCTTTTTTGAGCCACGGCCCATATATATTACCACGGCCCATAATAATCTTCTAGATTAAATGACCTCATAATTGACTAAAATCCCGGCCTGTTTAGTTGAAGACAACGCTGGTATACTGGCAGGAATTGAAGAAAGACACTCACAAAGATCTTCTTCAACACCTCTGATATATATATTTTTTTCATACCCATCTGCTGCCACCTAAGAGAAGAGCGCAACAATGGTTGGGAATAACTGCTCTATCCAGAGTTTTGTAATGACAAAGAATCTCTAGGGATCAAAAACAAAAAATTCTGATTCTGGTTCTAAATGTGATTCTGATGAGCTGTGGGATCTGTTTAGTTTAAGTTGTTGTAATTAAGTCTGGGGTCCAATATAAGTGTAAGATTGGAGAAAATAAAAACATAATCTCTATTTTACCAAGTTTATTTTGCCCAATATTTAAATAAATAAAAAAATCTGTTTGGTGGCTGCACCAACTGGTGTAAACTTTTCTGCCTTTAACCATCGTTGGACTTCCTCAAAAAAAAAAAAAAAAATAGAAAAAAAAAGAGAACTAACTCTTGGTCAGAATGACGGAACTTGGACTTCCTTCCTCATTTAGGGTTTTATAAGACAATTGTTATTGTTTCAGGTAAAACAAGGCAATAAAACAATAATCAACTCAGAAGAATTTTAACATAAAATAAAAAACTATGAAGAAAACATCAGTGTGTTGTAGTTTTAGGTTGATTTCTGTTGATTTCACTGAACAGATTTTCACTGATTTCACTCAGGAACTTAAACAGTTTTAAATAATCAGAGCAGCTGTGATACAATTATGTTTAACTCAGTTGGAGCACAAACTGAAATAAATTTGATATTGAAGGAAGTGATGGAAAAATTCAACATTGAAATTTAATTGAAATTGAAATACCACTGAGGTGCTCTGAGCATGGCACCGTCCCCACACACTGCCCCCTGCTGTCTTTTGGTTGTGTGCCGTGGTGTGCTGCGTCACAATGACAAGGAGGTCACTTTACTTCCCTTTCCTTTTTTGAGAACTGTCTGGAGCTGAGTCATATAGAATGTACTGCATCAAGTATGAATTTAAGGGTTTAAGACTGTGACACCAAAGCATGGGTGTGAACCTCAGTCTGGTTCAGGGGCCACATACGACCTGGATTAGTTGTCAAGTGGGCCGGACCAGTACAATCAAAACATAACTACCTATAAATAACAATAAGTTAATGTTTTCCATCCGCAAATAAGGACAAGAACATACAAAATAATTACATTAAATCAAATATAATTTGCCAAAAATCACCAACATGAAGTGTTTATGCATTATTTTCACTTTCAAAATTCATCGAGCGGCCGGATTGAAACCCCCAGTTTTGGCCCGCGGGCCTTATGTTTGACACCCCTGCACTAAAGGCTTTTGTACCATTCAGTACACAATCCTGGTGTATCGTAGGTGGAGAGTAGGTCAAAGTCCAGACTCATACTGTCAGTCTGAGAGGTAATGAGGAGCGAGGTCTTAGATTGGTTTATCACAGAGGAGAAAAACCTTGTAGTTAATATAGTGTTTGACCAGTAGCCAGTGGGCATTGATTGGTCAGTGTGATGTGTTTCTGGGGTTAATGCTAATGAGGACTGTGGCAGTAGAGCTGCATTGCTGCCGGTCAAGGATATTACTTGGCAACACACACGATTGCGTATGCAGTAACAGATACAGGAGGTAATCAACACGGGACTTTACAGCAGTATCAGGAAGAGATAACCGTAGGCTGGGAATTTTTGATAACTGAAAAAAAAAAGTGGATTTAGTGATTGATTTTCATGTGAGTGCATGAAGGAGTCAAAGCTATAGCTCTACAAATTCAAGATTTAGATCCTGGCACTCTTGCTACAGGTGTATTTAGGGGATGTGTTTCACACCAGGTAAAAACCTGCTCTGTTTCCATTCCCAACGACTGTAACTGAACTACCAGCATAGCTCGAGGCATGACAACAAGGATAAAACTTCATCAAATTCAAGTGTTATTTGTATTTCCTATTTCAAATTAAGTGTTAATGGATTTCATAATTTATGTATTTTACAAATATTGTAATAACCAGTGTTTATGTGATTTCCGTTGTTTACAATCAGGAGTATTTTGCATTATTAGTATAAACTCAATATCATATTATTATTCATATTATTCATATTATTATTATTATTAATATATAGTATTGTATATACATTCCTCTGTTTCATCAAGTATGAGTTTTTAGGGGAATAATTTTAATTTTATTCTAAAAGTTATAAAGTCAATTGAGGCAAAATATGTCAATTGTAAATCTGGGCTTTAGAATAAACATCGACTTATTGCTTAAGTTTTGCTGTCAGGTCTTAGTGATGCGGTCTGAATAAACCCAACTGAAAATAATTCATTCTTCACTTTGGTCCAGATTTGCATAAAAACGTCCAATATTTACATGCCATAAAGGCGGAGAGGCGAAGTGACAGCTGTACTTTAGACCGAGTACAGTCGTAAAATCAGGGAACAGAGAACAACAACACATACATTTCTACAAATGCACCAAACAAATACAGTTTAAGCAAAGAGGATAATCTCATGTTACAGTTCGACACGTGGACAGCTGCGAGAGAATTAAAAGAAAAAAAAAAAAATTTCGCAAAAAGACTTCGCTACTCCGCCTCGTCACGACAGTATTTTTTTTTAAAAACAAACAACAGTTTTCTATGTCATGTTCTAAAACATGGGTTGACTTACCGCACAAGCTCCTCTCTCAGCAACGGCACAGAAAGTACTGAGACATCGACTGTTGGCAGAACACAGACCTTCGGTGTACTTTCACTTTCATAATGACAGCGGGGAGTGAGACTAAACTAAACATACAACGATCCAAACATCGCCAACTTTGGACCTTATTGTGATTGTTAAGCTAGTGTAGTTGCTGTGCCACATATCTGCTGAGACCACGAAAAAATGGGGTTTTCTTGTTGCCAGATTTCCTGAGGAAAGGATTAAGGACAAAAGATTTCAGCCCCCCTCCCGCGACCCTAAAGCGCACACACTTTCCCTTTCAAATGAAAAAACCCCCAATTAAAACAAACTTTCCCTTTCAACAATAACACTGCTATGTTAGGTCACTGCATGTTTATATTAGATATACAGAGTATCGCTGGCCTTAGTGAAAACAACCATTCGCACTCTGTTGGTGAAAACAACACTTAATACTACTTAGTACAGAGACTATACATTTGTGCACATTTGGTCGCAAAAGCAGCTGTGGGACTATTTTATAATTTTGACGTTTTTATTTAGAATACATTAATAAAAAAAACCCAAAGTGATTGTTTTGATTTATTTGAATCTCATTTGTCACATTTGAATGATTATTTAAAATCATTTTATTTCTCTTCCTTTATTCCATCATTCATTTCATTTTTAAACTGGCAATATATTCATGTAAAATTTAAGTTTAGAAAAAATACCAAAAAAAGGAAAGTTTAAATAGTATTTTAGGGATTGAGTCTCTGTCTAGACTACAATATTACATTAAACTGACCTCTGTGGACATCAATAAGAGACCAGACAGAGGTCATTCTTTGTTGTTCCTTGTTGATGTCAAAGGTCAGATGGAGCAACCATACATGGACTTATGTCCGTATCATCATTATTTAATAAATTAAGTTCCTATTGTAGCAAGTAAATTTGCCTTAGTTCATCTAGGATGCTTTCCAGAAGGTAACGTTATCTAGAAAACAGATATCAGCTCATCCTGTTTGTTACGTTGGCCATGGAAACCTTCTCCTAACTGTTGATGACCCTTCATTGTTTTTGTCTGTAATCCCTCTTCAAGGCCACACTTTGATAGTCCATTGTATCCCCAGCAGATGATAGAAACATGCAGTTTTGTCTAGACTGCAAAGTTAAATGAAAACAATAGATTCCAATCTTCCAAGTTTTCCTTTTCTTTTTCAGGACTTGGACTGAATCACAAACGAGTAATTAATCCCACAGCCTGCAGGCATGTGGGACAAAAGAAAAACAGAAACTAATACACTCAACACAAAAGCACATTGTCAAGATTTTTTTTTAATGGGGATTCTTTTTCCTGCGCCAATTTTTTAAATTCATTTCTTGCAGTAACTTAAAGTCAGCAATGTGGATTGGAGGGAATGAAGAGACAACGCCTGCATCACAACACTCATTAAAAATGAATACCACTGGAGACGTCCTGAAACGATGTTGTTCTTAAACGACAGCTGGCTGACGTAGCAGCCAATCACATGACTCAACAATACAGTAGCAAGCACAGCGAGGAGTTCAAATTTTGGTTTGAAGAACGAGACATGAAATCTACAATTAAACGCAGCCTGTAGCTCTGAGTGAGCAGGATCTGTAGGAAATCAAAGTGGGTTACAGAAATATTTTAAAAAAAGGCTGAGTTGTCATAAGGTCACTTTCCATATCAAGGATAAGAAAACTGAAAACACACAAGTGCCTTGACCAACAATATTCCACTGTCCAGGTGACACCGGTAGTATACAGTATGAGGTAACCCAGCCAGGTATGTTAATGTAGCCTTACACACAAACAGGAACAGTTAATTGTGAGTATAATTACTTCATAAAATCACTGGGCGATCAAGACTGCCACTGGGGTAACGCTAAGCTAAGTGACCACTATTTAAAAAAAGAAAGGCCTAGTTCAACTGTGTAAGCCGACAACAACTGATGAAGACAAACGCTTGCATCCTTCCGATCAAAATTACAGTAATCCTGTAATTGTGGAATTACATTTGGCCCCCAGGTGGACAGTAGTGGTAATAGTTATCAGTAGAAAGATTCCAACTTCATGCAACGACAATACGACGTTCATTTCACAAAAGAGAAACGACTAACAAATGGATTGAGCTTTTTAAAAATCTTCACAGTAACTGCTTCATCTCACATTCACACACTACACGTGAGTTGTGCATGCACAATGAGTCAAAACTGCAACACAGTGCAAAAGGAACAGCTTCGTTGTTGCTTGTGTTCTACAAACCATTTGAAGAATCGCATACAGCTCGTGCTGCTGCATTAAAATATGGGGTGAGGGTGGGAGAGGAGGCGGGAGGGGAGGGGAGGTGGAAGGGCTGACCACAGGCTGATAGAACAACTGTCATCCTTGTGCCATTTCTGACAGGCATAATGCATTACAGCGGCAAAGGCAGATGTTGAATCATATACATAGAAATACATAAAGTGCTTTTGTCCAACTGAATAATAACAACAATAAAAACAGTACAAAAACGGTTCCAAAAAGGTTTTTTTCTTAAAAAAAAAAACAATGCACTTAGAGATATGGAGGGAACAGGTGTCTGGTTTATGGTAAAAAAAAAAAAATGGAATGGAAATCCTTGTTTGAAAAATGATAAAGAACACTTCAGGAGGAGCAGTTGGTGAGAATTCAACCCAGGATAAGGCTGGACTTGCCGCCCGGAGGATTTCTGCGGCCTGACTGAGGTCCTGCAGCTGCTTCTTCTGCTCCTGGAGCCTCGTCCTCCTGCTGCTGCTGCTGCTGCTGCCGGGGCGGGGGGGGGGCTGCGACCCTTTTTTTAAAAAGGCTCCAC
>NC_024315.1:5658954-5663719 GCF_000523025.1 Cynoglossus semilaevis | reverse complement strand
CCTCCTGCTGCTGCTGCTGCTGCTGCAGTGGCGGCAGCTGCTCTGCAACTTTTTCAGAATCAGCTACACTATTGTCTTCAAGCAGAAACAGAAGAGGGTGTGCAGATTATATTTGATGAAATAATTAAAAAAGTGACATATAATTATTCTTAAAAAGGTACAAAGACACATTATGTTTATACTGTGGTTCCTCTGGGAAGAGAACCCAGGACTCTCTCCTTCAGAGGCAGGCGTGCTAACCACTACACTATGGAACCACATATTGCAGCAGAGGTAAAATGTCTGCTGACTGTTATGCAGCTGACTGTTTTCATGACAAAGCGGTTTATTTCCATTAATTCAGAAGAGGCCTTGTTGGCCACAGTGCACACCAAATCCTATTGACCGCTTGTAGCAGAATGCGACCACATGCACGACCAAGTCTAAGCCGGCCGTCGCCTGACAACATGCGCGCCACACCATGGTGCATTCAGGGGACCCAGCTAAAGGCAGTAAACAGCAGAACACACTGCAGTCATTTCAAGAACAATATTGGCAATAACACACAACATTACTACACGGCCCACCTCGCTACAATATTATTTATATTTTTTCACTTTGTTTTAAGTCATTTTCTGTCACTTTAACCTTTAATAAAGCAAATTCTCAAAAAGTAAATAATTGTTTTCAATAATCATGATTTCAATATGAATCAAAATGATTATGACATTAAGAAATGTTCATGTGTCAAGGACAAGAAAACCCCCAAACCAGCAGCAGTACCTAGCTTGATCTGAGCCTTCAGACGGCTGACTGGTTTATTAGTGTAGGTAGGTTGGAACAAAACCCTGCAGCCACAGGGGCCCTTCGTGGAACAGTTTTCCTGCACTCCACACAACTTCATGTTGTCATAGCTGAGTATACCCTAGCTACCGCTTTGTTTCATCTGGTTGACATACAGGGGTAAAATACAGCACACTTTCATCAATTTCTGGTTCATCAAAATTTAATAAATCTGACACCGACTGTTGAGCAACAGGGGAGTTGCAACTTAAGGTTGTGATTCCCTTAAAATATATCCTTCTGAATACTGCAGGAATTTTTCCAGCTGTGAATAAACTTCCTTGACACTCCGTTGACTCCCTACTAAAATTCCATAGTAGGAATTTTTGCTGAATATCAACAACTCAGAGTCAGTAACTTGACTTTGATGAGTTGTTAAGGTGGCTATGTTTAATATGTATATTAACTTTTTATGCTGAAATATTTTTTAGACTGATGATTTCTTAGATATATTTATTTTTAATTATTCTAAATATAGTGGCGCTTTGGCCCAGAGGCGGATATATTTATTTTTAATTATTCAAAATATGTCATTTACACCACTCCCCATTTGGGATTTTGCATAAACACTACTAATTGCTCTACAACAGAAAGTGAAAACACTTGAGACCGGAGGGTGCGTTCAAATATCATTTACACCACTCCCCATTTGGGATTTTGCATAAACACTACCAATTGCTCTACAACAGAAAGTGAAAACACTTGAGACCGGAGGGTGCGTTCAACAGTTCTTAGATCACTTTTATGCTACTTGCACTCACCATGATCACCATGATCCCGCACCAACATTTCTCCATCCTTATAAAGAGAGAGCAGAAAAGTAGATGAGACTTTATCAAGAAGAATGTCGTTCTGTAGCACTACGAAAGTACAGTGGAGCTTCCAGATATGAAATACCCAATCCAACTCTAGATATTTACTCACTAACTTTTTAAGCTGACCAGGTAGTAACCACATAAACAAGAAGTTATTGGAGGTTGAAGAACCTAGGCTTATCTGACCTCTGCTTCTAGCTCCATTTTTGGCAGAATCATGATTGGCAGAAACATCTTACCGTGGTGTCAGCCGAGTGGTTGATAGTGTGATTCCCTCCTCGTCTCAGGGGGGCCGATGACTCACCACACAGCACACCAGTGGGCTTTCCGCCTTGAATTATGAACAGACAAGGCTGTTTGTACTGGGGTCAAGACGGGTGACAGACATTTCTGGGGTAGCTGTATATTAGAATGCTAATGTCTTGGCGGAGAGTGACCAGTGGCAGTGAACTCTGACGTGTCAACCACCAAAATCCCACACCAATCACGTAATGACAGGATCAAAATTAGCAGACAACAACAGGCTAATGTCACAGGAATTTCCCTTCCATTATGACATTTAAAATGATCGTCAAACCTATTGTCATGCAATACAAAGTACAACACAAAACAAGAGGCTCAAAAGCATTAACAGTGACGACAGTTGTAGTCAGCTGACATGCAAGTGCATGACCTCGATTATACAGGACTTGTTCAACAACTTATTCCTACACACACGATTCTAGGGGTGTTTTATACAAGAAACCTGCCTTGTATGAAACTCTATATCAGTCACGTCATGTGATTTAACTCCTGTCTTTTTTAACAAATAATAAAACCACATTCTTGGAGTTGGTAAGTTTCTTGGTTAGTACCATAAACAAATGGTTGTGACTGTTGTGCTTCGATTTGCTCGTAAAACACAACAAATCCAACAAATTCTCTATTAAAACAAGTTTTAATAAGAGAAGTTGTACTGTGAGCTGCAAATACTACAGTACAGTTTCAAATATGAAGGATGTATCAGATACCTGGTGGGTTATTCCTCCGATTAGCATAGGGGTCCTCAGGCTCAGCAAAAACACTAGAGGCCATCTTGTCTTTCCGGACAGGTTTTTCCTCATCTGCACCAAATGTAATGTTGGAAGCACCACCAGGGGGACGCAACACCCTGAAAAGAGAAAGAAGGTCAAGCACCGTGTCAGACTGATGGTTTCCTTTTCTGGTGGTGACAATTAAATCTGAATTAACAACAACAACACATCAATTTGAGTGTCCAGAAATGTACATAGGACAAGTCATTCACACCACAGTCACACCATGTTTACCATCTGATTATATTCCACAAAACCATGCACTAGCTAGAACCATATATTTGAAATACCTGACCACACACACACACACACACACACACACACACAAAAACAGGTAGAACAACCAGTTTTTTACTAAGCTCATTCATGGATGAATTGTACTGACACATGCTTTCAAAAGGCTTCCTTATCTACATCTGCTTCAACAATAGACAATCTGCTACATGTGGGGTTGTAAACCTCAGTCTGCCATTCTGTTCCTGCTCATCAACATAAAGCCACTCCACAGACACAGCACTTACTGTATGCCAGGTGACATGAGTTACTGATGAACTCATAAAGACAGAGTGGACTGTTTAACTAGTTGTTATAAACGAAACCAAAATAACGTAATAATCCACAATGACATTTATGATTTAGTCACAGCTTTCTTTTCAGCAAAAGAAGAAAACATTACTACAGATTTTTTTCTTTAATAGGGGTAACTGGAATCCACAGATTTGAGCTGTAATATTAATCCAATGGTAGTCACACTATGACCAGAGAAGACACTCAGTCCCTGAGAATTACAATTTGGTTAAGAGTATATGCAAAAATCAGCATACAGCCTTTTATTATTATTATTATTATTATTTCACTTTATATTTTGAACTGCAACCAACTCACAACAAGTTTTTTGTTAATATTCTATCTGCTCCAAAGCAACTGCATCTCGAGTCATAATGGGGTTTTGCCAGGTGTGGCTCCTCTCTGTTGAAGGCCCTCAGGAATACACATGCAGCACAGAGGATGTAGCCTCATCTTTGACCATATAAGGAACTTCTTTAAAAGCTAAGGATGCGACATGTGTTCCCTCTAATACACTGGAAACTAGATGAGGAGAATATAAAGGATCGTCCATATTGGACAAGTCCGGTTAGCCAGACACAATCTCTACAAAGGGATGCTTGGTGCGTGGATGCTGTTAGCTTACTGGCTACATGGTACATGACAAAAACGTGAACGTGCGGCCGAGACTTTTCTTCTAGCAGAAATATATGTTCAACAAAACTATAAATAAACAATACCCAAAATACATTGAAAGATACAACCGCATGTTGAAACCTTTGACAAACTGAGATTATGGTGAGAGGATGCTGACAGATGGTGGCTAACGGTTAATGAATGCAGCGACGCCTTTTACCTGGAACTGCTTTTAGCGCCGGGCTCTATCCCCTGAAATGTCTTGGTTGTCGTCATTTTGGCACTATAAGTGGTTTAATGTTAATTCATTTGACAGGTCAAACGCAAACTAGTCTTTCATTAGCAGCAATTCACCACCTTGTCATTGTCTCCACAAGCCGGTGCTTCTCAATTATCAACCTGCCTCTAACTGGCAATAGCATCACAGGCAGCTATGCAACAGACATGTGACTTCCGGCATAAATTTCAAAATAAAAGATACGTTTCCTTAGTATATGCAATGCTGACGTGGTAATACTTTTTTTAACTTTAAGAATTGGATGTCAAACGAATATATCCGTAAAATGAGTCCTGATTCCTTATTTGTTTTAAAATGACACGTCACAACAACCTTTTACTTTAGTGTCGTTCAGTTTTTGTTTTTCATACTGTTTGAAAAAAATTGTAGGGGCACAAAACTTCATATTTCTCTTTATGATTCTTATAAATGAAGTCATATCAAGCTGCTTGAAGGATACATTTGGTCTTTAAAATTATTTTAATATAATAAAAATACATTTTGTGAGTTTATTTTGGATGACAGAGCCCATGTTAAAGTGTATTAATGGTTTGTCCATTGATATCACCACTCAAGAAATAATCATTTTTTTCAGT
>NC_024315.1:5647693-5658847 GCF_000523025.1 Cynoglossus semilaevis | reverse complement strand
AACAAATAACCAATGACAGGGTTTTAAAAAAAGGAAAAACTCAATTTATTCCAATTCTACATTTTTAACAGATGATACATTTTAAAATGCACCCTGAATCATAACAAAAATTTAATCTAAACCAATACCTCAATGACATATGTATAAAAGCAAAAATAAGGACCAAAAAGTTTCTTCTGAAACTTGTTAATCAAGAGAAGAAAAACAAACAGTTTGATTTGTTGGGCACATGAGACAAAGAGCAGCTCATAGGTTTGCCTACACAGCACAGTTAAGAAATGTTAGCATCTGAATGAGAGACCAAAAAAAACAACAAAAAACAAACAAACAAACAAAAAAACTATCTACACCAACTGCGTTGCTGTCGTCCAGCATTTGAGTTTTCCACTGGATGGTATCAACACTGGTCATGAGCATTTGAAGACGGGGCAATAACATGAGGAGCAAGAAGGGGGAGTCTTAGGAAACAGTCTTTAAAGAGAAGAGCCTCCGGTCTGCTGTTGGAACACATCAATCGTATCTTCATCCTCCATTTCTAGCTGTTGACAAGAGAGTTGAAATGTCACATGTGAGTGGGGTCATTAGTGGATGAACAAAACAAATAACCCAGCGCTTTTCATCTGCACTGATATTTTTGATCAATGGCCATTATCACTTCGTAGAATAGGTGGTAACTAGGCCTAGGACAATAACCAATAAACCTATTTATTGCAGAATAAATGAAAATGAAGGTGAAAAAAATACTACATGACCAGATGATACCGGTCAGATAGAATGACTGATTACTGTGTTCTCCCCATTGGAAAAAGCTTCTACAGCAATATATGGAAAGTTCCGTGTTCAGTGTTGCACAGAGTTCCGCTTCTGTCGATGTGATGACATCATACATTACTTATTGACTGATAACTTTGACTTTGTTTAGTCGAAATGAAAATCAGAGGTCGTCAATGCCCTGGTGCACCTTTTAATTCATATATTATACAATGCGAACAAGTTACACATTGTCCAAGTCATTTATTAGTATCAAATGAAAAAGAAACCTTCAGAGCAGGTGACTCACCACTGACCTGAAGTGTCTCTTACCTTTGTCACATTTACAATAAAACATTATCTGTACCAAAGTACCACTTTGCTGCTGTTATCCAAGGATCAGTTGTGTAGCAGTTAAACAGGAACACATTGAACATGAACAACATCCAATTTGCAATAAAATCAAGTACGGAAAACATACATTTTTAAAGTGTAATTAAAAAAATGATTGTGTGTGAAGGACCACTTATTTGAGCAAAAACAATGTATTAAGCAGTAACACAACTTAAATAATAATAATAATAATAAGTCATATATTATCCTACAGTTAATGAATAAAGTTGGTTTAACCTTACTGATAAATAACAGGTAAGAAAGTTATCTATTTTAATAATTGTTTTGTGGTAGTTTATAAGTTGGGGGGGTTATGTTGGGAAATAATTCATAACTACTTGTTAAGAGAATAACATTTTGTGCTGGAGAACACTTTTACTTTTTGTTAACTGTCACCAATTCAAGAAAAGATAAATCGACAGAAATCGGTATCATCAAATCACACATAGCAAAAAGAAAACCACAAATCTGAGCCTGCAATTGGTGTAATTTCTAATCAAAGTTCCTACTTCAAAGAGCTTCTGCTTACCTGCGAAGGTGTGTCTGATTCATTGATTGGTTGACCATCAAATCGAAACCTTATTTGCCTCATTGACAGCCCCTGTGTGAAAAGAAGGAATGATATATTTATTTATTTACTTAAATCTCTGGAGGACACAGCTACTAAAAAGTCACAGCATGATCCAAACTTCAGCAGAATATCAAGTTGATGCATGAAGACATTACATTATATAAACCTGTTATAGAATACACAGTAACAGGCATGAGCACATCCCAGTATTGCACAAATTGTCAGGTTTTCTGAAGCAAATGCCAGCAGCTGTCAGGCGATGGCAGAGTACACCATGGACAGTCCACCATTCCTCCACTGTCTTCAAATCGACTTAAACAGAACCACGTCCTCAGAATCAATGACAGCGGTCATCAATAAAAGACAGAGCAAAAGCAGTTCTGCTGGTATTTACGTTGTATGCTTAGTGTTTGCTGTGGAATATACAAGACCCAACTTCATGGTTTTGGATTGAGTTACTGACAGAAATTAATTAAATGAAGTTTGTCAAACTGGACATCAAGTTTGTGTGCTTTTGACTCAGTAAGTCACTGTGTTTTCCCCCCAAAGCCAATACATTACACCTGCTCTGTGTTTTACCCCCAAAGCCAATACATTACACCTGCTGTATGGACTCACCTGTCGTTCACAATATGCTTTCATGAGTTTGCTGAGTGGGGTGTGCCTTTTGATCTTGAACTGAACCACTGAGCCATCCTGCCCTGCCACCTTCAGGTTGATGTGCTCATTGTTCTCCGTCTTCATTCCTTCCTGAAAGACAAGTGTATGTGGTGCTATTTGAAACAAAGGCTCCTGTTTACCCATTCGGCACATTATTAAAATGTCTTTCTATAGAATACTTGAGGATGTCATTTTTTCAGTACAACAGCTTTATGACCCCACCTTTGAAACCACTCCCCTTAACCAACATGGGTAGCACTTCTACAACCCATTTCTAGGCAGCAGTGCCAGTGAGTCTCAGCTTCCTAAATGATGTTTCCACTGAATCTAGTCTCCTCTTCACCACAACTGGACAATTACTTCAACATCCATCTCAAACTATAACACAAAGGCAAGTTCAGAGTACAAATCGTCTTTGGAAAAAATAAAAACATTTCTCCGTACATTCCCCATTTTGCTTAAATTTGAAGTAACTAACAGAATAATTAAGATTCTCTAGCTTATAAAATTATAACATTGATCCTTTTACTTATCTTACTACTTACATATAACAGTGTCACTAAGGAACATTGAAAACTATATTTTTAATGTGTTCTGTATTGTTAGTTTTTTTGTATGGACCTCAGTTATTAGACATTGTTCATAGTGAAAGGGGAATTCTTTAGTGCCTTTTGCTAAACATTTCTTCCAATGCCCTTTTATATAAAGAGTTCATCCTCAAATTCCTATAGAATACAGCTTTAAAAAGACCAAATTAGTTTTGTGTGAAAGTCCAGCCAAGAAGTTGATGTGTAGTTTGTACTTCATTGATTAGTAAAATTATTTTTTGTGCATTGCCTATTTGGTTTGAGTAAATATACAGTATTCTGCACCCTCATAAAAACTATGAAAAACAACATTACAACTTCAGCATTAGCGTTCACATCTAGCATTAGCAATTAGCCAAGTGAAGCCATGGCCTACACGTTTTATTCATACCCAGGGGCCTGGTGTTGGAAGTAGTGCTTGTTTTTTAAACGCTCCCTTTTCCTTCCACAGGCACTCATTGAGAGACCACGGCCATGGGGACGCTATTATCATTCCATCAGAACAAAACTCCTTTCTTTCGATGGCTTTTGAGATGTGAACAATGAACACAACGTCCTTATTTAGGTTAACGACAATTCTGCATTTGTTACAAACGTTACACGTCACATGAAACATTGACATAACCCTGAGCTGAGTATTTATCACTCATACCCGGCAAAGTTAAGCTTTCGTGCGGTTTCTTTTTTTTTTATTATTCGAAATACTTAGGAACAGGTAACAGGACCGTTTCGTTGTTAGCTTATTATGCTAACTACCGCCGCTAGCTGGCTGGCGCGGCAGCCCGGTTTTCTGATGTTGAGACGATTTAATTATGCCTTTGTTGACAAACCGGTCGCACATGGCAGTGTTTGGAGGTAATTACTGCGCCTTAGTTGGGTGCACGTTGCTGGTTTAACCCTCCCTGTATAGAATTAACTCCTCACCTTGGGTTTTTCGTCTGCCATGTCTGCTGCGCTGCCGTGTTCGTCTGCGCCTGTTCACCGTAGCAGATGCGCTGTCTGTCGCGCCACTTTGCGTCAGAGGAAAACACACACGCAAACTAGCGCCACATTCACCTTCAGTAGAAATAACTGTGCAGTGGCCAACTTCCTTCACATGAATGAAGACTTACATCTTTCCAAATAATGAACAAAATCATAGTGAATCACATTTTATTGTATTTATTCACGTTTAATAATGCCAGTACAGGTTACCATGGCAGACAAGATAAATTAAATTAGTATTTGATGAGGCTTTTATGCCTTTGTGTCATCAGGTTGTATTTTTGTCAGTATGTTTTTTAATTATTATTTACTTATTTATTTAATGAGAAAATTATTTTTAAACATTTCCAAATACACATTATTATGCAGAAATAAAACGAAATTTAAAATAAAAAACTACACCACACAAGACCAAGTGTAAACAAATTTCAAAGTTTTTCTCATGTGGAGTTTGTTAACAGACTCTCACAGACTCCACACAGGTTTTAATTAGTTCTCGCTTTGTAATCTTCTCCAATTTATTCACTGACAGCGAATGGATATGGCTCACTTTCATCCTCTGTCTGTTTATAGGATAGTGATAACAAGTATTTACTCCCAGAATAATTTATTAGTTTTAAATAGTTTTGGCACAGACTCAAATATCTTATATAAATGCAAAAACCCCACAGTTCGCTGAATCAACCACACATTAGTTTATACACCGTGACAAAGTATAGCACAAAATATTAAGTATTCTGTGTCTTCAGGACAAAAAAGAAAAAGTACATAAATGCAGGGTAAGAAAAAAAATGTTAATGTTGATGATGAAGTTTTATCATCAACATGTTTTTTTCACACCAAGTTTTATCATCAACATGTTTTTTTCAACAAGATTTTCCTGATAAAATATCTTTCTAATTTGCTAAAGAACCATTATCATACAACATGTTTCCCTTTTCCCTTCCCAGCATATGTACTGGCAACCAGTGCATTTAAAGGCACTTCTCTGTGTCCAAAGGTTAAATATAACATTTACTTAAGAGCCAAGTCAGCTCTTAGATGAGTTAATCTCTCTGTCAAGAGAGAAGGTTGATGTTTTATTTATATAAATTAATTTAATATGATAAACTAGCAAATTAGGATTCCACTCTTATAGCTTAATAAAGGAGGCATTTGACAAATCAGTCTGCATGTTTGACACATTATTACCATGCACATTAGGTGGCAGGAGTACTGTTGTGTATTATTATCTCCTACCAAAATGAATAACACAATTATAAAAAGTAAGAAGTAGTTAAGTCATTTGGCTTTATGGAAATTCAGAAGAAGCCTAGTGGTAAATCTAGGAGCTGCTGGGAAAAAAACTAAAGAAGCCTGTTTGTTATTTGTAAAGTTCCACAAGAGGAAATTCACAATTATTGTTCAACTACAGTAGGGCTTCTGTCTGCCCTGGTCCCATGGTTTTTGTCTATGTTGACATTTTTCATACTACATTCTCAGCAGAAAGTCATTTGAATGGTAGACTGTGTTTCCATGTCCAAACGACTGCAGCCTACTAACCTTGGTTTTCTCTCTGTTCTGCCAGGCTCCTGAAATCATTGGCAGAAAAACTCCTTTCAAAACAACTGAAATTTGTGTATGTGTATGTAATGTTTGTACCTTATACATTTTCCAAATATTCTAAACTACACTTAGAAGCAATGTGACCAAGCTTTTCAGGTGGCATTTATACCAAAAATGAACATGCATCACGAGTCGTCCGTTCACTTATGTGTTGTGTGAGGAATGACTGTTCCTGTTTACTTGTTAACATTCTTCCTGAATGCATCCCTATTGAACACTGCATATAAATATAACAGAAACCAAGCTCGGGCTGCATGGCCAGTGAAAACTATTTTAGGTAATAAAGTTGGATTAATGGTTTTACTGTGGCAGAGGGTACAAATAAGGAACAGAGTGGACATTGGGAAGTGCTGTGAAATGCCAGAAGGTTAGAGTGTTTCAACTGAAGAGGACCAATACTAGACTAATCCTCCATGAAGACAGATTGCATTCTTACTTCAGACTGTGGATAAACTACATTTCCTATGAACTCATGTGGACTTATGATTGAATTGCTCAAGATCAGCTGTGTCAAAGAGCTTTGATGGTCATTGGTTCAGGTTGAGCTGAAGAGCCACTCATCTGTCAGGAGAAGGAAATGCCTTCACCTCACCAACCTCTGTGAAAAGCTGCTCGCCCAGAATAAAGGTTAGTTTGTATCTCATCCGAACCCTTTCCTGCAAAACACAAAGATGGGCTACTTTCAGTTTGAAAGGTGATGGTATTTTTTTATTTTTTCCAAAATATGTCCTCAGCAGCATCTACAATCATAACAACTGCAAAACAGGAAATTAAGATTTAAACAGCATATTAGGGGAAATACTGAAGGTGTTAGTAAGGACACGGTATTTATATAAAATAAAATGACAATTACCTTCAGGGGATTAGCAAGCAAGAGGATTTGGGTGATGGCAGGCGGAGGAAGGACTGGATTGAAAGGAGCCAGCTCTGTCCCCGACGGTTGCTGCAGTTTAACTTTCATTGTCTGGAGATAAAAAAAAAAAAAAACAGACATTAAGTATAAAAACGGGTCTCTTATTCTTTCTGTCTCTCTCTCTCTGTCTCTCCATCCTTCTGTCCGTCCCCATCTCTCTAACTGGGCTTATGCTGTGGCTTCTGTCTGCTTTATAGTGTCTTTTGCATTTTAAATTTTGGGTCAATCAAGCCAAGTCTTGACAAATTGATGGCTCTTCTGAGGGCTTTTTTTTAACACCACAGTTAAATTCTAAGATAACTGCAGCAATTTCATGAAAATCTTCATTAAAGCAAGGTCGCTATGACAACAAATGTTGATTAGCTTTCTATTTTCAGGTTTCTGTTTGTCCACACTGCTACCTTTGGCACCGCTGCCTGCAGAACAATGCTCCTCACAGACTGCGGAGCTGTGTTAAACGTGGAGGCGACTATCACCAAAACGTCAGGTCTGCCCGGTGGACAGTCCCTGCCGAAATGCAGCAGAACATGGACACCGTTTTTGTCATAGACCGTCACTGGACACACTTTACCTGAGAGTCAGAACACAGACCACAAAGATGAAAAAAAAAGATGGAGTAGAAAACACAACACAAGGTGTACAAATCTTAACAGAACAAGGAGTTCAAAATCAGAGTTTCTGAAACGGCAGCTCTGGCCAAGGTGGAAATGCTAAAATTTGATGACTGATTCAAGCACATAAACGTTTTCCCTGAACTTACTTGGCTGTATGGCATCCAAGGAAACATGGACATTGTCCAGGGACACGTCCTGTGCTTTGTTCTGACTTGCCTGGCCCAGAGTGCCGGTGTGAGAGTGTAGCTGGCGACAATCATCTACCTGAGATATTTTTACCGGTGGGGAGTCGATGCTATCTTGCTGCTCTCCAATGAGCATTGAGGACGATGTGGCAGAAAAGACAGCAGGACTGAAAGACATGGTAACAGAATGTGCTCAGCGGTGACAGATAGGCTGCTGACATCCATCTGTGGAATACTATGATCAGGAAAACTTCTGCCTTGTTTAAACAAATAATTGCAAAACCCAGTTCCAGTCATCCGTGTTAAAAACAATCAGAGAGGGAAGAAAATGTAGTGCTTCCAAATCTAACACTACACAGTCAGGTTTCACAATGTAAATCTGAGCAACCTGATGTTTCCCAAAAGCGCAGCACCAAACTTAACCATTATCAGAGACAAAATCAAACAGAAAAACAAAAACAACAACAAGAATCCACTCTTAAGTTGAGATTACTTTCATTTAGAAAGTATTTAAAAAAGACAGCCACAAAATCTATTATCTTCTCCCAGTCAGATCACTTAATTATAACCTTAACAACTATTCATCAACAGCTACATTTTGGTCAAGGTTAAACAGATTAGAGAAATTGTTTTGTTTTCTTTCATTAAAGCAGAAAAAGGGCTGGTGGTGTTTACAACCTCACAGTTCAGAGCGATGCTGAAAACACCAGACAATCACATTCATCAAACTGGTAAAAATCCTGATTCAACATCAAACATATTATTTGTTACCAGATCATGGTCTTAGTGCTCCATCTATATTCCTTCCTTTGGTTCACTCACTCACTTTTTTGGACGGTCCAGATCTAGCAGGACATGGTCCTGCAGACTGTTGTTGTTGACGCTGGTTGATAGAGAATGTGGAGTTCTCATTGAAGATGCACTTTGGAGAAGGTGGTTGGTTGCTGTCGAAGCAGGCATGGCCACACCGCGTGACTGTGGAAGAGGAGTCTGGGCTGGAGTGGTTAACGCTGATCTAAGAGGCTGTGGCAACCTCACTGATGATGCTGTGATTGACTCTGTGTAAACTGGTGGAGTGGCAAAGACAGGTTCAGAGAAGATTGAGGATGGAGCAGCTGTGGGGAGTGGTTGAAAAGCCTCTGGATGCTTTGCATAAGTTAAAGGTGTAGAAACTGAAGGTAGAGAGGACTCAAAAAGATGCAAATCCTGTTTGGGATTCTGGGGAAAAATAAAATATGAATTTTACCAATATGTAACTTAAGAATTAAAAATGCATATCTAACTTTAAATACCTGGAAAGAGGGCAAAAATATGCTTCCTTTGTTTTCCTGTGGTGTACTCACAACTGGATCATTAAGGCCTGCAAAAAAAAAAAAAGACAAATCAAAGTACAGTAGGTGGTATTTGCATGTTCTCAAATCGATGTTATAATTAATCAGAAAAATACCTAAGGAAAGTAGATCTTGATCAAGCAGACTGAGCGCTGCAGAGTTTGAAATGTTCTTTTTAGAGTGAGACTCGACATCAGCAGGAGCAGCAGTAGGGAATCCAAGCAACATGGTGTCTGGAAAAACCATGGGGGCAATCTGGGGTAGTTTCTCTGATGAGAACGGAACATCACGATCCACCAAGTCAATCAAAGATCTGGACTGGTTCCTGCTACCTGTGGCTGTCAAGTGAAGACAAAACACACACACACACACACACATATATATACAGTGTACTTAGTGCACTACTGTAATAGTGACACTAAATGTGTCCTCCAATACTTTAGTCCATGGATCTATCTTATACCATGGTGGGCATCAGGTTGAAATTCAAATACGTACTTCAAGTGCTGGACTTGCTGACTCAGGAACCCCAGTGTTTGTAACTGCTTTTCACCACCAGCAGCTGCACACTGGTTAGGAAGTGTATGCATGTGCATCCTAGTGGAGTTCAATGTCTCATTGTCCTCAGAGGGCAGTTTATTTAAGTAGGTCAACAATGTCACCAGTCACCAGTTTGGAGGAATTTTAGGAGGAATGTTGCTCTGTAACTGCTCCATCCTCTATGATCAAATCTGTGTGACATCTTGAACTCTGTCTCCTGATCTCTTAATTTGAGGGAATACATTCTTCTTTTAACAGGACGTGATAAACTGAGGAACTTGTTAGCAGAGGCGCTGTTGCTAAAAAGAGATTAGAGTAAGACTAGAAAAATTTAAATTGATGAGATGAAATCCAAAACTACAAATTAAACGATGACACATTAGTGAAGAATCAGATGCTAAAAGGCTTTTGGAGAAAATAGAAAAAAGTTTTAAGGTGCCCACAGCTGATCAGACAGTAGTTTTACAGATGCAGAACAGTTCTATAGAAGGACCTGGTGTAGAAGAGCATCAAAGACTGGAGTTGTCTGGCTGTTTGGTGAGGTAATTTATCTTTTTAACCATGTGTCAGACAATTAATTGGTATAATTCCACAAATTAATGTGATGAATGATTACATTTTGAAAGCCAAGAAATATTTCTGAATTGATGCAGAACATGGAACATGCTGAACATCAAGGTTTATATGGATTATACTAAAAAATCCTGGTGTTTACCTGATGTGAAGTGTGTTTCTATGGTCTCTCCCTCCGTCTGTCCTCTCCTTTTCATCTTTTCATACGAACTAATGACATGTGACAGGTCATCACTGGCCTGCAGGATGTCTCCTAAGAGGTGCATTTAAGCTTTGTATCAAATAAAGCAGGGGTTCATTACATTCACCACACTGGGCCTTAATGAGCCATTGAAGGAGAGCACACCATCAGCTAGAGACCAAATGACATTTATCTTACCTAAGATGCTGTCGTTATCCTCCATATTGGCAGCAAGCTGGGACACTTCCTGTCTGAGCTTCTGACAATCCTCATACAACTCCTGGGCAGGAGATAAATCAGGGAAGATTCGTTAATGTCATTCACAACTTTTCTAGGATGTACAGAGCTAAATGTCAATTTGCCAGTTCATCGTTTTGTTCATCTTTGTTACGCTGGTTCATCTGGAAATTTAATACATGTATATAGGGCTATCAAAAGACTACAATTTTCAACGACAAGAGTAGGATTGAAAATAATTAATCATGATAACAGAAACAGAAAAGACAAATGCCAGCAGGTAGATGTCACTGTTTCACTCCTGTTTTATTTGTGACTGATCCAAATGATGAACTTATTGATATAGAAAATGTTTTTTTTTTTGTATTTTAGGCATAACAACACAACTGTGGCTGTGGCTTGTACAATGTCAAGAGTTGATTTCATGACTTTGGTGTCACGTTGTTCTCAACTGTATAAATCAGTCCGTAGTCTCCCTCCAAATCCATTTCACAGTTGTGTCAGTCAATGTGTCAGCCATAGACTTATTTACTGTCCTGCTCTCGGTGATGCTGGTCTGACACAAGCTGTGACGAGAAGGTGAAGTCACCACAAATGCATGCTGGGTGTTGTAATGGTACGTCAAGCTCTAAGTGCTTCAGAAAATCGAAAAACAATTTCTTGCAGCGTGTTCAAATAACATGTATATTGACGGACCAATAGGTGGATGGACGGGTGAACTATTGGAGTTAAAATGTATTCAGATAATTTCACAGGTTAATTATGTGATTAAGGTGTTAATTGAAATACTAATAAATACATTAAAATACCATGGAACAATAAGGTATTTTTTATTTTTTTTATTTTTTAAAGTTGTTTTCTTTTCAGTGTCATTTGCACAATAACTATCGGCCTGATATCAGGAAATTATGATGTTATTCAGATACGTTCAACATCATAATGAATAGCCTGATTACACATAATATAAATTTTCATCAACCCCACAGTGAGGGTCGTTGTTTTAATCAGGCACACCCACACATACACAAAA
>NC_024315.1:5643792-5647643 GCF_000523025.1 Cynoglossus semilaevis | reverse complement strand
ATCAGTTATCTGTATCATTTACAAATAAAAAGTTGTCATGCTTCATTATTCAAAACAAAGGTGATGGAATTTAAACCTCTCTGTAGCCCTGTGTGAAGTTGTCTGCACATACATCGCCTAGTTTAAAACAATCACTGACTTCAGGTGAAGGCAACAAACCCTAATCAGCTCCTGGTCAGCAGGGCTCGACGTCTCCAGACTGAAGTGAACAAGCATCTCATTAAGGAGATTGACACTGATGTTAACCGCCTCCAGTGTGCTTTTTTGTCTTGTTTTTTCCTGAACTCTCACTTCATCCTGAGTGGAAACACAAGTTACTGGTGCAAATTTTAAACTGAGATACATTTTGGAAGCAGCCAAGCCCTGACCTTATTAAATGGCGATCAAAATATAATCTATCTGTGGCTGCAGGACACCGACACACCTCTCTGACCGAGTTCTTGATGAACCGATTGGCCTCTTGCAGATCCCTGGGCTTTTTGTTGTGGAGCAGATCGGCTAATCTCTGCAGTTAGGAGAAAAATGTCAGTGAGACAATTACCCACATTTCCCACAAATCCGTGCAACTCTGCATGGTAAATATCACCTTCTTTCCAGAGCCAGAAAAAAAAAACAGTACACATAGATCAACTACATAAAATAAACATCTATTCTTGAGCTATTTTTGGTGGACACATACAGAGAGGCAAGAAAAGGAACATTTCAAACGTTTGAAATGCTCTTTGAATAAGATCCTTCTCCTTGAAGGACAGATCAAACAATGCCCGTGGATAGTGACAGAACAGAACTCACGTGTCCAGGCAGCGAAGGGAACTGATTGATTGACAAATGTCTTTGTTTTCACTGATAGCCTTGAGCCGTTATGCAGAATTATTGAAGTGTTCCATGCCCTGTTATACAGCTTCCAGATCAAAACCCAACTGGTCGTTCAGCTAGAAGCTAACCAATGCACCTCTATGAGATAATAGCTTATCTGCAGCTCTGATCTATCTGTCTTCTACATGTCTGCAAATTACTAGTTAAATGTATTTTTAAACATTTACTTGTAAAGATAAACTGCATCTACGTGAGAAAATGCTCAGCAATTCCTCTTTTTTTTTCGTCGTGTTGTGCCACGAAAAGTCGATGTGTGCACATGCACTGCATATGCAGAAACAGTACTGGAGCGTACAGACAGAACCAGATTCCAGGTCAGTTCTTATTACCTTACTCCTCCTCTCATCATCAAACACAGGATTTTTGGGGTGTGAAGACGGAGACGGTATTAATGTTGTATCACAAGGCGTTCCTGGGTCAGACAAGATGATACCTAATAAAAATAAAATGAAAGTTAGGGTTTTTTTAATTACTAGAAAGTTCCAAATCAGTTTGGGTTTATTGGTTGCAATAAAAACAGGGGAATTTAAATTCTCAACAGATCTTTTCAGTAAGGGGGGTGGGGGTGGGGGTGGGGTCAGTTAGAGTGTCTCACCCTGAGACTTCAGCATCTGATATGCTTCACAGATCTTTCCTTCTCCTGGTAGAGACACAGTCCACCCATACAGCATCTCAATCACTTTGGCCTTCACTCTCTTTGACACTTGATCTCCTGGATACTTCAAAAAGCAACAACAAAACAACCACCACAGAGCGATACAGAACATCCAATCAGAGAAGACGTAGCCTCGTTAAAAATAGATCAGAATATTCAGTGACTTACTTTGGGAGAAATTGCTTTAACTAATTTATTTAAAAACTTAAATTGTCCAACTTCACTGTGAAACCTTTGCCCACAGTTCTTCATACAAGCCTCCAGCACCTAGACAAGGGAAAACAGTCTGGAGAACGTTTGGGAAAATGACATCACTCACAACTTTTGGGATTACAGACCGTCAGGGCTTGTAAGACCTCCCAATCCTGAGGAGACTGGATTTTTTGACCCAACAATCCCACAGATATTTGTGGTCTGAAAATCACAAGGTAAAAAAATATCCAACATAATATTATTGATGAACAACTGCTTAATAACTTTTAAAATAATCACCAAACAGCTCTCCTTAAGGAAAGTGTTAAGCTGCACCACCTGAATAATTAATCATTCACTCCCACCCTCCCTGGTGGAGACTTTAAGAATTGCAGTAGACAGTTAATGAAAGAGTTACTGCTTGAGAAAAGACACTTTTTCCTAAATTTTTTGAACGTGACATTTACCTAATTCTATGAATTCTTATAGACTTTGATAGAACTATTATTTTTTTCAAATTATTTTGTTTTGTCAGAGGGTATAACAGCTGTGTTATAATTACAGTTTCATTCGTGATTTCTTTTAAAAAGTTAGAGTGAGTAAGCACCAAAAGTTGTTGTCATTTTTAAAAAGTGAGTAAGCACCAAAAGTTGTTGTCAAGGTTAGGTGTCAGCAACAGTCCTATCCACAGAAAGAAGAATGGCCCTGAAGAACAAGTCTGGAACCAGTAGTCCCAGTGAAGTGTGACTTACTGCAGGACAGAATAAAACTTGAGTGGATTTTGTATCATATTATTTTGCTATATCCTATTGTACAGTCTTTATCTCTGTCTTTGTGCTGCTGCAACATCAATCAAACACAACAATTCCCCCCCGTGTGGGATCAATAAAGTTCAATCTAATCTAATCTATTTTTTTAAAAGAAAGTTTCCTAAAAGATGTTCATAGACAGACTATGTCTAGATTTTATTCTCTAAACTCGGTTAACAATAAATGAGAGCAATTCCTCCTTATGACACTTTGAGCACAGCTTTGATCTAAATCTAACTTCAATGTTTCAGTAATGAGTTTGTGCTTGATCTGAGACAGAGTTTAGTTTTGATGTTTCAAGGTTTCCTTTGTTATTGTTTAAGAACAGAACTAAAATTGAACCCAATTCATAATGTGTTTTGAGGTGAAGAGAACTGAGGTATTTTTTGCTGTAAATTAAAAAAGGATTAGGAATGATAATGTTTAATTAACGGCTGAAAAACAAAAAAACAATGTACTAGTGTTTGGATTCAGGAGAATGTGATGCAGTCTCACGGGAAATGAAAGAAATGTGACCATACCCTTCTGGCTCCTTATTGATTTGGTCACAGAATCCGTTAATACACTCCCAGTCCTCATATCTGTTGGATGTGTTAGTGGCCTTATCTGAAAGAAAAAAACAAATCAGTCATGGCTTTATTTACTGTGAAATAAAACCAACAACATGACAAATAAACTAGCTGGAAACAGCCATGGAAAACCGTGGGGGCTGAATATCACACCATGAAGACCAAGAGTCAAGTTTATTATTTTTTATAAAGTCATTCACTTGTTTTCGCGGGGCTTTATAAAAAGTCATTCACTTGTTTTCGCGGGGCTTTATGAATTCTCTGTTTACCAGCCCCCTCAAACCTCACTCATCCAGTTGGAATTAAAATGAGTTCCTGTATTAAAGTTAACACTTCAGGCGCTTTAAACAAGCCTGTAAACACAAGAGAATAAACACTGAAGCTGGAACTAATACGGGTGTTAAACAAACATTGTTTTCCATGTAGGCTAAGCGTCAACGATTTTCTGAGTCACCAGTTGTCAGTGAAAGCATCTTTAAAAACAAAATAAAACTAAGACATTTGCAGGGAAAGTTAACCTAAAGTCGTCGTCATTCTTGCCAACTGACTAGCAAAATTTCACAGAAAAAAGTAGGATTTATTAAAATTTGAAACAATGACAAAAGATGTGGGAAAAATAAAGTTTATGAACTTACTGAGCCAAGACTGCAGCGACTGTCCATCATCCGCCATATTGCTGTACAGTTAAGAGGTGCATTCAGGTAAACTGGGACATAAACCTCATCTAATCTCGAATTTTGTTCTTTTTTT
>NC_024315.1:5630765-5643692 GCF_000523025.1 Cynoglossus semilaevis | reverse complement strand
AACATGCCTTAAAATGCAAGATTATGTAAATGATCTCTTCACAGCACCCACATCCTTTTCAGACAAGTGGTGTAATAACTTCCCCTGTGTGCTTCCACATTTTTCTTTGTCATTTAAAACATAATACAGTCAAAAACATAATGATTGAGACAGAGAAAGAGATGATGGCCACTGCAAAAAAAAATAAATAAAAAAAACCCAACTTTTTAAAAAAATGTCTTTTTCAGTAGGGATTTTTTAATGGTTATTACCATATGTTGATCCATTCGTCACTGTTGTTGCTTTGTTTCAGCTTCCTCTTGTTCGAGAAGGTGGAGCTTAGTGGAGTTCTTCTTGGTTTCATTAATAGGCAGCCATCTACACCCAGAGGTGTTTTGTAGGTTGTCATGGTTCGTCGCTTCACTGCAGACTCCCTGTAGTGTCTGCTGCCAGTGTAGAAGATGACTGGCCCCCAGCTCCTGGCTTCTTTCTGGACTCTCTGGTCTGTCACCCTCATTGGTTTTGGTAAGTTCAACATGATGCTCCATCTCCAGATTCTGTTGTGATTTTGTAGTAATGACATAGGGATTTAATGTCACATAAAATCTCAAATACAATAATATAAATAAATCTGATTGTCCTCGGACAAAACTAGGATTCTCCTTCTTTCTCATACTTCAAATGTTTTCACTTCAACTCCAACATCACAGTTTTCAAATCACTAACAAACATGGGATTTATTTTTACATATTTATTTATTTTTTATACTAATAATACTGCAAATTATTATTATTAAAACAACATAGTATTTAAGGTTTCTGGGCAAGAAATTCTGTCAAAGTCAAAAAGTTCGAAGACACTAATTTGAAAAGAAGTTGGATTTGAGTGACTAAGTCACATGAAAAAAATATTTTTCCCACCTACTGGCACGACTTTCCTAACGAGGCAGTTTTGAGATGAGATGAAATTACATTTACAATAAAATAAATGTAAATAAATTAAAAAATGTATTACAAATTAAAAATGTGCCTTTTATTTTTAAAGAATATATCTATTAAACACATTTTTTAAGTTGCCTTTAAAATATATATTTTTAAAAAGTGCCGTTACACCAGTTAAAACATATTAGATTTGTCTAAAAGGCCGACGGTGGATCATGTGTAACACACAGGCTTTTTTTTTATCTTATCCAGTGCACAGTGACATCCAGTTCCTGGAGAGACATGAAGGAGAATCTGTAGTTCTGCCTTGTGTCGTTGAACAAACCAACCCTGCTCCTTTTGCTGTTGCCCTGGAACGCAGCTGGCTTCAGAACACGAAGGTCATGTTCATGCACACCCAGGAGGACTTCAGCACGGACAGTGATGATGACCAGAGGCGCTTCAGTGTCAGTGGAGACCCCAGCGTCAGGGAGGTGAACGTGACCCTGTCTGAGCTGAAGGTCACAGACACAGACAGATACTACTGTACGTTTTACATCTACAACCCGACCTCCACTGACCTACGTATCCGTGGAACCACAGAGTTCTTCCTCCTGGTTACTGCTGGTGGGTGTTTTTTGTCTTTTTAATTTTATGTACTATGTTTATATATTTCTGCCTGTTGGTAGGACACTGACCCTGACCCTAACCCTGACCCTAACTCTGACCCTGACCCTATTTTCATATTTCTGCCTTTGTTGGCTGTTTGTTGTAATCTGACCCTGTGATGAAGGGTGGCCCTGACTCTTACCTGTTGACTGTAGCGTCAATCAGGTGAGACCACCACAACTAAATATGGACTAAATTTAGAGCAGAAGTGAAACTTCAAAATATCATTTGTTCCAGTTCTGCTCAGCCATCACTGAAAGCAGTGTTTCTTTAAACTCACAAAATCAAAACAGAAAATGTAAAAATTATAAAAGAAAATGGGGCGTCTTCTTTCTGAATACGGTTGTTTTCAAAGGTTTTTCATATTTCTGAATGAATGCCTTCAGTCCATTACTCAGTCTCTATTTCCTTTCCCCTCTGGAGACGCTCCCGGGTCACTGGACATGGGGCTGGTGGAGACATGTGTCGGGGGATCGGCTGTTCTCCCCTGTCTGCCTGTGAACCACGAGGGCCTGGCAGTGGAGGGGGTCAGTCTGAAACGGCAGCAGGGCCAGGCTCCTGTGGAGATGTTGTACCACTCACAGCATCAGCACGGCAGCACTTCATCTTTGTCCTCCACTTGGCTTCCGCCCGACAGGGTCCAGCTGTCCACGGAGCCTGGCCCCAGAGGCATCGCCTACAGCCTCACGCTGCAGCAGCTGCAGGCGGAGGATAGTGGCCTGTACAGCTGTCAGCTGCTGCTGCACGGCAGATCTGAGACCAGCTCCAGTCTGGGCAGACAAGTGTTCTTTGTGTCAGTGAAAGGTGGGTGAAAAACAAAGCAGGACCAGAGGGTCACACCTTACTGTGGACGGTGGCGGTTGAAGCCCTGGTGGACAGCAGACTGCGGTCACATGGTGTAGCTGTTGTTCAAATCACTGAGGATCTTGATTTTTCCCTGTGAAAATAAAATCAACACAGGCCGCATGGTGGGCGGGCAGTTAGTGTTCTTGCCTTACAGCATGATGGTCACAGGTTTGATACTGATGTATGGAGTTTGCATGTTCTACCTGTGTGTGGGGGGCGGGCGTGTTTCTCCATGTACTCTGGTTTCCTCCCACTGTCCAAAAACATACAGGATTAGGGTGAATTATTTACACTTCATTGATTATTTGGTGTGAATGTGAGTGTGAATACTCATCTCTATACGACTGTCCAGGGACAACCCGCCTTCGCCCAGTGACTGTTGGGAGTGACTGCAGTGTCTTTAGTGACACTGAAAAATACCACGCAGTGGCAGAAAAATACTACAGTGTTTGTGTCCTCCTCCTCATCATTTCTCTCCTCCTCTTCCACAGATGATACCTGCAGCTGCTCCACTTACTCCACCCTGCTTTACGCCCTCTCCTCAGCTACAGTGCTCCTCCTCCTCCTCCTCCTCTCCATCGGGTCTGTGGTGATTTGTAAGGTCAGTTAACATTTGACACGGGGTTCAGCGACCTGGTTGTTGCCTGGGGGTGGATACTGAAGCACAGCTTTTCTGTGAACACCTGCTTGTCAAAAGCGTGTCAGTGATGTTCCTCTGCTGCTAACCACAAAACCGCAGCAGTTTCATAACCGCCTGTCAGCTGTCAGCATGTTTTCCTTAAACGTTCACAGAGGAAGGTAGTGAAACCTGCATACTACTTCACACTTGACTGACTTCACACTGTGTCTGTATCACATGCCTCTGAGCTAACAGGATGGTGTGAGAAAACTATTCAAAAAAAATAAAAAATATTCAGCCACACAGGAAATTGCACCTCATTTGTACCCAGCACTGATTTGTTCTCCTCTCTTTTTTTTATCACTGTCAGGGCAGAAAAGGCATCCGCCAAGAAGTGAGGTCACTGTCCCCAGGCCCTATTTACGAGGAGATGGTCGCCATGAAACCCCAGAGCCCAAAACCGGCCTTCAAACAACTGGAGGAAGCGGAATCTTCTGAGTACAGGAACTGCTCTGTGAACAAATCCTGCCCTCAGAACCATTACGAAATCCCGACCGGGGTCCGAGGACCCAGGATGTAGACTCAGAAACAACTACGCAACTTCCCCTTAGAGTTTGGACCATGACTGCACTCTTTCAGCAGACTTTTTTCAACCATATTCTAAGCATTTTTTTAAGTCAGCTGATAGCAGGCCCTGACGATAACTTAGAAGTTGTCGTTGGGTCAACTTTTATTTATCTTATTGTACATTTTAAGCTATTTTTTATGCCCTATTCCCACATACTTATTTTGGTATTTTTTTAAAAAATTGCTAGGTTGTGGTACATTGATTATATTTCCCTATCTTTAGCTCTTTTTACTTTAGTTAAGTACAGTTAAGTTTTTTTTTTAAGTTCTTTCAAGGAAAAAGGATCTCAAGCCTCTTGTTCAGTGTTGTAAACGATTTCCCTCAATTTCCTTTTGTTTAAAAGTTTAAAACTGGATTACGATTAAAGGTGCATTTATTTACATGAAAAACAAAGTAATTTTGTTTTGTTTTTCATACAAATGAGACCTAAAATTGCAGAAAATGTAGGTATATTAGCACATATTGTTTAAACCCAGCCAAAAAAAATTAACTAAACAGCTAAAAGTGGCTAAAAACATTGCGACATAGCTATAAAAATGAGCTGGCGGCTAACTCAAACATTTGCAATAAAAGCTAAAGTTAGCCGACAGTTGGTCACAGATGGATAAAATCACCATGAAAACAATTAAAATTAATTTCTAAACATATTTCTAAAATAGTTAGAAAAAAACAGCAGGACAGCTACCACCATGAGGCTAAAGGCAACACAAACATTTACAGGAGCTCAACTTGGTTAATACATTACTTAAAATTAAGATACAGTTGCCCCGGGAACATTTAAAAATGCCTCTTTACACAAGTAGAAATGTTTTACTTCATTTACGCCGCCTCATTGACTACTATTTTTTTTAAACGTATAACACTGCGTACATTTCACTGACGTGTAATTTCACAGCGCAAGTAGAGTTAAAAAGAATACTGTCGCCAAGTAACAGCCAAGAAAATTCGTATTTTATTAATATAGTCCGAAAGAAGCTCCATCAGAAATGGAAACATTTTTTTTCTGGTGCATGTCCTTAACAATCACATTCTATGAGGAGGAAAAAAAAGAACGACATTTAAAAGCCACAACTTTGTATTTGAGTTACAGACATTATTCCTTAATGCTTTTTTTTTTTTCAAAGTAAAGAGAAAGGCAGAGTCCCCCCCCCCCCACCCCCCTCACCCCTCACAGCCCCTCCCTTACAAAGAGACAGCCTTGAAAGTCATGGGCTTTTTTTCAGTACAACCCACAGTGCTTTAGCAGAAGGACAAGCTCTCATTGGTTAAGGATTACACAGCATAACAACGCAATCTGAAGTGTTGCGACAACATTTGACTGACGGTGGTGACGATGACAGGGTTGGGAGGGGAGGATGGGGTGCATTGAGGAAGGGAGAGGGGGCTTAGGGGAAGTGGACATCTGAGCTAGAGACAAAAACAAGAACAACCTCACATTGAACCCTGAACCCCAGAGTGAGCCGACAAACAGCCACAGTTTACCGCAGCAGCCTGTGGACTCCTCCCTCCCGCTTGTGCATAGATCATGATCCTTTTTAGACAAAACAAAAAACGAAACAGCTTCAATTTCTCAACTTCAACAGCCCCTGCAAAACCAACCTTCTTCACATGAGGAAAATCTCTCAGCTACTGAAAACTTGTCGTTACAGACAGACGTGTTAACAGACAGGAGAGATGATTAAAAAAAACAAAAACAACCACAACTTCTTGCACGATGCTCCTAGTTGACACGATGGAAACTGAACAGCATCAAATACAACGAATGCATCTTTTTTGACAATCAAAAAACATCGATGTTGTTCAAATGTAAAGCATTTCCACTTAAGATTTCACATGTAAAGCACTCCACTTTTTCAAAGTTGATTCTCAGTCTTATTTGGTAAATATGTAAATTGCTACGAACATCATTGAATTTTAGTCATAAAAAAAAGAAAACAACGGTTCATTATATTCTGTTAATCCTTCAGTGCTTTCTTGGAGTTTCATTGTTTTCAGTTGCTTCTTTTTTTCCATATAAACATTAAAACTACAAATGAAGGAGTTGGGATCTGGAACCCTGGCCTTCCTGAGACAAAAATCCACATCTTTTATGAGTGTGCAAGAGAGTAAGCAAAGGACGGTGCTTACAGGAAAAACACAAAGTCACAACTGGGTACATACAGAAAGTCTGTGCACACGGTGGGAGAGGAAAACAAATGAACACTGAAGCATGACGCGACAAGGATCGATCCCAGAGTTCTGAAAGTAGCATAAAAACTTCCTTTTGCAAGATTTTTCATGTCCGTACATTTGATGGAAGATGAGAATTTTGACCTCTTTATGCAACATTCCTGGTATAAACTCCTATATCCGTTGTACTTCAGACAAATGAAATGCTTGTAAACGACGTGTGGCTTTTTGCACAAAAGTGAACAGAAAATATAGGCACCTCTGAAATGAGTCTTTGAACAAACTCTTCTCCAACAGTTGTATCCCTTTCCATTTCCACGTGAAGTTAACACAGGGATTACTAGTGCTTCTACAGCTATCTATGGCAACAGTTCTTTTTTTTTTAAACCCCTATTTTCTGCTTTTGTAATTTTTTTTTTTTTTACATTTTTTTGTAATTTTTTTCTCCTTTTCTGTAAAGGTGGAACAAAATGGTGCAATACCCAATGACAAACCTTGTACTGGATTATTCCACAATAAAAGCCACTATAAGGTAGATAATTTTTTTTACAGAAATAAAAACAAAGATCCATTAAGTCCTTGAGTAAACATGTACACATGAATTGTCACCATCTCCCCTCCATACTTGGAGTCGTTTCTCTACGATTAGCTGTGTGAGGGGTCGAAGACACTCAGTGCAACGTTAGAAGATAATAACAACGTCCATTGGAACAGATTTGGACAGAACGACGGGGACAAACGAGGGTCGGGACAGATCAGACAGAATGCGAACAAAAACGGCGGGCGCCGGGCCCCACGCCGCATCTCACGCACACAATCATACACGCATTTCAAGCAGGCGTCCAAGACGACTTTTGCATTTTTCTGTCTATCAGATTTAATATTTGTAACTCAAAACATTTGTGATATTCTCTAAAAGCCTCTACGTATACATGTCAGATGGAGAACCAAAAAAAAAATCACTGACTTCACATTACGTTATTGGCGCCCCATGATTCAAGTATTTGCGTTCAACATTTCATTTTGTTTTGATATGTTAATGTGTTTTTTTTTTTCCATCATCTGGGTAAAATAATCATCAAACAGCTGATTCGGGCGGAGCTTCTTCTTCTTGACAGGGAAATTAACAACACAAACACATATTTACAGCACCAGCACTTCAAAGTACTGCAATATGCCTGTAAAATCAGAACGTGCATAACCAGCTCCTTAGGACAAAGATGCAGCTGTCAGTCAAATCAAGTATCACAAGTTTACACCCCCAGACCAAATTTATTCTCCTTTTGTGTCACTTATTTGCGGGGAAAATACATATTGCTTTTTTTTTCTTTTTTTTCTTCTTCTCTGTTGTGTTGAAACAAAGACCTTTCTTTCAAACGAAAACGTTTCGGAGGTTACGATCCAAGAAGTCAGAGAGAGGTGGTGACGACACACCGTGATCATTGTCTACATATCGTTTATCTGTACTCTTTACATACATTATATACTGTTACGTCAAAGAGAGCTGTGGAGAGGAGAGCCCCTCAATGCTGGTGCAGCATGGGAAAAACCCCCTTCACTGTCAGGGTTCTCCAGTTAGTACAGGATGCTGGGAGGTCCTCGGCTATTGGGTCTGTCTGAGCTTGGATCAAGGCAGTTACAGAAACAGGCATTAGTGATTTTTGCTTGTGTGCTGCAGGACTGCGAGCCCTGAAAGGTAGCCTTTTCCCGTTTTCTTCTTTATTGGTATTCTTTTTTTTTTTTCGTCATGTTTCTTTAAGACTTTGTACCTCTTGAAATGTGCCGCTCCCCCCTTGCTGATGCAGAGTGAGGGGAGTCAGGCTGATACAGTGGGCCCAAGCCATCTGGGTCTGTGGAAATGTACAGTTCAGTGGGTCCCGCTTTGAGCGGGACACAAACATTAAAACAAAGATAAATACAGCATCCACAAAAAGGCACCCCGGCCACTCGTCTACTCCTTTAGATGGTGGTAGTAGACGCTGAGGACCGGAGATGTTTCAGCTATAAGTGCAGAGCTTTAACATATTATAGATCTTTTTTTTTTTTTCATTTAGATTTTTTAAGCATTTTTTAAGATTTTTATGTCAAACTTCATAAAAATGACGTTTAAATGCAATTTCATTTTTGGTTTTAAAAAAATATGTACCCGGGATTACCCATCAGCAACTGTGCACTGTAGCAAACTGGAACCCCCAACTGAGTAGATTTTCTCCTTAGCATGAGGCATTCCCCATAAAAGCATAAAAAAAAAAAAATCTCAGTCATTTCAGGGTGGGATGCTGTCGTCCATGTGTTTGATCCCTCCTGTCCCCCTCTGAACCCTCTGCTAAGGTTATCAAACTCCTCCAATGAGGGAACAGAAGTGCTGTCTTCTAAGACACAGTATGACAAAACAGTTTTTTTTATCTCATTGGCACATTATGTTGGCATATTTAACAGGCAATAACAGGCCTCCAGGTAGAATCTACAGGCCACCATTGGAGGAAATGGTCTGAATACGCCTTTCCCCCTTCCAATTAGGATTAAGACAAAGGCATGAGGTCTGTACATACTGCTGCACGAATGGCCGTTTTGAATTTAAGACTTTGCTCTCACAGTAGAAAGGACAGACACAGAGAGCTGCATCTCAAACTTAGTAAGTAACGTCAACTCCCCTACCCTGAGATCACGCTGGACAGAAACGTCTTCAGCACAGAGAGAAAAGGCCCTTCACTGTTGACGTTTTCACACTTTGTTAACGTGACAGTGTTGTGGCGGCGCGGCACGACTTTACAGAAACGTGTGGCCGTTCTGAGGTGCTGACAAGGAAAAAGCACGACGGGGGACGAGTGGTAGGGTTTGAGACGGATGCTCATTCCCAGGTCAGCCTCTAGTCTTTTGCATAGAAACAGATACGAGTGCCTGTTGGTGACTGGTCAAAGGGGGGGGGGCTACTGGGTCTAGTTAATGTGGAGGAGAAGGTTATAGCGTAGCAGCTAGGCAAAGGGCAAGGGGGGACAGCCTGCTGACAGGTGGAGCAGCTTGGAGCGACAAACACCCACACCCTGTATTTTTTAAAACACATCTTGAGATACTACCTGGAAGTACTACAGAATACTGTCAAACACCAAAGCATGATCAGTAAAAAAAAAACAAAACAAAACAAAACAAGAAAAAAAACAAACAAACAAAAAAACCCCAAAAACAAATAGACAATCAATAACAATCTGTAGTATTGATCCTCGTTTTGCATTCAATACACAGGATGAACATACAGAGGCACCTCTGACCAGAGTGTTTCTGCACATGAACAGTGAAGGGCTAATTCAGCGGCCACTATAGTGTAGACCACTGCATGTAGACAAACAGAACACACTGAACAGAATCAAGGTCATAATGACCTTTTTAAAACAAAAGTACACTGGCAAAAATTCCAGAAATACGACAATAACATCTTCCAGCTAAAGTGATCTTTGTGTCGAAAGAACTGAGAGATGGGGGCAGGACGGCAGCAGGGTGGAGCAGTGGTGGGCCGTCCGTGGCAGGTAGCCATGATTTTTCCAGTTGGAGGAGATGCTTACTTGTCGACCTGGGGTAGACACTTGACCACCCAGAGGAGCAGGATGGAGACGCGCTCGGCGGACACTCCACCTCCTCCACCCCGCTCTTACTCACCCACTGACTGACCGACCGGCTGAGTGGCCATCAGGTGTCAGAGACAGCTGATGTTGCGAGTCTAGTGCCTCCAAAGAGAACAAGGCTAAACATTTGGAGTAACAGTGATATCCACTTTGATAAAGTTCAAAGAAGAGGGAGGAAAACATCAAACTGTGGTTTTTTCCTCCCAGAAGTCCAATGATACATTTTTAGTTTCCCTTCAACCTGCTACCAGAGGAACAATGTCCGTCACATTTCCAAGAAATGGATACAGTACAGAAGAGCAGAAGTTTTTGTCGTTGAAGTTTTTGCTGCTGCTCTTTTTTTTTTTGATTTATTGGATTGCAGTTGAAGCCATTTTGCTCCTTGTAAGTGCTATGATAAAACCCTTTGAATTGATAAAAGTCTCATTTGTTTATACAGTACCAAATGCAAGGAACACTCGTAGGTCTACTGCATTAGGAGAAACTCCCTCTTATTTGGTTTTGTGCCAGATACCCAGAACCGTCCAATCCCGCTGTGGATTCAGTCTCTGTTGGGTGTGGCTGTGGCACGCAGAGAGGAAGTGTGCATCGCTCCTGTACGCTGTTTCACTCTTCTGTACAGTTCGCTGCGAGCACTCTTCAAAAGCTGTTTCTTCCTCTTTGCAAAGTTTTCCCAACAGTATCCAGGGGTATTGGCAGCCTGGAGGGAATCCAAATTATGAAAAGGGGGCTGCGGGGGGAAGAGGGGAGTAAAGGTGTTTTGAGTTCCTTTTGCTGCAAAAAGCAACAGTGAAAAAAGAGGGATAGAAGTTTCATGAGAAACCAGCTCCAATGGACATCAGGTGTGGACGGAAGTCAAGTCTCTGGTGTATATTGCACAATGAACTGTCAAGCAAAGGTGAAAATTGGTAGTTTTCTCCCCCCGCTTCCCGAAAAACTGGCTGATCACACAAAGCGCTGGGCTTCACAACAAACGACGATAAAAAAAAGGTCAAAGGTGACCAGATGAAAACTTGCAGGTGTCAATGATTGGGTGCCACTGGACACAGAGAGTCATGTATGACAACGGAGACACAACAATCTCAGCTTATAGGACGTGACGGATATCAAAAATTGCGCTTGGATCTGAGTCTTCAAGAAAGAACAAGAGAAAAATGAAAAGCTGAGCAATCCCTTTGAGAAGACAAATTAAATAGTTAAGCTCATGATTGGTAGGGCCAGTCACATGGCCAGGCCTTCTAACTGCCCAGTGACAGAGGTGGTCTCCAATCGTGTCCTGTACCACTTGCTGGCTCAGAGGTGAAAGTGTGCAAGACTTCAGCTGTTTCTTCAGATACAAAACAAACGGAAAAAGGTGGCATGAGAAAGACCCGGGCCAGAGAGCACTTAAGGCTAATATTAGTGCTGTGAAATCAATGTCAACAGAAAATAATGTAACAGTTTCTGAACCAGAGCGTTGGCCATGGGCATGCTGGGAATGGTTGTGTTAAAGTCTTGTTTTGGGATGATTTCTCTTTTCATTTGGAGGGAAAGTCTCAGATGGCAGCTTTGATTGCTTCTCCTAAACACACTTCACAAACAAGGTCATGTATATACTAATGCAAAAAACACAATTTAAAAAATACTTAAAAGGTTTCATTGTGTTATGTCTCATTTCAGTTTGTTTGATATTTTGAAAAATACCCAATGGAGAAAAAAATGCTGTTTTTTTTCATTGAAAGAAATGAACTAAAGAAAAATAAAACGAAAGTAAAACAGAAGGAGTGGAGTCTGCAGTCTGTTGTAGTGACTCCTTTACCCTCTGAATTACAAAATTCACAGTTCAAAATAGTTTTCAAATGATACTGATTATCACCACATGATTTGCTTGGGTTTTGCTCCTGTTCTTATTCTTTTCTTTGCTTGTTTTTTTTTTTGTTTTCATCCTACCTACCACCGTTGGCTTCAGTGACACGGTGTTGGTCGGTTGTTAGTGTGAGGTGGCATCATCCTACATGGACTCCCCACTCAGTAGATCTCCAGGCAGCAGGGTGTTGATGGGGGTTGGGCTCCCGATTACACGGGCGTCATCTCCACTGGGCGGACCCCACAGGCTGGAGTATTGCGGCACCCCACCCCATAGCAGGTCGCCGCCGCTGGCCTTTCCTCCGCCGCCGCTGCTCCATTGGCCAATGGAGTGGGACTGCGCAGCCCCTCCCATTCGATTCTGATTGGTTCCTGGGTTGGCCTGCCAGCTAGTGGTGTTTGCCCCTAGTGACTGACCTTGTGCAAAGAAGCGGGTCACCTCTTCCTCTCCGGCAAACTCTGCCAGAATAGTGGTGTTTCCAAGCACACACCTGACAGGAAAAACAGTAAATATATCAGCCTCAAAAAAATTAAATTATTATTATTATTAGTAGTAGTAGTAGTAGTAGTAGTAGTAATAGTAGTATATCTTGGTTCTGCTGTGTCTTACATGTGCAGAGACTTCTGGGCTTTGGCTGCTTCGTCCTTAGAGCTGTAGCGTACCACGGCGTTCCCCTGTGTCAGGTTGAGGTGGAATGTGATGAGGGGGCCATGCTGCATGCACAGGGTCCGCAGAGTTGAGCCATCAATCTAAAACACAGAAGTAAAACATTGTTACAACTATAATTCTTTTTTTCTTCTAATATTACACCTAGAAGGGAAATTTAATTGCATGTTTGCAGTAACACAAAGTACAAACTTGTGGTGTCAGATTCCTCAGCACCAGCCAGCTGCTGGTTCTGGTGGAGCTATCAGTACTCCAGGTCGTTCCCTCTGCAAAGCAAAGAAAGAAAGTTATTTTTTTCCAACTGTGTCAGTGAACCAAATTAAAACAAAAACTTGTTTTCAAAAAGTAAGCAAGAGCATGTATGTGACACTAAAAGCCTGTGGTCAGGTTTTAAAAATGGGGGTCAAAATAAATGCGGTAGGTTCACTGACATGTTTTTGTTCTAGACACTGCTTTACTTCTCTGAATTGTTTGTTCTGTCAAAACAGGGTCACACAAAGACTTGACAGTGTGAATGTTTGAGAGCCAGTAAACCACAAACTGTCAGTTTAACAGCGGTTAACACACCCTGCAAACACGGTCCTCACCTACACTACACTACAGCAGAAGGAGTAAGGTTTAACAGAGAACCTGAAATTTGTTATCTCTTCAATGTCATTCTGAAGAAACTTTTCTTTCCGGAGAGTTATTCAGAAAATTATTGGTATAGTATTATACTGTGATCAAAAGTTGGCGTACCAAAAAAGTATGTTTTTTCTGAATTTTAACAACAACAATTGACATAGCTAAGTATTTTAAGGCAAATGAGTGCATTTTTAGTCATTTTTGAGAAACTTTTTTTTCCGGAGATTACTTCAGGAAATTATAGGTATAGTATTATACTGTGATCAAAAGGTGACAAACCAAAAAAGTATATTTTTTCTGAAATTTAACAACAAAAATGGACATAGCTAAGTATTTTAAGG
>NC_024315.1:5599290-5621462 GCF_000523025.1 Cynoglossus semilaevis | reverse complement strand
AAAAGGTGACAAACCAAAAAAGTATATTTTTTCTGAAATTTAACAACAAAAATGGACATAGCTAAGTATTTTAAGGCAAATGAGTGCATTTTTAGTCATTTTTGAGAAACTTTTTTTTCCAGAGATTACTTCAGGAAATTATAGGTATAGTATTATACTGTGATTAAAAGGTGACAAACCAAAAAAGTATATTTTTTCTGAAATTTAACAACAAAAATGGACATAGCTAAGTATTTTAAGGGAAATTAGTGCATTTTTAGTCATTTTTGAGAAACTTTTTTTCCGGAAGATTACTTCAGGAAATTATAGGTATAGTAGAAACTTTAATTTTCTCAAAAAATTAAACAGACCTGTTTTGTTTTTTTACAAAGTAATCATGCCCTGATCTAGGGAATACAAATCCCTAGAGTAAATCAAAGACAGATACGTTTAGATGTTTTAAATACAAACAAGGTTTTGAACGACACCTGGGTCTGAGGGTTTTACTTGGTTGCTCACCTGAAGAGTAAGAGCTGCTCCAGCCTTGGGCCAGACCCAAAGAGTTGCCACCCCAAGTGGAGGAGTGCTTGGTGTTTGTGAGGCCTGGTGGAGGTCGAGAAGGAGCTGTGGTACTGCGGGGCCCTTGGGGGACCTTCCACAGCTCATGCGACAGAGAGGCTTGGCTCTGAGAGATGGGCCCTGGGGACCAGGTGGACTTCATATCAGAAAGTTTTCCTTTGCACAGAAGAGAGATGACAGATCAGAGGAAACACTAGATAATTAAAAAAAATAAAAACTGACAGTAATTAAAACCACTAAGCCACAAGCTGCTCATATCTTTCTCTTTAATTCCATTAGTTATAAAGTAATGAAACCCCAATTGTTAACAATAAAGGAAAGAAAGTGAACTACTTGTCATCGCAACACAGCACACCACTGCACAGACCCTTGTCCACTTCCTTAACCACTAAGCCACCACTGCACACAACCAAATGTGACCTCTGCTTTTAACCCATCACCAAAGTGAACAGTGGGCAGCTTTAAGCGCCCAGGAAGCAGTGTGTGGGGACAGTGCCATGCACAGAGCACCTCAGTGGTAACTTGGCAGCTGGTGGACTCAAACCTGAAGCCTTTCAGAACCAAGTCCACTTCCTTAACCACTAAGCCAGCACTGCCCCTCAGTCATAAATTATATGTGAGAATATTTGAATTAAATAAGTCACATCGTTTAGCAAAATCATGAAAGTGTTTACTGAAAGCTCATGTTCCCATGTAAAAAGTTCTAAGAGTGACAAAAGAGCAAAAGGGGTGCCAGGTTCAAATCCCTTTCATTTATTATTTCATTGTTTTATAATTTTCAGTGGTTCCACAGTGTAGCAGTTAGCATGCCTGTTCTTACCCCCATTTCTGTCTCTCAGCAGATATCGATTGACATCGTGAATGTTTGTGTTGATGGTGGGACCACTGGGGACACTGCCCGGGGTCATGTTAGGGTCATTTTCAGGGTCGATATTCTGAAGGCCCTTCCATGGCACACCTGGGCAGAATTCTAAGATAGGAAAAAACACTGAATGAGTAAAATAACAAACAAAATAACATCACCGATTCCAGAAACCACTTGTATCCAATTACACTAAATTACAGTATACACACAAACATACAAATATATACACACACATACATACATATATATATATATATATATATATATATATATATATATATATATATGTATATATATATATATATATATATATATGCATATATATATGCATATATATATATATATATATGTGCATATATATATATACACAGAAAAAATAATCATCTCCCTTCTTTTCTTTCACCTGGAGGCCAGTTGATGTTGGTCCCATTGGAGATCTTTTCGTTTGGGCTCTTGCCCTGACCCCAACTGTCAGGAGGTACCAGTGGGCTGGTGGGGGACTCAGAGCTGGATATAAGATTGTAAGGGCTGTACGAATCCTCGAGCTGAGGGGGCTTCCCTGGAGGGCCCAGCGTGGAGGCAGCAGAAATGGCACCTAACACACAAAGGGGACAAAATCAAACTTGGTTGGACTAAAAGTGAGAAAATTTCATTTCCAAGTGCAGTACATGGTTCAGGGAAATATAAAGGTATGAAGACATTCAGGGTAAAACTAAATGACAATCTCTCTTATAACACTGCTGTATGTGTCATGTACGCATGCATGCTTGTTAACGCTTGTCTCTGTTGTACCGTGCTTGTTGAGGTTATTCTCCATGTTGGAAGGGTTGCCAGAGTCCATGGAGTTGGAGTGTGTCCACTGGGACAGCCGGGATTGCGGCTGTGGGGGCTCCTTTAAGGACAAACCCCCAACTTCCATGCAGTTTACATTCATGTTTGGATTCAGTCCAGCTGCACACACACAAAGGCAACAAATTTCAATTTGATTCTTTAGATAAAATTTCATGTTTTTTAAAAATCACTTAAAAAAAGTAGATCCAAAAATTGAGTCAGGTTAAAATGCTTACAGAGAGGATAGGTGCTGTAGGTATTCGGTGAAGATGGCGGCTCTTTGGTGTGCAGTGTGTCAACGAGGCCCGGAGCCTGTGGTGGTCCAGTGAAAGGGTCCAGAGTTGATTTGCCGGAGCCAGGTCCCCCAGTAGGAACACCATGAGGGTGCAGACCAGAGGAGGAGGAAGTGGTTGAGGAATGAGTGGGAAGTTGCTGCTGCTTCATCAGCAGCGCCTGGTAGAGTTGACGCTGGTGCTGCTGGATCTGCTGCTGCATGTTGGTGATTGTACGTGCAACCTTTGGGTCAAAACAGATTACACAAAATATTTAGAAATAAGACAGAGGATTAAGCAAATAGAGAGGCTAAAGACAGAAAGATACACTACGGTAAACAACATGAGAAAATTACCATTGAAATTCTGATTTTCAATAAAGGCCTACAATTACATCATTTTTTTAAGAAAAGAGAACAAGCTGATGACTCATTTTGTCACACTCTTCCTGACTAACAGTGTGTGGTTTCCATATCTGGTTGTTGGGATCATGTGAGAACATTTGTTGGGAACATGCTGGGGCTCACGACACAATACAAATGACCAATGTGATCACACTTTAGATGATGCCTGTATTGACTCACTTGCTGCTCTTGTTGTCTAATGGGCCCGGAAACATTGCGCTGCGCCTGCATCATCTGCTGCTGGATTTGTAAACGCTGGTACGCCTTAAAAGATGGGAAAACAAAGAACTTTTAAAATCCAATTAAAAGAGAGATGTCATTGATTTCAATATAATAAAAGTAGTTTTAAATTTAAATGTTTAAATAAGATTTAAGACTGTAATATAAACAGTAAATGATGACTCACCATTTGCAGTTGCTGAAGTTGGTACAACAGGGTCATTTGTTGAGGGTTTATTGGTGAGGTTAAAAGTGCAGGATTCAGACCTATGTTTTTTGCTGCAAACTGCAAGAGCTGTGCTTGGACCTGAAGGCAAAGGAAGTAACATATTATAAAGATAATTAATAAAGAAAATCTATAATTTAAAATAACTAAAGAGTGCAAATACATTTAAACTTTAGTTTACACAATGGAAGTCAAAACTAATTTTAGAGCTAAAACACACTTCACTGCTCCTGTGGCTCCAGCAGAGGGCACTGTGTTTCTTCAATTCCACACACTAAGAGACAGAATTGCTTCTCGTCTTTTCATATTAGCACAAAAGCCAAAGAGCATTTTAGTGTGGACCAACAGGACACTAAGATTCAGCACAGTTGCAGTCTAAGTTTTGTTATTTCGTTCACTCGTGTGTCTACACATCTGAAAAATCTAATTTATTATCAGACACTCAACACATAACTCTGTGCTTTTGCTTGAGTGTTATGTAGGTAAACTTTCCAGAGAAATGTGTATGCATCTACCTGAGGGGAGAGAAACTGAGGCACTTGAGCACGTAGACTAGGCTGGGAGGAGCTGAGAGGTGGCACAGGTGGCTGAGGAGGCTGCTGCATGGCCCGGGTTTGTGCTGCTCCACTGCTGCTAAACATTCCACTGGGTATCTGTGAGCAAAGGAGTTATGAAGGCATAATAAATCTTCAAAACCTCCTTTAGTACTTAAAGAAAAAAAAGGGTTGACCGAGGCAGTGAACAGGAAGGCACCACACGCAAGAGTAAAATCTTGACCCTCTTACATCTAGTTGAGGTTTCATTTGTATAAAATTAGTTCTTTTTTGGCTGGAAGGATATGCTTTAGAAGTTCCTTTTGAGATACTTGAACCTCAAGTTGTAAATTAATGTGAAATAAAGAAGCCAATTGTTACATTTTATTCACTTTCAATCTTTGTCCCAAAACACTTAGTCTGTAAAAGGTTGCTCTGACCTCATACTGGATTTAATTTTACTAGAAAGAAAATCTCACCTCAGTCTCACCTCAGTTTCACCTCAGTTCTCTTCAAACAAAACCAAAATGTGTATAGTGCCTTTATTTGGGCTCAAGGGCACGTGCCAATTAAAGTTGCTTTCTGGGATGTGACTTCCTCTGCTGACAATATTTAACGCAAGTCTATCCAATTTAACTAAGTACTTCAACCAATGCTATACAGCTCAAAGTTAAATTATTAAATTGGTGGCTATATAACATATTCAAATGTTGGGCAAAGCCTTGAACGCAACTGTGACTTTGTCATACCTGTCTGTTGTTCAAGTTTTGCATGGTCATCCCCGGGTTGCCCTGTCCCAGGCCTTGCCCAGATAGGCTACTGTTGGCCAAGGGGAGCTTCAGGCTAGGGGAAGGCAGAAATGGTGATGGGGGGGCATCATCGGACAGCACATCCTGGAACAGCGCACATGAATAAAGATTATTAACATAACAAAGAGAACAAAGAGAAACAACTATCTATCAAGTAAAGGATATTTTTTCTCTGAAAATTAATGTATACACAAAACAGAAAAGAAGGTAAACATGGGCCAGTTACTAACTGATTACCTTGTCAAGAAAGGCGGCTCGGTCAGAGGGGTCTTTGGAGAGTGCTGAGGGTCGACACATCAAGGGCTTGTTCATGCCATTGCAGTAATCAGACATGCCCATACCTCGCTTGTCCAGGTCAGTTTTCTTCTCTAGCAGGGCACCTGGAGGCAGAACATGGATATTAAAAGTTAGCATTTTGTTGCATTTTTTTACATTCCTACATTTTTACCTAACATATCCACTGAGTCACAGCAGGGTGTTTATACACAGCTAAATCATGTTGAACTTACTCATGGCCTGGTCGAGGTTCATGTTGCTGCTTTTCAACGCCTCCTCAGCAGGGTCTCTCTGCAACACAGACACTTGTTAACTGTAGGCAGCTGTGTGCTCAGATAAATTGGTTCCTTTCATGCTTTGTTCCCTCAAAATAAAAGCCTTATGATAAAGGCACACTACATTAAAAAAATTAAAAACAACTAAGACGAAAAGTATCATGGGGCAAAAAAAAAATTGCCATCCTATGTTTGATTAACAATTTATTATCAATGTCAAAATATTTACCGGAAAGCCCATGTCTGTGAGCTGTTTGATGAGACGATTCATGATCCAGGCCTCGTCAGGCTTGTTGCTCATCTTCACCTAAAAACATACAAATAATTAAATATTTTAATGGACACCTTGTAAAAAGACAATGCCTATTATCAAGACAAACTGGTGTATTTTTGACTACAGTTCTAATACCTTGCTTGGGACCTTCTTGGGTCCATTTCCCCAAGAATTACATGAGGAGCTGCTCTCCTGGGAGGTGGGGCTGTTCCACATGTCCCCTTCTTCTGTGTCCCATTGGCTGGTAGACATTCCCATCTCCTCTCCGCCATTCCCCCAGCCATCTTGCATAGGTTTGGGGCCTTTATAGATGGGAAATAAAACATAATAAAATATGTAATTGTCTATTTTCACACCACAAAGTGTAGTTTTCAACCTGACCACTAGGTGCCACTATTGCTCTTTGACTTTTTTTTACTAACACACCCTTGTATTTTTCCAAGAGCACAAATAACCAGGACTTATTCAAGCATGGTATTGCTTTAATCCAAGAAACACAGACATTAAAAGACATCAAATGGCTCAAGAAGATTCTTTGAGAGTCTTTGTTCCACTTATTGGTGGTAATTAATTCATCTTTTACAAAAGTTGTCTGACAAATAGAACCACATTGAACCTGCTGCCAAATGTAATAATTATAGCAAGATTAAAGCTGAATTGCAGTAAATTAGGCAAGTGTCATCACTATGAAACCACCATACAGCTTTATGTAATGCTGTCTTAAGTATATTTTGGTGGATTATCTAGTGCATTAGAAGATAATAAAATGTTTGTGCATATTTGATGACCATGTTTTGCTGACGTTGTCGACATAGTGAACATGGATAACATTTGATCAGGAGTGGGCTCTACCTGGCTTGCAGGGTGCAGAACCTGGGGGTCCGTTGGCTCTACCATAGGATCCAGAGGACTCGTGGTTGCCATCTCCCCAACCTCCTACTCCTCCGGTAGGCTTGCCCCAGGCAGAAGTACCATTGTCCACTGTTGATGTTGGAGTTGCTGGCTCTCCCCAAGCAGGTTCGGACTTGGGCTGAACATTGGGAAGTTCTCCCCATCCTGAAGAAAACAGTCATTGTGTTTTAGTGTAGAAAAAAAAACAAAACATTTTCTTCATTTTTATTTGAGTATATAGTATTTTTAAATAGCATACAAGCACTGAACACTTTTTCTAAATATTCAATTGTCTGCTGCCCTCTTTAGTTTATCAGTGCAAATTAAAACTGCATACCTGGGTTAGCAATGGGTGTTCTTCCCTGGGGTCCAACACTGGGATGTGAGGCCACATTGTTGGGCGAACTGTTGTTGTTGTTCCCATGATGCTGCAGGTGAGTTGGGGTTTGGCCATGATGGGGGTGATGATGCACGTGGTGACTCTGGTGGTGATTGTTTGTAGGAATTACAGAGTGATTGTTGTTATTGTTGGGCATGATCATCCCGCCATTCTTACTATGAGGTGGGCCACCATTGCCAGTGGGATTGTTACGATCCCACATATTGACAGTCTTGTTGTAGGCATTTGGATCACCCCAAGTGGATGTCCCATCATCAATCTCCATCTTCCTTCGGACAGAGGGAGGTGAGGGCTCTTCCCATCCAGTGGGTTCCATGCTTTGGTCCTGTTTGCTCCCATTGCCCCAGCCAGAGGGGTTTTGTTTAACAGAAGCAGGACCCCCCCAAGAACCCATACTGCCACCTCCTCCACTGCCAGAACTACTGCTGCTGCTTTCCTGGGGCTTAGAAGACCCCCAGCTTCCTTGCACTGGGCCATTGGCGGATGAGGTTTCACCCCAGCTACTATTAGTACCAGTAGGTTTTCCCCAGCTTCCTCCTGTATTTCCTCCTCTAGGGCTTTCTTTCCATCCACCATTTCCGACATTTCCTTCTTCACTCTCCCACATGCTGCTAGAAGACCCAGTGTTCTTGACCTCTGGTTCTCCCCACTTTCCTGTGCCAGAGTTTTCATTACTGTTGCGCCAACCATGTGAACTTTGTGGGCCTTCTCCCCAGCTCCTGGGCTGGCTTTTCATCATGCCATCGTCCCAGCTAGTTGTCTTGTTCTCAGAACCCCAGGATGATGTGTTCCCACCTTTATGACCACTTGTAGGCAACGGGTCTCCCCAGCCACTTGTCGTGCCATTTGAGGCTTTACTTAGTGACTGTTGAGTGTCCCCCCACCCTGACCCAGTCTGAATTGGCTTAGGTGGAGGGGCGCCCCAACCAGAGGATGATGATTTGTCATTGTCGTTATTTCCCCCAGACCCAGGTCTCTGGCTGGACATATTGTTAGGATTAATAGTACCTCCGTTTGTTGATGGAGGTACACTATTACAGCTGGAGCCTCCCATGGTGTCTGTGCTGCTGTTGCTGTTGCTTTTCGCATCGTCAGAACTGGCTTCTTCCATTTCCCACACAGTGTGCTGACGAATAGGGGTTTGTCCCCAACCAGTGTTGCTCAGCACTCTCGGGTCCAGGTCCTGCCGAGGTAGCACAGGTGTATAATCCATGCTAGATGACCTGTCTCTGTGATGAGACCGGCCTTCACTGCTGTCACCACTACCTTCACTTGCAGGGGCTGTTCCAGGCTGCTGACCCCATGAGCCAAGTTGCTGCTCTTGGCCTGAACCTGAACTGCCAGCATCCACTGAGTCCCAGCCTTTAGGACCATCCCCACCAGCAGAAGGCTTTCCCCAATCTCCCCATCCACCACTTCCATTACTACCACCACCACCACTTCCTTGACGGCCCCAGGCAGCAAGGCCACCAGAAGAAGTTGAGTCCCAGCCCGAATCCTTGGGAGAGTCAATTCTCTTTGTTTCACTTCCACCCCATAATGAGCTGCTTGTTTCCCTATTCAGCTGGGATGATTCAGTGGGTGATTGGCCTCCCCAGCCAGTTAACCCATGGATGGGGCTCATCGGCTCTGGAGCTTGTTTAGCATGGTTTGGCCCATCTGAGTTAAGGTTAGCACATTCCATATTAAAGGACAAACTTGTCTTGCTCGATGAGTGTTGTTCATTTTCGTTGGGACTTCTCATACTACCCCAACCACCCCCAACATTATCTGAACTTCCGAGAGTCCCATTACCCATGTTTCCATTGCTGTTAATACCTGGTGGCAGAGAGGCAGAGTTAGACACTCCATTGGGACCAATGCCATTACCTTCGTGACCCAGAACTGGCCAGGCAGATGGGTTGGCATTAGGATTCAGGTTCAAGTTAAAACTGGGAGAGCCCCAATTATTCGGTGCACCTATTCTACCATTGATAGCATCTTGTTTGCTATCTGAGCCCCAGCCTCTATTAGCAACTAGTGTGTTGGCTGAACCAGGTCCTGTCATCATGTTATTGTTAGACTTGAGAGATGGGTAGTGGGCCTGCTGGCCTGTAGCACCTGTAGCCATACTCATGAATGTACCACTATTGGTGGTAGTGACAGCACAAGTGTGTAGGTTAGAGCTAGCTGAGCCCAAGGGGCATTCTGGTATAGACTGGCTTGTGTCACTATTGCCGCTGATTGAGGGCCAAGTGTCGTTGTCACTTTTGTCAATAATCACTTTGTCCCAACTGTTGGCACTGAAGGAGCTGTCAACAGGCAAAGAAGCTCCCCTGAGAGAGGTTTCATACTGGGCACCAGAGCCGTTCCGTGGGGATTTGTCTAATAAAAAAATGAGAGGAAAAGAGAGGTTGAGACAAGTGGTAAAACCTAGATATTTTTAAAAGATGTCTGCATTACAGCTTACACAAAACACAAGAAAATAAAACAGAAAGAAAAAAATCAGTTAGTTATATGAAGCAAAAAAAAAATAAGACAAGAGAAATGAGGCTGAAGGCAGGTGGATGATGATGGTAAAAACATTACTTAAGGTAGACTAGGCAATGTCATAAGTCCTGCAAACAAATGCCATTTGGTTGGTTAATGTCAGCTATCAGATTTGGCAGGATGAGATGGTCACACTTGGACACTCCACAATTCAGCACATCATTAGGATGCACAGCCAAGTGTGCAGTCTTTCATACAAGCTCTGACATATCCCTGACTGGCTGCGGTTTTTACTCCTTTACTTTTCAATGAAATTCTTTAACACATTTTTCTGACCTTAGATATTTTTATTCTCTACTTCCTCCTTTATTCCCTCCCTCTCTTTGTTTCCCCTTGCCTATACCACCTGCCCCCCTTAACTTCTCCCTCTCCATGCTAACACCCAGGAATGAGAGGCTCATCCGTCTCCATCGGGGTTTGCTGGCTAGGGCTGTGAAGGGAAGCCCAAGTGGAACAGCGGTCATTTATTGGAATGAAACCAAGACGGCTTCTCATCCATCACGCCTTACGCTCAGCAAGGCACACTCTTCCTACATCTGCACTGCACTAAGAAAGCACAAAACAATTCCTCTAACGGGTGTGAGTACATTTCATTGTGTACAAGTACAGGTCTGTTTTTCTTATATTAATTTACTAGCTGCAAAATTGTTATGCATTGAGTATAATCAACAAATTAATTTGATTCTAACAAAAACAAAGCTTTTCCAACAATTATCCAATCAGCACTGTATTGCACACAAGCAATTTCATTAGGGACCAAAGCCTCCCATTAGAAAGAGAACCAAGAATAGACTGCATTGATGCTGTAAAGGGGTATTCAATCAATGGGAGGCAGATAATCAATGGTCTTATTAATGGTAGTGGTTGGGAAAAGCGTAGCTATCGATCCAGCATGCAAACACCCTAACCACTGGGCAAGCTTCATACAACGATAAAAAACAAGAAAAAAGAAAATAAGAAAACAACATCCATGAATTTCGCCAGTAGAAAAGAAAATTAGTATTCAGTATGTGAAGGTAGATATGAACTAAATATTCAGTTTTAATGTGCATCAATAAACAAATGTGCAAAACTTGAAGTTGGACATTAATTGGAAATTAACACCATTGCAGAATTAATGATACTATAATAATAACATTGAGAAAAATATGTATTTATTTTACTACAAAAGATGGGTGTTTGTAGTAAAAGTCCCTCAAATCATTAGAATAATTTTAAAATTTAGCTTCAAGTTGCCCTTCATTCGACCACTGCGTCAAAACTGTTGTGCAGATTAAGACAAAAATTCTATTTGTTTTATTTAGGTAAAATACACACTCAAATACTGGCATGTGTGTGGCATATGCAACTGTCTCCTCAAAAACACTTATCTTCACTCCCCAGGCAGCCTTATCACACAGGGCTGTCAAACTGATGGCAAAAAAAGCACAGACACTAGTCTGCAGTGAAATTGCAATCAGTTATATACTAAAAAAAACATATTAAAGCTAAAATTATGTTTCACACCTGCTATGTTTGTAGCAATTCTTTTAGATGAAATGTTGGGATATTTTCGAAATCATCTAATGAAGGTCATTGTGGTATAATTTCACAAATACTTGGATACTAGGAATATGCATGCTCTAAAAACATACCAAAGGATTAGTTGCACTTCATTAGTAACATTTCGATTTTTGTTAGGATTACAAAAATAATTTACATTTTTCTTAACACGGGCAGTTATGGGTGAAATAACTTATAATAATCCTGTACATAAATTAAATATAAGTACTTGACTTTTCTTTTATCCATGCACAAAAAGAAAAAAAAAGATCTTAGCTAACCAAGACCTCTATTCAATTTAATAACTGCTTTTTATAGTTGGATTAAAAAAAATATGCCACGCCAAAAAAATAAAATCCAAAACCAGCCAGCTATTTTTTGTTATACTGGAATATGACGACTTGGCAATGACGCACGACTAGGAAAATAAATGTTTTTTTAAACGGCTAATAGTGCTAATTGGGGTGCAAACACAAGAAGCATAAAAAGACAGAAAATAGTAAAAAAAACTGTAATGAGTCAATCCACCTTGTCTTATCAGTACAGTGTGAATGGAAGCCAACATCGGAAAGTAGATGTTTTTATGTTGGTATAAATGTTTTGAAAATTTCAGTGCACTATTTATTACTATTTTAATATTCTACATTCATTCATCTGCATAAACATGCAAGTAAAAGCAAGCGGAAAAAGCACGATTACTACTAAGAACTTCAACGATGAAATTAGTAAACTTGAATATAACTTTCTAATACTAAGAAGTTTTTCTAGCAGAACTTACTACAGAACAGTATAATTAAACAACAGCAATTCAGCTGTTCAGCAAAGGCAATCCAGCTTAGCAGAATTAAAGACGCAAACAAGAGATGAGCCAATAATGAGACAGGCTACATCATAAAAATGGGCAGGTAGCCAGGAATTAAATATCTCATCTTCCTTTTTAATGGAAATGAAAGGCAGGGAGGCAGAACCACATGAGGAAGAGGAGATGGGGGTTGAATATGGAAAGTGTTGGGGGTAGATGGCAAAAGTCTAGAGGGATGGTCTAGTACTTGCAGAGGCAACAGCAAAAAAAAAAAAAGAAAAAGAATGAATGTCGAGGAACAAAAAATAATAGATTAATTGGTCTGGCCAATCCTAGTTCTCAGTTAAAATTATGGGATCACAAAACAGAAAAAAAGGAGGGCACTTAGTGGTCTTTTGTCACTAAATAAGCCCCAGCTCCATCTCTCCATGAACCGTGCTTTAACCCCCGTTATATCAAAAAAAGGGTATGTACTTGTTTTCCCTGAAAGGAATAACAAAAAAAGAAAGACCTGGGGAATGGTCATAGCAGGGTTTATAAAGCTCATCGCTCATGTCTGTTTACCTGTATGAGGAAAAGGGGGGAGCAAGAGAGAGAGAGAGAAAGAGAGAGAAAATAGGAGAGCAAGACTCTGGTGACTCTAGTTTCTCTGACAAAGCCAGGATTAATGAAGCCACTGGGGATTCTTTCCCTCGTGTGCCAAGATTGTATGCGAGTCACAGCCAGAACACAAGCAGCAATCAATACCTTCCGACTTCCTCGCAGTTCATGGGTGTTGAGATTATATGAAGAAAAATATAAACACCCATTTTCGATGAGATGTTTCTTCAAACATTTTGAATTATGTAACTATTTACACCTGTCCTGTGTTACTTAAATAAGCGATGCACACATCTGTTCTGTTGGTACTGTTCACTTAAACATCTGTGGCTCTAGTATCACTGCATAGACACTATAGAGTAAGTGAATGCCACAACAATAACTACGTCTGACCAAAAACACAAAGACCATTAGAAGCATCCACACCAATATGACTATTGAGGGTGTTGCTTTTGTCAAAGGGGTTAAACCAGGGCTTTCTACAACCACAACCAACCACACATTTTGTATGCTCCTTTAACAATGTATACTAAACACACGACTGCTCTACCTTCCCTTAAAAAAAAGAAAGAAAGTGTTTACCAGCACCCAGCAGAGTGCCGTCTGGCTACATGCTCTGTCTGGGTGACTGACAAACAGCTGTTGGGCTGCAGTTCCCACAGTTTTTAAGAGACCCCCACTACAGCACCTGCTACTGGGGAGACTGTCTGAAAGGCTGCTGGCTGCTCTAGACTACTTAATAGTTCCCAGTCAGCTGGGGAAATAGGGATAGTGGGTGCAGTGAAGGGAGGGAGAGGAGATGGGGGAGGGGAGGTCGCAGTGAATAAGGGACCTTTTTTGGGGGAAACGCTATTTTATACTTGGCTAAAAAACAAGACAGATATAAAAACATGCATGACTGCAGTGTATGGTGTTTTTGTATCTGTGTCCATACATGCTGTGACAAAGCTGGTCCTGGGAGATAGATATGAGACGACAGAACTAGGTCAGTTTCTGACTGCTATTTCAAACACATATACTGTGTGGTTTTGTGTACACATATACATAAAAGAAATAAAATGGTACTGGATTAATTTTACATTATTTAGGTGCAATTTAATCAGATTTTTTATTTTTAAATTGACTTTTAAAGTTTTACTTTGGTTCATTGTTGACACAACCATTCAACCATTGATCCGCTGTTGCTAACAACACAGCTACTTGAAATGAGCAGCTTACAAGAGGTTAGCAGACATACTGTAAGCCAAAGCAGGGCGTAGATGGGATTGCCTCAGAATTACTTGAACAATGCAGCATCCTGTTATATAAACAAAGTACTACAAAGTACTACAGTACATCGCCTTCCTTAAAGAAACAATGTAATTTTCTAGTGTGAGCTTAAGTCTTAATTTCTATGATTATTGTTTATCACAGCCTTACGAGTAACAAACTTAAGCTTTATGAAAATAATACATTGCTGTGGTAACAATGATTTTAATGTATAATGTTATGTATGCATGAGAAAAGACAGACAATAATGATGGAGGGTTGTTTTTTATCCATACTGACACAAACCTGCAAGTTTGGCCGCAGTGGATGTGGCAGAGCTTGGGGAAGTGCTGCTGGTACTTGTAGAATAAGAATAGTAAGATGAGGAGGAAAAGGAGGAGGAGGAGGAGGAGGAGGGGGAGGAGAGAGTCAGAGCACTGAGGGCTCCTACAGGAAGTGGCTGGCCTCTCTTCAGTAGCTGCTTGTGCTCCTGCTGGCGAAAGCGCGGAGGCACCTCTCTGGGTGGGTAGCGAGCACTGGCAGAAGACAACTGGCACTGCTGCTGCTGAGAGGGAGTCTGAGTCTGGAGCTGGCTACAGGAGGAGGCGCTCTTGCCATTGCCAGAAGAAGAAGAGGAGAAGGAAGAAGAGGAGGAGAGGGGCAGCGTGGTGCTGGCAGGGCCAAGGTGGTGGGGTGAGCCGGGGCTGGGCTTAGAGGGAGCAGCCTCTGGCACTGAATCAACATAATACACAGGCACACAAGCAAGCATAGCAAGGCATTAATGACTAGGATAACTGACTGGAGGCACTGCTAACATTACATGCAGTAAGACTGTGGCATGCCTTTGCGCCTTTCACTTCTAAAATGAGTTGGGGTTTTTTAATAGTGTTTGTGTTGCTCTGTATAGACTCCCTGCAGTGCGTTTTACAGTGGACTATCCCTTTAACTAAACTGCCTTAGAAAGTATGCCGTAGAACATATGTTAGAGCCACAGACGCACAGTGTGAAAAGGTCATATTTTTTCTGCTGACTGAACACAGACACACAAACACACGGAGAGGCTTTCCTCTTCATTACTCTTTTCTTTCATTCCTCTCTCCCTCCCTCCCTCACTTTCACACAAACACACTGAATTAATTGCACATGGCATATTAGAATGACTCGCATTCGTTCCCTCATCCTGAAAAATCTGCCTGTTGGAGGACCAGCGACCCCGGAGTTGGTGTTAATTCCAAAGACAATGCCTGTTGTGACCACCCAGGCATTTAATTAAGTGTTGACCAGCGAGTTGTTCTTACTATAGGACCTGGATTCATTAGAGGGAGGTTTAGGAAAAAAGGGAAGTTATTTAAATGTTTTGTGGGAATAGTTGTGGTAAAAACAAAATAAAGGGAAATATTTAGCCTATATAATATTAAGTCTTTTGATCTTTGTACTGTGATACTGTGGTTTTCACTTTGCGTTTCAGGTTGATTAAAAAAAGTAAAACATTTTACTTTACAAATTTCAGGTTGACATTAAAAAAAAGTAAAACATTTTACTTTACAATTTAACACTAAATACAGCCTCATCCAAAAGCAGACGGCCTCCACTCTTTTGAGAAGACTTTATTTATCAGATTTTATAAAGAGTCTGAGTATTTGGCAGGTCATAGAGAAAAAAAATCTGACATTGTAAATGTCAGATTCTCGACAAAAGCGTCTGGGTATCAATTTTCTTTCTAGTTCTCCATGATGTTGAGGGCTAAGGTCACTGCATTAGCCACTCAGGTTTTCAATTATTACCATTGAGAGACGATTACGTCAGACTCTAAATATACCACATCTATTTTCTCTGTATCTAAACACTATACAGTGTCTGATGGAATTCATCTCAGACCACATCACATGGTCCCAGGGAGGTAAAAACACATTTTCTGTTGTATGGGCACCATGTATTATATAAAGCTCACAGGAAATCAATAAATGTTTTAGTATAGAGTTAAAGAGAGTTTCGGAGTACAAAAATAATTATATTTAATACCAGTAAATCATAATCAAGAAAAACATTTATTTTCCCATCTGGCCTGTATTAAATGTGGCAGTTTTTTGGTGACAACTGCTCAAGGGACAAAAGTTTTAGGGAAGGTATAAACGACAAAATGCAGACATATTAAGAAATTAAGATTAAATGCAGGAAACATTTATGAATTTCAACAATGAAATGTGAGTTGCTACGCTGAATGATTGAATCAGAACCATCACCTGAAAAAAAATTGGGGTGTAGTTGAAAAGGCAAGCGACTGGTAGATGTGTTGTATCAAGAGCACTTAATTCAATTAAGTGCTTGAACTAAGGCACAGTGTGCAAGCTCGGGAACTTTAATTACAGCCCTCACACTAAATGGTTAATTACATAAAATGAGGAAGAGACGGTGTAAGCGAAGACGGAGACAGAAATAGCTCAAAAATAAAGAACAGATGATTGTTGCTGGTAATCAGACAGGACATTCAAAAGGTAATGCACAAAGAGAAATCGGATTTGAGTTTTTAGAAAAACACTGAAAAGGGTTCATTTATTAGAGAGAACAAATGTTTTTGGTTCCCTAAACCCAGTGCCAGGCTGTGCAGGGTTGTTCTAGCTATTGTCCAAAGAGTCACTTTATAATGCAGAATTGTTTTAGAGCCAGGGAAGAACATAACACCGAGGCTAATACAACAGTCACAATCATATATTTTTTAATACTGTAGGATCTTTATTAAATAAAAGTAAATTTAGACCTTAAATTGAATATATCTAATCAAAACATTAACACATACTGTTTATTTAACAGCTTTCTTAAGCTCTATTTTTTATTAATATTTTTTAAAGTTAATATAAAGCAAATATAATATGAAGGCACAAACAACCACATTTCCTTGTTGTTTTGGCACGATAACCAAGCGGTACAAGCATGTGATAATAACAACACAACGGAGGATCAAGAGGGTGTGTCTCAATCAAGTCCCATCTGTCTGTTTGAGTGGAGAAAACAGAAAACTCCTTCAGTCACACATGGCATTAAAAGCCAGATTTCTCACCCCTCACCCTTCATATAACAGGACGTTTCTATAGAGACAGTCGCTGAACGCACCTCCGACCGCCTCTCATGACCGCCTGTGCCTCCTGTGACCTCGTCCCACACCACGCCTCCTTGAACCTCTCTCTCTAATTAATGCCCCCGCCCCCAATGCCGTGTCCCCCCCTGCTCTCCTTCTGAGCCCAAACGTTCATATTACCTATGGCTGCTGCAAAACCAGTCTGTCTGCACTATGACCAACTTGCCTTGGAAAACCATTCAAGTTTGAGAATTACAAGGGAATATTGTAGTCTGAAACCTTACTGCACACTAACCTAGGCTGGACAAAACCAAAGGGATGACATCTGTCTGAGAATAGATGTTTTATAAGGTTTCAACATTTGATTTGGTGTGTGTGACTTGTAAAAATCCTTGACCTTGGTCATGGACTGTTTCAGATTGTGTTCGTTTTATGTTTACATTTATTAGATGCCAACCAGTCCCTGCTTTAAGGAGGAGAAAGACCTTGAGTCCTTAGACATCCTGACTTTACCTATGCAAATGCAGGGCGCTGACTGTTATCCCCCATGGTATAAATTGGAACCTTGCTATTGTGCTTCAAGGTTTTCCGTCTGCCTTTGAGATATACAGGCAAAGAGATTTATGTTTCAGAAACAAATAACAAGAATATAATTTAAAGTATCTAAACAAGGGCAAGTGGGGCACACCAGGCGTTTTTCCCCTTGATATCAGAGTACATAAAAAAATACTACGTATAAGATGTTTGGTTTTTTTATCTTTGTTGTATTAACACAATTTCACAAAAGCTTGTGTGCCAGGAGTGTACACAGTGATAAAGGCACTCTGTGAAACCAATTTATACTCACATTCTGCAACCATTTTGCCCACAAATTGACGGCTGAACCGTCATTCCTCTCAGTTGAGCCACGTCCTATTAATCAGCCTGATATTTGACATAAAGCAGCTCATTGTTGGGGGAGGAGATGATGGGGGAGGGGCACAATGCAGTGAATACACTCTTGTGAGCAGCATGTGAGCGATCAAACAGAGAGGAAGGCATTGTTTAAGTTTTTTTTTTCTTTGTCTCTCTTCCCCTGATCTTTCACAGTCTCTCGTTCTTATCTTAACATTTGACACTGGCAGCTGAGCAAACACTGAGGTAGAGGAAAAAACAATTACGCTCAGTGGTCATAAATCCACAGGACATAACTCTCTATTAATTCAATGCGTGTTTGTAAATGTGGTTAACAGAAGAGAAAAGCTGGGCAAATGGTTAAGTAAATTAGCATATAATTATACAGACATAGGTGGATCTCTATATGAAATGGGTGGGCACAATTAAAATTTCAAATTAATCTCACAGAAAGTACACAACACACTAGTGTTTGTACGTACTGTATATCCTGTTACAATTGTTGTGATACCATGCAAATATATTTATCCTTAGCAGCTATTCTCTGGGGTCAAGCACTGTATATTAAAGGTAAAATGAAGGTGCCCAGAGAATAACAGGAACAGAGGAGAATGAAGGACCAGGCAGCGCCAGGCATTATTCCTTCAATTTTCCTGCATTAGAAAGTGTATGTGTGGCATAACTGGGAAATTACATTGTCAAATAATCATGATGTGGAAATAATGCAGATACGTTGGTCACATTCTCTCATCATTTTAATAATATGGCTGTGTTTATATCTAATTCTGTTTATAGCCACCATGTAAACTGCTGCTCCAAGTCTTACTGATTTTAAAAAGGCTCCAGGTCAACAAAGGTACAGAGGTGCAGGCATAGGTTTTCATTAACATGAATGATGTAGGACCTCAAACTCTGCAGATTTACTAATATGTACACTTTGAACACACACACACACACACTACTTTTGTTCTTGTCAAAGCTGGTAGCTGTGTGCAGTAATCAAGCTGACTGATTATGATTGCAGTGCTGGTAATTGTGATGAAGCTGCCTGCGTGCTAGCAGTGAATAATCAGCAACCCTCTGAGGTAATGGGGACAGCAGAGATAGGGTCCTGGTTTAAAGGTCCAGGTTTGTATATATATATATATTTATACACACACATATATATGCATGAGCGTGTGGGTGTCTGTGTGTGAGGGCAGTGACACACTGTGTCGTGAAAACCCTATGTTTAGTGAAGCTCCATGCCTAATGGGGGGCAGAGAAGTTAATTCCACTGCACCAAGGCTTTATCTCATTTTCATACATATGAATGCACCAGGCCCAGATCGATTACTGCAAACAAATTGAAATGCCTGGGACCATGGAGGCCCACGGAGAGAAAGGCAGCAAAGAGATGGGAGAGATGAGGGGGAGGGCTGTGCATGTGTATGTCTATGAATTTTTGACAGTGTATGAGGAAGGCAAAATTCACTGATATGCATGGAAAGAAACAAATCACTAGTGCATACAGAATTTATCCCGTGCTGCACACACACACGTGCCCAGACTATTATTTAGTGTCACGCATGAAAACTCAAATCATTCCAGTTCATGCCACCATCCTTTTAAAAATATTGCAGATGGGATGCTTTGAGCAAACAGAGCTCTCAATGACTCACAAAGCAATTACTTCCTAAATAGGGCCCCTTACAATTTACTTACTTTTTAAATCTTTCCATCTGCACGGTTATTAGTTACAATCAGTCATATATAAATACAGTTTTTTTTCTTACAAAGTAGCACACAATGAGTACTTTTTAAAGTAAGCACTGTCTGTAAATCACCTATTTGAAAGGCAACGACAAAAATGGGCTGCCAATGTAAATAATCCTATCGACAACAAATGATCCAACTGTCTCTCTCTCATGTTCTCCAGTTCTCCAGTTATGCTGTTTATTCTCTCCACACGGTGTGAGACATTGTTACAGCAGAACTGTTTAATAAAGAATGAACGAGTTACAAGTGTTTTATCTGAGAAAATTCATTTCTGTCAAGTGAAGTGACATGTAGTTTTTAATTTACCTCACAAGTTTTGCAATTTTTTGTAGTTGCACTACAATTGCACTCAAATGCAGGAAACGGTGTGATTTTAAGTCAGACATCCTTTTTCAACCAGAATAAAAAAATAATACTTTACTGACTTCTTGGGGAAAATAGTGTTACAGCTGTTGCTGCATCAGAAAAAAGGAAAAAAGTATTATGGAGTGTTATTTAGAGTAGAATATTTAAAAAAACAAAAATAAAAAACAGACTAATATTTAAATGTTCTTAATAAAATGGGTGGGAAATAAATAAATAGTTTCTCTAATAAATTACATTTGTCTCTTGAACGATTGATTTGGAAAAATCCTTTATAGATGGCAAAACAACTCAACCTGATTGGTTGCTTTTTCTCACTTAACACGGACTTATGTTTGTGTCATTTAAAAATAAAACACGCAGAAGTGTCATGAAAATATACTTTTAAAAAGTCTGTACTGAATTATTTGCTCAGTCAAGGTTTCCCTGAATAAAGAACGGAAATGTATCAACAAAATAGTATCATAATCATTTTTCTATAGGTTATATTATCAGGGAACCAAAACACAAGCAAATCAAACTCAAACACTGGGATTACAGAAACGCCTACTCTGCGCTTTGTTAATGTCCCTGTGTGAAAGACAAACACGTTTTTGTTACTTTGTTGCAACGTTTAAAAAAATAAAAGAGCAACCAAGGTCACTCCAGGACGGAATTTTTTTTCTGCTCTATTCAGATTAACTCATTGCCCTCCATTTATTCTTTTATTCTTCTCCTTTTCACTGCTACCCCCACCCCCATCCTCCCATCCCCCTAATACCACCACACTCGGAGTTCTGTCTGGGTTCCCTCACGCTTCAGCGCCTGGTGCTGCAGGGCACACTGGGCATCAGTTCACATCATTGTCACTCTCTGTGAATGTGGATCTGCTATGTATGTGCACATAGATTATCGAATCTTTAACACTTAGCTATACAGCAACATTTTCCATGCATAAGCAATCTATACATTTGTGTACTGGAACACAAAATGTTCTGTGTTTCTCATGCAAGATAAATGTGTACATCAGACCGGATTTCATATAGTTTTGGAAAAGAAGAGGTTGAACGAAGTTTGTTCATAACACATACCTTTGGGTTTCAGATCAGCAGCCTGCAGAATGAAACAAAGAAAAATACATTTTAAAATCAAACACTTTTTTAAAACACACTTTAAAAAAGAAAAAAAAATTGGATATTGGTCAGTGGATATGAACAACCAAAACAAAGACTAAGCAAAGACTAGATTATATTAAAACATAATAAGAACACTGGTTAGCACTGTGCCCATTCCACTAAGCTAGTCTGGAATTAAAAAGCATGTTAATAACCACCTTTTTCTGAGCAATGTCCTTCTTAATCTTTTCTTCTTGTTTTTTCTTTTTCTTTTCTTCCATCAAATGGTTCTCCTCCTGCTGCTGTTCGCTTCTCTCAGCTGCCAAACAGACAAGACAAAAAGTACTTAGTGAAACGTGAAGGTAAAAAAATACATCATATTAACACAAACCAGCACTCCTGAGTATTGTGTGTATATTTATTTCAAAGTTCTAAGATGAACAACTTTGCATGCTGAAAGGTAGAAGGCATTAACACTTGTGCTAATGATATTCTTTCCCCGTAATGCTTGGATTAAATTATCTGGACAAACTGTCCTTTACTTTTCCTTTTGGCTTATCTACTCAAACACCACCACTGGAAAGTGGCAGATGCATCTGAAATGAAACAATGACTAACTTGAAATTCAAGAATTAGATCTTACCAACCGCCTCTTAATATGCAAACAATATTGATTATGTCTTTGCAGGTCTAATATATATAGGGATGTTTTGTGTTGGTCTGTCTGTGACAGACAGGGACTTGGATAAATGTTTATGAAGTCGTTGTGTTTAGTCCTTATATAAAAAAACAACCCATGTGCATACATTGAAAATACATAAACGCCTTGGATATGAATCAGAACATGAATGGTCAAATGAATCATAAGTGAGAATTAATGAATCCCCCCCATCTCTGCCCACTATAACTAGGAAGGAGCCGTCAGTCAAACTGACAGATGAAGACTTATGGAGCCTGTATGGTGGTGTCATCTTTTCAGTACTACCAGAGAGAAGAAGAAAGAGTGAGAAGACAAAGTACAGGCAAAAAAATATAGAAAGTACTGATTTAACGATGATCCCAGTAGTGTTTCAGAACAGAGGTGAGAAGACATTTCTAGACCCCTGATCCTAGTGCTGCCAATCTCTTCCCCATTCTTCTTTCTCACTCCTTTGGTTGCCTCATCTTTCCATTTACCTTTAATATCAACACATTATGGCATTTACACAATTCTATGTTTCATATTGCGCTGTCTCAGCAGCAGCTTACAGCCCTTGGGTAATTTAACAGTTAAGTATATGTGTACATGTGTGACTCTATGCATACAAACAATAGTATACTGAACGTGTGGACTGCTAAGTGTAATGAGTTGTTGCCATTAACATCAGTCTCCAACCAAACACAGCAGTTTGTCAAAATCCAAGTTTATCTTTAAAATATTAGCACAACATAAC
>NC_024315.1:5598801-5599190 GCF_000523025.1 Cynoglossus semilaevis | reverse complement strand
CCTCCCTCCGTCCTCCTCATCACTACATCCATCCTTTTCACCACCAGCCACCACTTCCCCCCAGGCTCTCTCTCTCTCTCTCTCTCTCTCTCTATATTTCTCTCTCTCCTCCTGCCAGCCACACACACACACACACACACACTCCTCCTTCTACACCCCTGCAGTTAACGTCTGCCAAAGGCCGCCTCTGTTCATCACTCACTCCTGCACTTAGCAACAAAAGATGTGTGGTAATTTCCCCGTGTGTGCGTGAGACCGCTGCCCGGTCACACCCTAAGGGGACGGGGAGCGAGGAAGGGGAGGAGGGGAGGAGGGGAGGTGGGGGTCGAGTGACGAGGATGTTTGCCTTTCCACGGCTCACCGCTGACCCCCATATCACGCACGACCAG
>NC_024315.1:5596400-5597587 GCF_000523025.1 Cynoglossus semilaevis | reverse complement strand
AGAGAGCTGCAGGTCTGACCACATGAAATGAACCGATGGTATTTTCTGATCACACACTGACACTGAGTGTCTTGATGATGAGCGGGGGTTGACACACGTCTGTCCTCACGTCAGCCCAACACCGTAAAAACACAGAGAAAAGCAGGAGGGTTTGTCTTCATAATCTTCAAGGGATTAATAAATCTAATCTAATCTAATCTAATTTATATAACATCCAAATGACTTTTAAAACATCGACAGTCAACAGAATAGAGAGAGATACAGCATTATGAGAGACGTATGTCTGGTTCGTTGCTATCTTGCTAACAGCTTTCTGATGAGCAGTAAACAGACTTATACTGATTGAAACGACTTTTCTCTGACCTGTTTACCTGGAATAATGATGTTTGTCTAATTAAATTGGTCGTAAATTTACTTTGTTTCAAGTCCGTTTTTTTCCCCACATTGTTGTTGACAAATAATTCTCCCACAATGCACTGGGAACTCTAACCTCTTTTCTGTGCTTTCACACTTGAACAGTACAATCCCTAAGTTTTTCTTTTCTGTTTTCATGTCCTCCTCTAAAACCCCGATGTATTTTCTCCGGTGTCTTTCTTCATTCCACCTGCCTGGCAACACCATTGGTCGACTTCACCCACCGTCTTTCTCTAACCTTATCTAGAAACTGTTCGTCCTCAGCCGTCCCTCTAATTTGCTCATTCTCAGTCCGCTGCGTCCTGCTCACTGACATCAATATCTCAGCGTCCTTAACTTGTCCCTCAGTCTCGTTGTCACTGAGACACTGTCACAGTCTCCTGACCATACGTCATAGCAGCTCTCACTACAGTGTCCAACAGTGTCCATCAGTGTCCATCAGTGAATCATCCAAACTAGAACTGCATTCACAGGGTTTACAGAATACTTTTATACAGAACAAACCAGAAACTCAGACGTTTCCTGATACCAGTGAAAATACAAAGGCATTTGTACAGTTGTCATACAGGACTGAGCTGAACCAGGAAGTGGAATCCAGTCAGTGATTGGTCCAAACGGTTCCTCTGTCCCTCGGCTGTAGGATCACTCTGACTCGTGTTCACGTTGGTGTTTCCTGTCTGCCGGGGTCTCTCTCTCTCTCTCTCTCTCTCTCTCTCTTAGTATGCGGTTTCAGTTCAAGTGCAGAGTCTCGGTGCATTAGGGGTTGGCGGGCG
>NC_024315.1:5587673-5596169 GCF_000523025.1 Cynoglossus semilaevis | reverse complement strand
AAACGGCCTCGCCTCCCTGCTGGGCTGCCCAGGTGCTGCGCTGCTCGATGGATGTTTGTTATATTTTTATTTTCTTCATGGATATATATATATTATATATTTTTAATTTGAAGTAAGTTCAGAAGTATTTCTTTAAAAGCTTTGACTAACTATATATTTCAGCTGTTTTCAGATTGTTGTTCTGGTCATAACTCCTATTACATCCACTCAGTACGGACTAAACAAATGATGTCACCTGATGTCAAGGTTTTCACAACATGAAATATAATCTGAACGTGAAGAGAAAAAAAAAAACTGGATGTTCACTATAAATAATGAGGAGGTTTTTATGAATAAATTAACATACACTATGAATTTTGTAACACTAAAATGCAGTGGGTGGGAGGACACTGACTGAGCTGGGGGGGGCTTTCAAGTGCGGAGAAAAAGCAGGTAGAGGGCAGCATCGCTGCAGATTACACAACTGTATCTTTCAATGGTTTGTAATTTTGGGAAAATTCTATAATGTTTATAATGACTGGAATATTTTCACCCTGAAATTGTAGAATATTTTTGTAGAAAATCAAAAAAGTTATATTAAACATGAACAACAGACCATATTTTTTTTCGTATTATTTTCCAAAAAATATAAAGAGGTTAATCCAGAGCTCTTCTTCGGTAACTCATTATGATAAAAGAAAATTGATCATAATTTGATTTATTTTTCAAAAAATAAATGTATTTTAATTTAATTACTGTTTGAAAATCTAGCAAAATAACAGAATAAAAATCCCCAGCTTTGGGTATCTCGAAAGGGTCTTTTTTTCTGTGATCACAATTTGAGTATTGATTTTTTTATTTTTTTGTAGCTGCTAATTGTCCTCGTTAGTTCTTGTCCTTCAGTTTAGCCGTGAGACGCAACTCTAGGTGAGCTAACTCACCAACTGTGTAAAATATCTCCTTATTTATTGAGCCTAAATGAGCCGCAGTCACCCGACCCCCCGACTCCCCCCCCAGAGCACATACATTTAATATGCCTTATGGGACCTCGGTGCCATTTGGACTCACGCTAACGATCTATACAAGCTTATCAGCGCTGCTAACACGTGCACATAAAGCCCTCCGCCGCTCGCTCGCTCTCTTTCTCAAACCACTTCTGTTTCCACGGCGATAATTAAGCCATCAAAGCGGCAACCATCCCCAGCCCATCCTCTGTCTCTGAGGTGAAAACACAGGCCCACATGTCAAGTGGAGCGCAGCCACCCGTGTGTCTCTTCAAAGGCGAAGACACAAGGGACTGGCAAAGAAAGGTGTGTGTGTGTGCGTGTGTGTGCGTGTGCGTGTGTGTGCGTGTGTGTGGTCGACTATCCCGTTACAGAATGCAGCAGGCTGCTAGTCAACACAGTGTGACGTAGTCAGGATGTGTGATACCCGCTGTCGTGCCGTGCTGGAGATCCACAGAGGACTGTCTGCGTTCTGCCGGGTTTTTTCCAGCGTGGGTTCCATTTGTTCTGACGAGACAGGAACCGTCCACACGTGCTCCACCTCGCTCAGCTTTAATCTTTCGTTCCAGTCCGATCACACTGTTCCACGTAATCAGCCAACGTTCCGTTCCGTTACAGAAGGTAATGATGAACTTGTACCAACTGATGACCTTAGATAGACCTTAAATTCCAACAATGGTCGCTGACATCTTGATGTGACCAAACTTTAGTTGGGTCAGGGGTTTGAATCCCATCATCATGAAGGTGACTTCTTTTCAGAAAGTAACCCTTTTGCTGTCCTAGAGTTCAACCGACCCTAAACTAATTTTCACAAGTAATTTAGTTATACAGTACGGTCCGATATGCCGATATTTCCTAAACACTTAATTTCCAATTCCGATATCAACCGATGCCGATATAGGCCTGGTAATATTTATTTGTTTATCTGTAGGAACCAGTGTATTACATTGCTGGAACTAACATTCTGCAAACAATCCCCTGGTTGTTAAATAAAATTAGCTGCAGTGCTGCCATCTAGTGACTTTGACGTTAATAAACAGAGTTTATCCCCAAAACTACTTTTAGGGCTCACATCATTTGGCGAAACCAGGCATTCCGTTATCGAGTTTTCATTATGGGAGGAAGAACCGATAACGATTCTTACAGATGACATAATCATGCTAATATTGGCCGATAATTATTGGACATCCCTAATATATATATATATATATATATATATATACATATATATATATATATATATATATACAGGCATATCACCCTGTGGCTGCAGCTTGTCATCATGGCTGCGTTTAGAAAAAGTTCAGGTTTCCATTTTGTCACTCCAACTCTTCTCACATTTGTTTATATGCCCCGATTTTTTTCCAAACACTGAATTCAATAAATAGATAATAGAGTCGATCCAGGTCAAAGTCAAGGTCGTCTGCCGGGGCTGGTTCTGCACGGCGTGCAAACACCAGCGGTGCAGGCGTAAACAAACAGAGTTTGTGTGGATAGCGGTGGACCGCTGTTAATGGATGCATCCTCCCGTGTTACTGACAGCTCCTAATGACTGTGGTAGACCTGGTGTAATTAGGTGACCGTACGCCATGACACCTGTCTTTCAGGAGCCAATTCTCCCTGATGTTTTTTCTAATCAAGTCACACACACACAAAAACACACACGTCCACATGCTGCCGTCTGCTCTCCCTGGCGCAGTGCCCCAGTGGCTGTACATCCACGCTGTATCCCTGTGTATTAGTTCCTGGGGGGGGGGATTATCTAGAGGAGCAGCATGACTAAGGATTGCTTGTAGTTTGTTTGTGTGTGTGTGCTCGGAGGGAATCGTGTCAGTGCAACTAAATTCCGTAACTAAGACGCTGCCAATCACGACCAAGAAGGAAACTCTGTACGTCTGCTTTCTCTTCCTGCCTTGGTTGGGTGTTTTTTTTTTCAGCCTTTACTGTGCAAGCTAAAACAAAAATCAATTTTTTTTTAAAATAATTGTTACATTTCTTAATAATTCCACCTGAACTATTGTAACCTGCAGGGTTTGGTAATTCCTAAGCTGTGAAACGGAGTAAGAGCTTGGTAATTATTCTGTGGGGAGTGGGTGCTCAGAGTCAGGGCGGTGGGCTAGTGTCGCTCCACTGGAGAGCAGGAAGGAGGGAAGAAACAAATGTGAATACGAGGAATTACACACCTTTCCAGGCCAGTGTGTCAGGGAGGGAAGTAAACAGTGAGCAGAGAGAGAGTAATATTAATGATCAGGCAGGAGTGTCTTTATATCATTTATCAACTGATTTAAATATTTTTTTATAAGGATTTTTTTTTTAAATAAAATAAAAGATGTGGTTTGGGTGACTAATCTCTCTCCTCGGCTCCTGTTGATGTTGTGGTAATTGAGCAGGTCGGCGTTCCTCTGTCAGCAGCCAGTAGAAGGAGAGAGGTATAACCTTTGTCTCAGGGACGGCAGATATACGAGGCAGGCGAGCTCCAAGGATTATACACAGAGGTCCTCGCCCGAAGATGGAGAGCAGGAAAAAAGCCTGTGACCGTGGAATAATTTCAACCTCCCTCCCTCCCTTGAGACCACACGCTGTCTGAGCCAGCTACCATCACCACCCCTCATTCCCCTCACCTCCCCCCTTCTCTTTCTACCTCCCCTCCTCCTCTCCATCCCTACACCTCTATTGCCAATCCCATTACCGCCTGCCGCTGCCGGATGTCTCTTCTTCTCCTCCTCAACGGAGTGGGGAGGGAGGCAGCAAAGGTGGNTTGTAGGTGGTGGAGGAAAGAAAGACAGAAACTAAAGTCAGGTTCCTGTGCAGCAGCAGCAGCAGCAGCAGCAAAGTGCTACAGCAAATCATCGCTGCATTAGGAATATGGGCAATTAGCGCCGTGGCACATCACTCCAGACACACATACACAGGCGGATGTATACTGACTCCAACGATATCCAAACATCCAAATAGAAGAAGAAGAAAAAAAAACATCCCTCATGATAATAAATAGATTCAAGACACCGGCTGTTCTGTGTTCTCATGTTTTCCTGACCTCAAAGATCCTAAACACATCAACAAAAAAAGAAAACGGTCTTTTTTTCCGTGGCAGGCCACATCCTAAAGATCATGCAGATATATTTTTAACAAGCGTCGTCTGAGAATAAATCCTCGGCGCCAGGACGCTGTGTGTGTACGCGGGAGGATGCAGAGAGCGGGAATTCGCCGTTCCACCTTAAGAAAGGTACCTTAAAAGATTATCTCGGTTATTTCACCGCCACTGAGCCGGCACTAATAGTCCAAGGCAGATATTGAAGAGCAGCGCGGGGCCGCAGAGATCTATTAGAAATTCCCATCTACGCGCCTCATACATATTGATTTCTGACACCAAGCAGCAATGAAAGGCCCTGGGGAATAATATATTTAGCAGGGTTTGCAGTGGGGAGGTCACAGAGTGCATATAGATTAGCTGCACAGACCCCTGACAGGACCGTGTGTGAGTCCAAACTGTAGACAGACAGGCACACACACCTGGACATGAGCGCACACGTGCACGTGCGAGCTGCGGCGTGTGTGCATATGTTCACGTGGAGTGCTTTTACATCTGTGTGTGATGTCACATCAGGGCACACCAGCAATGAAAGACCGTTTTTAAATTGCTCACTTTTAATAAATTAAAAAAAAGAAAAGAAAACCAACAACAAAGACACATGCCTTGGGTCAAACCTTCACTGCTGGAAATATTTTTTTTATTTTTCTTCTAATCCAACCTTTTGTCTATTTGTGAGAAATAATACTATGTTAATTCATTCAGTTAATATTGAATACAGTGTTCAGAGTGATCTCCTTATAAACAGGGGCCTCATTGGAGGCTGTTTACTGGATTTACTCCTGGTGGAAGCACATACACTGCACACAGGAGGTGAACCGGCAACACCAACACCTACACACTGAAATATCAATAATGCAGCAGGAACGCAACCTTTTTTTTTTCTTTTGTGAAGATAAGAAAATCCTTTCAGTGAAGCTTTGGCTTTTAATGACTTTATAGCCGTAACTAGAATTCTATAGTAGTTTAATAGAGTTTAATTCTGCAGGGCAAACATATGGTTGGACCGTCGTGCGGCTTGAAACAACACGACAGTCACATATATAAAAGTCACATTTGAAACTAATGAAACAATGAAATCATTCTGTACTGAAACACTTTGAAAAATAAAGAAAGAGGAGGTGTTATGACCCCCAGTCTCAGAGAGGGGGCGTGTCTCTAGTGCTGTCAGCTCAGCAGGTGTCACTGATGAGGCTGATTGGAGGAGGCTCATCCTGATTGGTTGACAAGGAGAGGGCAGCAGTACATAAACCCCTCCCTAACCTGAACTCTTCTCTTCCTCCTCACCTCTTCAACTGATCCTGTCACTGGTCAGTAGTGAGTTTGTCATGAAGTGTGTATATATTTGGCTTTGCTTTGTTAACGGGACATTTATTCTCAAGATGGAGAACAGAACAGAATTCTTCTCTTTTGAGTTGTTTGTTTGGGATAAAAAATAAAAGTAAATGGTGAAGGGATTGTTGAAGGAAGTTGTTGTAACTTTCAAAGGACTTTTTTATGGTAGCTTTCTTTGGAGAGATGAGGTCGAAATAGGCCAGGGATGCAACAACAGGATATATCGTACTTGCTTCTTGTATAGAATTATTTGTGAGCCAAAAATCAGGGAGTTTATCAGATAACTTTAAAATGTTCCAGTCTGCCTGTGCTGATTCAGATCCATTTAGAACTGGATGTTCCTGGCTAACTTGATGTACGTCACATTTTCTGTGCAACTGTATCTTCTATAGTTTTTAAAATATTATATGCTACTAGCAAACGATATCTGGGCTACTGGTCCTAACGATATCTGGACTACTGATCACTGATGCTGTGAAGAAGTAACTCTTAGCCTCTTAGCTCACATTCAGATTAGAACCACACGTGTTCCAAATAGTTCAGGTTGTTCGTTTTTGTCTCCGTTTCTGCAGAAGTACGTCTACTTCAGCTTCTCCCTTTTACAGTCGCGGTCAGAATGCCGGGACGTTTGAGTGGTGGCAGTGACCGGAGTAAAAACGTGATGAGCTTGTCCAGGTGAAAGGGTAATAGCTTCAAAGAGGGTAAGAATAAAAAGAGCGAGGCTGCGACCGACCAGTGAGAGGGAGGGAGGGTTGGTCTCCTCCACGAGAGCACTTAACAGCGCCTTCCCATCCACCCATCCTTCCATCCGTCCTCCACACCCATCCCCGCACTCATCCAGCTCCTGCATGCTCAATGCCATTGCCATTACAGCCTCTTCTTTTTTTTTTTCCACTCCGACTCTCCCCTCCTCCCCCCACACCCCCTGCTTCTAAGCACCACTCGGCAGCCTCTTCAGAAATTACAATAGCTCAGGGTTTAGGCAATTTTGACCAAATGCGGGCTCTGCATGTAAGGATTGGGGAAGGAAAGGGGTGTGGGGGGCTCGGGGGGGCTTTTAGGACTCCAGGCCATAGGGGGGGGATGAGGGGGAACTGAAATGAAATTACCAATTCAATGGCTGAAGCGCCACATGACAGTAGTGGAGGGAGGACATAAAATGAGGATTATCTGATTCGTGTGGGGGGGGGGGACGCAAAATATCCCAAAGAATCTGAAGTCGACGTGGGCTAACGACAGCCCTCAGCTCTGCCTTAGCGTCTCTGTAAACGTCTTCAGCGTTGCAGTAACTTAGTGAACAACGTTGGTAATGCACCTGGTGTAAAACAGCTGGTACTTGACCAGCAGCTGCACCAGTTCACTGAAGTTATGTTAGAGCTTTTAGAACAGTCCTGCTCAGACTATACAGTAGAATGAGTAAACTGAGTTTAATAAGGTTGCATTATACAGGTGATGATATTTTGAGAACATTGCAAGAAGCTCATTGGTGGCCTCAGCATTTACTTGTAAACATTAGACATTAGTTTAGCAGTTCCACTGAGTTCTGTATTACATTGTATAAAATTCTCTCCACCTAATCTTTTTCAGGGTCACGGGGTCAGAGGGGGGGGGGGTCTAATCTCAGCAGTCGATGCGGTGGAGGACAGTTTTTCTAGTCCATATATTCCATAGGTGTGAATATAGTGTGAACTGTTGTTTGCTGAATTCTGGGAAGACGGAAGAGAAACTGTGTCAAAACATACACCACTGACTGACTGACTGACTGACTGACTGGTCTGTGGACTCAGGCTGGTTTCCTGTGTCTGGACTGAAGGCAGTTTATTAATGATTCGGAAAAGAAGTTGAACAGTATTTGGGGAAACGGTGTTGACCCGCCTCCTGATCACAGATGAATCAAAAACCTCACAATAATGAGGAAACTGTGTGAAGTTTAAAAGTAGGAGACCATGGAGTTGTCTGAAAATGCCAGGCATCACCTAAATACATTTCTGTCACATGCCATTACCTGTCAAGGCAAAGTATGACAGGCTGATGAGGCCAGCCGTCAGAGTCTGATGACAGGCCTCACAGTCCAGGGGAGCTGGAAAAACAAGCACAGGCTAATTCTAATACAAACCCATGAATTTGATGAATCACAATCATTCTCTGTGTGGTGATGAATGGCCGTGATGCTAACTACAACCATTCATCAAGCCACCATCAGTTATCCTAAGGTGGCTTAATGTTTCATCCACTCAGACCCGGGAGAGAGCGAACAGCCATCCCTCATCTCAGGCGACTGGCAGAGCTGCACACACATTTCAATCTTGTCTTGTCATCTCCGCCTCAGGTGCAGACTCCCTCCCCCCAAATCATCTTTTTTTATTTTTCAAGTAAGACTCTGGACAGGAGTGAAAATGCAGATTTTTATGGACTAGAGAAAATTAAAACTTATGCACCAGAGTGAGGCCTGGTCTGTGTGTGTGTGTGTGTGTGTGTGTGTGTGTGTGTGTCGGTGGTGAGGGCAGTAACTAGTAAAAGGGCAGGACAGAAAACTCTGCTGCAATGACAGGAGGTCTTACAGCAGGTTGGTTACAGTAAATTAGCATTCGAGCCGCACTGCGCGTTTAGCACTTTGCGATTGGGTTCAGCAAAGGCCTCGCCCAGACTGTCCCTGGGGGGAACGTTGGCAGCAGAGCAGCGGCACAATGGGCGGGACTGGGCTGTCAAAATTAGATAATAAAGCACCGCAGCGCTGGCAGATAAATGTGTGCGAGGGGGCATCCATCTTGCGAGCGCGTTGCTGAAGAGGATGCTGCTAAATGACAGCGAGGGCTGTGTGTGTGTGTGTGTGTGTGCGTGTGTGTGTGTGTGTGTGTGTGTTCTTGCATGAATTGACAGAGGAGGATCTATTGTTTTTGCCGGTTCAGTTTATCAATCTTTATGATCTGATCTTAGAAATTAGAAAGTCCTAAAAAAATAAAAATAAAAAGGTAACAGAGGGAAATTCTTTGAGAGGCTGTGGAGCAGTGAAAGGCCAGAGGAGTGAGGGGGGGGGGGGGGGGAGCAGATAAAGGGATGGCGTGGCACTTAACCTTTCCCTAAAAA
>NC_024315.1:5587048-5587626 GCF_000523025.1 Cynoglossus semilaevis | reverse complement strand
CCTAATTAAACCTACGCTGCCATATTTTTGACACTGTTTACACAATATGGCTGACTAATGCGATCAATAACCTCCATATTCATTCTCTATATCAATCCCACTTTAGAATGTACATCCACTTTACTGCTACAGGCGTGGATGCAGAGTACCGTCTGGTGGAGCCTCGAGTTTTATCTTTAATATTTTTGATCAAATCACTAAATTCAACGACTGCGGTGCGTTCTCCCCCTCCACAGAACTTCACGTGGGGGAGAGAGGGAGACAAAGGAGGCAAAGGAGAGTTTGTTCTGACTCAGAGATGCTGGACCGCCGTCAGAGAAAATGATTTGGGATTATATTAGTGACAATTAATGAAACCATATATACATTTTAGTACATATATTTGATTCTCATTCAGTTGAGTTGATGTTTTTCCCCTCTGTTTTCATACGAGGATGTACACATATATTAGCTATTTATTATTATGTATTCCTATTTAACAAAAATATTCAGAATGTGAAGTGTTTGTGTATTTTTTTTATTTATCAAGTGGGCCGGATTGAACACCCTAGCGGGCCGGTTTTGGCCCACGGGCCGTA
>NC_024315.1:5582586-5584723 GCF_000523025.1 Cynoglossus semilaevis | reverse complement strand
CCAGCAAATTCTCTGATGTTTCATCAATATTCCTAATTAAACCTACGCTGCCATATTTTTGACACTGTTTACACAATATGGCTGACTAATGCGATCAATAACCTCCATATTCATTCTCTATATCAATCCCACTTTAGAATGTACATCCACTTTACTGCTACAGGCGTGGATGCAGAGTACCGTCTGGTGGAGCCTCGAGTTTTATCTTTAATATTTTTGATCAAATCACTAAATTCAACGACTGCGGTGCGTTCTCCCCCTCCACAGAACTTCACATGGGGGAGAGAGGGAGACAAAGGAGGCAAAGGAGAGTTTGTTCTGACTCAGAGATGCTGGACCGCCGTCAGAGAAAATGATTTGGGATTATATTAGTGACAATTAATGAAACCATATATACATTTTAGTACATATATTTGATTCTCATTCAGTTGAGTTGATGTTTTTCCCCTCTGTTTTCATACGAGGATGTACACATATATTAGCTATTTATTATTATGTATTCCTATTTAACAAAAATATTCAGAATGTGAAGTGTTTGTGTATTTTTTTTATTTATCAAGTGGGCCGGATTGAACACCCTAGCGGGCCGGTTTTGGCCCACGGGCCGTATGTTTGACACCCACATTCAAGAATTTCATTACCTGGAAAATTGCTTTCAGAAAGTATATTTCTGTCCAAAAAAAGGAAGGCGCGTTCCGATCCCAGGGACACGGCTTTTTAAATAGAGATAACTTTCATTTGATTTAATCATCTGTCGATGGTTCTTCTTAATGTACTTTGTGCTTGCCATTGTGAGCAGCGCTGCTCCTTCTTGATTAATGGCTCTTTCAGAGAGGTGGCGCTAATGGCTCTTTAATTGCTCTGACTTCCTTTCCAGGCTTCCAGGTTTTCAACTCCTGCTTCTGACTTCACAGAAAACAGGCGGTGTGTACGGCAGCGGGGGGGTTAGTGGGGGGGGGGGGGAGGGGAGTCATCACCCGCGCGGTCAGGACTGTATGAATATTAAACATGCGTTAAAGTGTCGTCTAATTGAAAATTCACAGCGATGTCTGTCCTTTCCGTCTAATGGCAGAGTTTTTTGTGGCAGTGAAGATTAACACACACTCGATCCACGTCAAAACGGGTATTGAGATTGAATATATTTTTATATAAAATACATTTACATTTTTGGGGACTTTATCAGTAGCTGCAGACATAAAAGATGACAAAAATTATCCAGTTTTACAGTTTTATTGCAAGTGTAAACAAAACCTCATCATATGTTCACCGTATATACTACTGAGATTGAACCTTTGAGCAAACACAAACACAAACACAGAAATAATTTGTTCTGTTTGTTCAATGTAATCAACGTGAGTCGTTTCCCGTGTGACTGGAGGACAGTAAAGCAGTGAAGTCCTCAAGTCACGATGACTGAATGTTTCAGCACTAAACTAGTCCTAAACCATCACGTCCTCCTGGTTGACAGGTTGTCAATTACAGCCAATCGCAGCCCATCTTTCCCTGTCCTCCAGTGAAACTCCTCTCTCCTGTAACAGGGTGTCTTCCTCGCCCTTCATGTCATTTCCTGGTGTGTGACCATCTCCTGTATAATCTGTGGCAGTTACTGCAAAACCTCACAGCACAGGTGCACCATGGGACCTGGTTTACTACTGACCGTTCGATGGATTTTTTTTTTATAGCGTCTGTCTGAAGAAACCTCTGTCTGAATCCTGGACGTCCACGTATATCCAGCAGAACACAGAACGTTCAGATCGGAGTCGGGTTCTCACATCTGTTCAGATAAAAAGTGACGGATTGTCATAAAGGCATCAGCTCCAGTGACACGTTCTTTGTATACATTATAGGCTCTATTTATATCTGCGTCCAAAGAAAGCTTTTGGTTTAGCCAAAAATAACATCGTGTTTGGTGTCAAACCATAGAGCTGGAAACGATCTGAAAATATAAAATATATTTTTTTTAAAAAGTAATCCTTTGCAGGGTCACAGCGGCACTGGAGCTAAACCCAGCAGGCAAGGGTGGGGTACACCCTGAGCACACATATAGTCTAGAGCATTGGTGTCAAACATATGGCCCGTGGGTCAAAAAATGGCCCACTGGGGGGGTTTAATCTGGCCCGCTTGATGAATTTTGAAA
>NC_024315.1:5576757-5580809 GCF_000523025.1 Cynoglossus semilaevis | reverse complement strand
TGTGACTGGAGGACAGTAAAGCAGTGAAGTCCTCAAGTCACGATGACTGAATGTTTCAGCACTAAACTAGTCCTAAACCATCACGTCCTCCTGGTTGACAGGTTGTCAATTACAGCCAATCGCAGCCCATCTTTCCCTGTCCTCCAGTGAAACTCCTCTCTCCTGTAACAGGGTGTCTTCCTCGCCCTTCATGTCATTTCCTGGTGTGTGACCATCTCCTGTATAATCTGTGGCAGTTACTGCAAAACCTCACAGCACAGGTGCACCATGGGACCTGGTTTACTACTGACCGTTCAATGGATTTTTTTTTATAGCGTCTGTCTGAAGAAACCTCTGTCTGAATCCTGGACGTCCACGTATATCCAGCAGAACACAGAACGTTCAGATCGGAGTCGGGTTCTCACATCTGTTCAGATAAAAAGTGACGGATTGTCATAAAGGCATCAGCTCCAGTGACACGTTCTTTGTATACATTATAGGCTCTATTTATATCTGCGTCCAAAGAAAGCTTTTGGTTTAGCCAAAAATAACATCGTGTTTGGTGTCAAACCATAGAGCTGGAAACGATCTGAAAATATAAAATATATTTTTTTTAAAAAGTAATCCTTTGCAGGGTCACAGCGGCACTGGAGCTAAACCCAGCAGGCAAGGGTGGGGTACACCCTGGGCACACATATAGTCTAGAGCATTGGTGTCAAACATATGGCCCGTGGGTCAAAAAATGGCCCACTGGGGGGGTTTAATCTGGCCCGCTTGATGAATTTTATATGGCCCACTGGGGGGGTTAATCTGGCCCGCTTGATGAATTTTGAAAAAATTTGTTTTGTCAAAGTATAACTCATCAAATATGAAAACGGTCTAATATACTTGTACTTATTTGCAGGAAAACAAAAATGCCCTTATTGTGATTTAAGGTAATTGCGTTATGAATGTAGCGGTCCGGCCCACTTCACAGCTGATTAGGTCATACGTTCCACACCCCTGCTGTAGGAGTCAATCGACCTTTCACACTCACATTCACACCTGTGGTCCATATTTAGACTCTTCTCCATTGGTGGAGGAAACCAGAGACCGGAGCAGTGAACCAATGACCAGCCATCTGACATCTGACAACATCTGACACCGAGGAGGAACTTTCTCATCAAATTATTTTAAATACATTCTTAATATATTTGACTAGTTCTATTAATGGAATGTATTCATGAAAAACATGGTGCATTGAAGCTAACGTACGCTAAGAACATTGAAGCTAACGTACGCTAAGAACAAGAACAAGACTAAAAATAGAGACACAGTGAAAATAAATGTGTTGACTCCATATCTCTGTGGCTCCAACGCCGGTGGCCGTTCATTTCTCTGCTTCCTCCTTGTGTGTGTGTATGTATCTGTGTATGTGTGTGTGTGTGTGTGTGAGAGAGGAGGGGAGGTTGGGGTGGGCATATCGTTAATAACGGAATAGTGATTCATCATTTAATTATGATTTGACAAATGCTCGCTCCTTCCCCATTCTCTGCATCCTCCTCCCTTTCAATTCTCCGCTCTGCCAAACTGTCACGCACTCCCCTCGTGGGATTAATTCAAGCTGTCTGTCTTTGTGAGGCTGCCGGCGCTCTCAGGGCGGCGGGTGCACGACACTGTCAATGAACAGAGAGCCTGACACTTCCAGGGAGCCGCACACAGACGCACGCTCCCCGCTCCCCTTGTTATTGTTTTCACCTTAACCCATTCCTTCCCGTGCTTCCTCCTCTGTGTGTAGGTGTCTGCTCCCATCTCCTCTCCTCTCTCTCCTCTCTCTCTCCACTCTGTCCTCCTGTTCTATCCTGTCTCCTGCTCCTCATTCTTTCCTCCTCCTGCTCCCTACCCGGCATCTGCCGTACAGAGAGGGACAACAGCACCAGAAGGAAATGTGACAAAGGGAAGATTGGCTTTTTTTTCCGTAGGTATACTGTGTCAACACAGTAGGAAAAACTCATCTAACTCCATTAAAATGTGAATATAAAACTTTAATGAGACGTCTATATTTGTAGACTCTGTAACACCACCAGGTCTGTGCGGGATGGAGGCCAGAAATTCAACGGAATTATTTTAACCACATCAAGCCTGCTGGTGACAAGCGATGCTAATGGAAAGGTCATTAAAACGAGGCGTGTTTGAGTTGAACTGCAGCGTCTGTGCAACCAAATCCAGCAGGCCTTAGAGCCCAGCTGGAGAGATAAGGTTTAATACCAGGCACAGGGCCCTGCCTTATCTCCTCCGCTGATAGAGAGAGCACAGAGGAGACGGGAGGAGAGGGGAGGGGGCGGAGGGGGCGGAGGGGATGGCAGGCGAGGAGAGAAAACAAGAGGGACAAAAACAAGTGTCTTGCAGGGACCCTGGCTGGCTGACTGCATGAGTGCGTCCTCCCGCCGCTGGCATAGAAACTCATCCCCCTTCCCATTTAGCACCTGACAACAAAATGAAAAGAAATGTTATGTCAATATGGAAATTAAAATAGCAACAGTTACAGTTTGGTTGATGGGGTTTTTTTTGTACCAAACTGATAAAAGTGTCACCGACTCGTCCTCAGTGAACTGGAGGCTGAGCTCCGTGGGTGACGGGGGACGGGGGACGGGGGGGGGTGAACCACCTGGCTGCTTGGCTGGGTGACACTGTTGGACTGTAGGATACAGCTGTGTCTCTCTGACTGAATGTTCTCCCCAGCTGCCGCTGCTCTCAACACTTCTTCTTCCGACAACGTTCAGAGGACGGAATCGACCGGACCAGGAGACAGACACCAACTGACAACAGGGAATTAGGAAGGACGTTTGATTTCTGTCTCCTCTGTGGTTTATTTTCTTACGTCGTCTGTTTGACAAAGTACGGCTTTAAGTTCAGCAGAACTTCACAGCAAGTTCAGACGTAAGCAGAGGCTTCAGGCAGTTCCTTTCTTGATACATTTAAATTAGTCCTTGGAATTGCCTTGAAAGTTCCTGGAAGTCGACCTGTGTTTAAGTTGAGCCCTGCAGTAGAGGTTCAGCTCAGCTTCAGCAGAACTTCACAGCAGGTTCAGACGTAAGCAGAGGCTTCAGGCAGTTCCTTTCTTGATACATTTAAATTAGTCCTTGGAATTGCCTTGAAAGTTCCTGGAAGTCGACCTGTGTTTAAGTTGAGCCCTGCAGTAGAGATTCAGCTCAGAAAACCTCAAGATTCTACAGCAGCATGGAAACATTTACCAGTGAAACAGTTGTGTGGACAGACAAAGGAATCCATCTGGGGGAAAAAAAAGATTAGAACTTTGTCACTCCTTAGAGGGTGAGGTTCCTCTGGGGTTCGAACCCAGGACTTTCTGCGTGTAAGGCAGATGTGTTAGCAGGTCAAATAACCACTTCACTATGTAACTGAAACTGTAGTGATTCATGTTGATACAAAAAATATTCATTTATATTGATATGGTTGGTAATTGTCAACAGACACATCTGAACCAGCTATAAATTAGCGACTATGTTCATGATGTAGCACTAGCATGCTAATAGTAGCAGGAGGTGTACAGCACAACTACCAGACTGGGTCAAATGATACGTCTGTGTTTGAACTTGAACTTGTTCACACAGACGCTGGTGTGTAAAGATATTGGTTATATATTTAGTGTGTAATATTTATTAAAAGTTCTGTCAGGTGTAAACACAGGTCAACACAGGTCAACACAGGTCAACGCAGGTCAACACAGGTCAGTCAGCCTTAGATATTGGTTATATATTTAGTGTGTAATATTTATTAAAAGTTCTGTCAGGTGTAAACACAGGTCAACACAGGTCAACACAGGTCAACGCAGGTCAACACAGGTCAGTCAGCCTTCACAGTGTGATGGTGTCGCTGTAATCCCTGGTTTGGTTCCTGTCTCTCTCTCTCTCTCTCTCTCTCTCTCTCTCTCTCTCTCTTCTGCTCTTCTCAGTGCACCCTCCTACTACAGTGTGATGGTGTCGCTGTAATCCCTGGGCTGACGTGCAGCGAGTCACTGCCACCGTGGATAAAAATTCTGAAAAGCCCCAAAATGAGATCAGACCAAAGGCCGT
>NC_024315.1:5576012-5576718 GCF_000523025.1 Cynoglossus semilaevis | reverse complement strand
GCAGCAAATCGCAGTGCTCCTTGTCTTTGCATATTTCACACTGATCCACAGCTGACGAGCTGACTGTGGTGATTAGCCACGACTTGTCACAACTCATCATGGAGACGATTATCAGGCTGAAAATGGTCAATGGTCTGTCCACTCCTGATGACGTCTCAAAGGGCTGTGGACCACGGTTTGGACATGTTCACACACATATTTATACAGTGAAGCTTCATTTGGATTCTCAGTCATAACCTGACAGTGGACAGAAGTTCAGTGTGTTTATCTAAACATTATTATGTTGTATTGAATTGAAATATTTACCTTTGTGTTGTACATGAGGATTCAGAACTTGTTTTCCACTAAATGGGATTTCTTCAGTCACTGACCAAAAGTCTAGTACAAAGAAGTGGTTCTTTCTGCACTTACAGTCTGTCTGTCTGTCTGTCAGCCTGTCTGTCTGTCTGTCTGTCTGCCTGCCTGACTGTCTGACTGTCTGTAAAGGTCATAGGTCATAGTTCGGACCAATCATTGTAATCCACAGCTTTTTGTAAACAGAACAATTTTCTAAACAACATTTTAATTGGAGGTTGATAGAATAAACGGGAGACAGAGACAGACTTTAAAGAAGAGTGATTTGAACCAATCAGTACAAACGGAGCTGAGGGTCATAATCTGAACAGGTTTGGAAATGAGGTTTTTTTTTTTTTCATTAATGTCAGTG
>NC_024315.1:5569741-5575884 GCF_000523025.1 Cynoglossus semilaevis | reverse complement strand
GGGTCAGCACCCTTAAACGCCCCCTCCCGTGTGTGTGTGTGTGTGTGTGTGTGTGTGTGTGTGCACCCTGGTGTATTCAAACAATAGCCTCTCCAGTGTGAGGTGCTTCCTGTGGCCGCCCTTCAGCGTCCCTCTTACCCCACAGAAGAGCTCTCTGCCTGTGCACCGTCCATGTCACCGACGTCGTCACTAATTAGAGAATCCAGGACCAGAACTCACCTCAGCGAATGTTCTGCCACAATGGGCCACCGATTCACCCCCTCACCCCTTCACCCCTTTACCCCTCCATCCTGCCCCCTGGAGCCCCCTTGAACGCTGCTCTGCTGCAGCATGAATTTTCAAGGACTGAATTATGAAGCACTAGAGTTTGGAGGATGCAAACAAGGTTTTGGAATATTTTGGAAAGTCCAGTCTAAACTGTTGTTATGTGATGGTTACTAATAACCAAAAGTGTCAATTATTTTAATTTAATTTGTGAAATTAATCACATCATCCATCACAAATTTTAATGCCGGACTGTATATTGAAAATCATTCCGTCCGTCCATGACACTCAGGCGAAGAAGTTTCTCGATAACATCTCAGCGTCCAGCGTGTGTTTGTGGAAGCTTCTACTTCAGGTCAGATGACCAGCTTGTGTCAGACCAGTCGTCACGTCCAACGGCTGACAGGCTGACTGACAACAGTTTCAATTTGTCAAATATATGGACTGTGGATTTTTCTGAAGACAACTTCCCTCGTGTCTACACGCCGCTGTCAGGATGCAGAGGAATCACTGAAATCCACCACAACATGAATCAAAACTTTGAGTCGTACCTGATAGTTTTTCTATTTTTATAATACTATACTTTTGGACCGAATAAAAACAGGTGTAAAAAACATCAAATTCAGTAATGTTGATGTATAGTTATGATTAATCCTGATCATCCGCGGCTACCCTGTGATTAATCAGGTTAAATATGTCAATCATCAGACAGTCCTGAAGAGTCCACAGCATTTTGACTGAGATATTTTTACTTTTCCGTGCCGTAAACTAAAGTTAATTCCGTCCATTCCGTCCATTCCGTCCATTCCCAGACCTCGTGGACACTGAGTGTTGTTTATCTGTCTTCTGTGTCAAATGATTCAATTATTTACACTCACCCAGACAGGAAATGAGAGATTTTATGTATGAAGTATCTCTCAGCACTGGTGGACATGAGCTGGGGTTTTAATGAAGCAAGTCTGTGTCAGTTCATAATGAAGAAATCTGAGGAGTGGGGGGGGGGGGGGGGGTCGTCATCCCACTCCACCAACCTTCATTAGACACACACACTGAATGACATCATCAGTGAATGTCTTTTCTTTCATCTTTTTACCTGTTATATACAATTTCATCAGACTTGGGTCCAAAAGGTTTCAGGTTCGAGTCCACCAGCTGTCAAGTTACCACTGAGGTGCTCTGAGCATGGCACCGTCCCCACACACTGCTCCCCGGGGTGTGCTGCTGTGTCACAGTGACAACTAGTTCATTTTCCTCACTTTCCTTTCCTGGTTTTAACTAATAGTTTGTTCAGTTTCTTTTTAATCCCACCACCTCTGTAATCTGGGTCTGAGAAATCTGACAGAACGTCGACACCAACATTTTTATTACCACTTATATTATTGAACAAATATGTTTTATTATCGCTGTTATTAGTGAATTATTGCTACTAATTTAAAAGTCTTTCTTACACACTAACCTAAAATAAATAATTTAATTTAAACCCTGAGGGAAAATGATTATGTAAAACCTATGACCTTTTTAAAGCTGTAATATATGCATTATACCTTTAAACAAACAAGGAGGGAGACATATCAACTGGTTTTTTAGCTTTGGGAAAAATATCCACAGTATGAGCCGCTCCCCCAACGTCTACCTGAGAAGATAACGATGCTGTAAATGTTTATTACAACATTTATTCCACCAATCACTGCAGGTGGAGTCGTTTTTTGTTTTTTGTTTTTTTACTTTTACTAAACTAAGAAGAACACACGGATTCATTCTTGCTGGAATATATTTACAAATGTCACAGTGTTGTTGTCATGGTGTCGCTCCTACAGCAGCTATAGCATGTGGCAGCCAGTTGCCCCATGGGTATTTTGCACAAACACACGGTAAAACAAGCACGCATGCCCGTCCTCAACACACACCTGTAAACATATACTGTGTGCTGGTTTATCACCGACGTCTGCACCGCTCATCACATCCACCATTCCTCCACCAACCCTCCCCCCTCACCCCTCCACCCTCCAATCCATACACACGCACACGCACACACACACACACACACACACTGCCTCCCTGATGCTGTGGCCTGTCAGTAATTGAGGGAAGCTGGCCGGAACAGTGTGAAGATTGGGGGAAGGGATGAGGTGAGAGGAGGGGGGAGAGAGGGGAGGAGGTGGAAGCCATTCATCTGAGACTCTAGGATGTTGAATGGCATATTACAAGTCTAATGTATAATTAGATAGAGAGGGAATAAGCTGTGTAGTCTCAGATTAAGAAAACGCTGTTGTCACAGTGCCATCTACTGGTTGAGGCTTCTGCGGCTGAACCAAGGAAATACAACAATTGTTTTTTTCTTTTCTTACCCAAAACAGTTCAGTCAAACTATATCCATTACACCTGTCCTCTACATTCTTGGCTTCTTGGTTCTTGGTGAGGTAATGTGAATATTCTCTGACGTAAATGCCTTAAAATTTGATATTTGTCGGTAACTGACAACTGGGCAGAAGCAACTTCTTGTGGTTGCATGTTCATTATAATAAAGTGCTGGTGTGTAACGAGAGATCCAGGCTTCCTCTTCCTGCTCCCTGACAACAGGTGTTCAGTCCAGACCTGTCGGAGACAGGTAGATCACATGACAGGAAGTGGCTGCAGATCGTATGTCTGTAGTAAACACGAGGAAAGATACCATCTGAGTGAGGAGTGTTTGAGTTTTGTACGTGACAACTACAAACTTCACATACTAAAATATGTTACGTTTATTTTAGCAGAAATATAATATGATGTAAATGTTTACTTTTTTGTTTTGTTTGTTTGTTTGTTTGTTTGTTTTACTTACCCTGTCTATTTAAACGGTAACTGAAGGCTCCTGCAGTTTCCTCTCAGTTTGGATGAGACCAGTCACATGTAACTACAACGTGTCATTTTTACCACCAGATGTCGTTAAATGTCACATGGTTTACTTTTTTTTTATTGTTACTGTTTTGTTATGGCATCTAAAAACACTCACAAAGATCACAAATCTGAGAGCTGTACTGATTAGAAGGACCAAATGTTGTGATAATAGTTACAGTGATGTCCATTAACAATATATGAGTTTTTATATAAAATTAAATGATATGAATGTGTTGCATTCATGCTCTAACTTTATATATTTAGTGTTAAGTGTAAAAAATATAAATAAAAGGTCACATGAATATTGGACTTGTTTATTTTTACTGCCCAGCATGTGTGTGTGTGTGTGTGTGTTCAAGCATAGGAGGATGTCCATGTGTGGGCACACTCCTCTATCGTTCTATTACATGGACCAGTGACTGCGCCATCTCTCTGGTCTCACCCCTGCGCTCCCCCAGACACCTCATATTGCCCAAAGGGATGGTGTTGATGTAGGCGGTAGAGAGAGGGAGGAGAAGGAGGGAGGAGAAGGAGGGAGGAGAAGGAGGAGAGGGAGGAGGGGGAGGGAGGAGGGGGAGGAGAGGGAGGAGAGGGAGGAGGGGGAGGAGAGGGAGGAGAGGGAGGAGGGGGAGGAGAGGGAGGAGGGGGAGGAGAGGGAGGGAGGATAGGGAGGGGGGAGAGGGAGGGAGGAGAGGGAGGCGACTCCACACACATCTGTCACAGAGCAACTTAAAAAGAACAACCAACGACCCTTCCTGCTCTCTGTCCACTTCACTCCCTAATTTTTCCACAGTCAGTGAATTTTTTTAATGAAATTAGAGTCTGATTTAAACGCTTTTATAAATATGAAAAAAAAATTGAAAGCCCACCAGGAAAACAACATGGCTGCCACTTTTAAAAACATAGTAAACAAATGTGTATGTGAGATACAGCATTGATGACATCAGCTTAAAAATCCAGGTGTAGTTTTTTGTTTATGTTTATGTTTTGTCTTTGATATTTGATTTTTTTTAAATAAATATATATATTACTTTTAGAACCGTTAATGTTTCCTTTAGTATTCATGGAATGCATACAGGTGGTGGGGAAAAATATGACGGTTTAAAAAAAAAGTGTGCGGGTTTAACCAAGGACCAATTGTGCCCCCTGCTGGTCAGATGCAATCCAGAGGGTGTTTTTATGGCTGGTATAGAATAGAATGCCTCTATTGTCGTTATACTTTCAGTGCCGTTCCTAATACGGTGCAAGAAGCAGTAATTATATACAGAGATATAAATATAAAATAAGTCTAAGTAAAAATATACATGGATGACAAGGTAATGTACAGATTACTGTGACAGTGATACATTGGTCACCGGAGAGAGTCTGGTCCGTGCATGTGGGAGTTCAGGGCGGTTACAGCTTAGAAGAAATCTATTTGTCTTTGTTTTAATACACCTGTAACACATACCAGAGGGTAACGGGTCAAACAGGTCACAGCCCAGGTGTGAACTGTCTTTGATGGTATGGGCTGTGTTATTTTTACACACCCTGTGTATGCGTACAGTATGCGTCATGTGATTAAAGTAATTCACATCACTGGAGTTGGTTTCTCTTTCTGTTAAACAGGACAATAATCAGGTGGTTGAACATTTAATAATATTTATTTACTGGACAAAGTCAGACTTTTCACATTTGTTGTCTTTCCACACCCTAAAACAAACATCCACTCAAATGATCCTGGAGTTCGAGATCTCATCACCTTATACCATTCAAAAAAAACAAGGAAAATAAGGAATTTATACAGATTAAATGTATTCCTAATTTTACTTTCTGTTGCTACATTTGTTCTCATTTCTTTTGTTGTTGTTTTTCATGTCTCATTCACTAGATTTTAAGTGATCGATATGACTGATATAGAGAGTGTTTCCTGGATATTGTTGTGGATTATTTGTGTGGAGGGAGTTTCTGTGTCAGGGCACATTATTAGCCTCTTCTCCACACTTCCTCTGTCACTAATGGCATTTTAAGGCCTATTAAAATCTAACCACACTGCTCCTCTGCTGAGTAATCAACTCGAATCTATTCAATAAACACCCCCGCTGCACTCAACCCGTGGCAACACACAGGAAGTGTGCCTACAGCACTCTTGTCTTTAGGGAACTGGATTTATCAGCCACAGGAAATCAGCCACAGCTTTTCTACAGCAGCATCCGGATCGTCCTAACAAAAACACAAGGTGAGGAAAAACAAGAGTACGAAACTTCAGCTCTGATACAAACAGCACGAGCTCAGCTTTTTATCACAGCTGCACTTTATTACTCCATGCTGTGACATGACACACACACACAGGGTGTTGTTTTTTTTCTCCCATCTCTGACTCTCATTCATCACAGACTCTGCAGTATTGGTACTTTATAAAATCAGCAGCAGCATTATAAGAGTTATTTTGAATTTAAATGTATTCCTTTTTTTATTGTTTTTATTCAGATTTTTCTCTTTTAAATATTAACGTTTGTTGACACCACACAAAACTCACATCTGCCACACTTTGTCATTTTTATAAGCAAAATAAAACATACGTGTGATCTTATATGTCATGATGCTGCCATTTATTCTAAAAAAAAGAAAATAAATAAAAAGTAATAAATATATATATGACGTAAACTCATACTCACATTTTTTTATTATTATTCTATTTTTTTTCCGATGACGTCAACTCATACTCACATTTTTTTTATTATTATTCTATTTTTTTTCCTTCTGGCTAATCCAGGTATTACAACAAATACATAATAGCTCTGCCCAAATCTGTTGATGCGACCCTAATATAACATTTACACAAACCTAGGCTACTTTTTGTATTATACATTTAATTCTGATTATTTATTCAATTAATTTTAGTTTTTCATTTGATGTCTTTTACTAATTGGGGTAAAAAGCCTATTGTATTCTCCAATAAATATATGCATCATCTCTTCATGCTAAGCTAACATGGAAATCAGATAACAAGTCATTATTCA
>NC_024315.1:5562244-5569691 GCF_000523025.1 Cynoglossus semilaevis | reverse complement strand
CTGCTTAAACCTGTTTGAGCCCAACCTCAGCTGCTGACAGTTATCAATGCCATTACATGAAGAAATGATGTCATCTGACAGTTAATCATTATCCAGCCATATTCTTTATCAGCCAGACTGGAGGAGTGTGTTTTGGTCCTGTCTCGACCTCTTTGACAAATAAACCACAATAACCTTGCTGTTCAGGACATTTTAATGTCTCCGGTGGGAATGAAGGAAGACCTCAGTTGGAGTTTGTTTAGTCAGCACATAATAGACCACTTGTGATTGTCAAACCACGAAAACTATGACAAGTATTTAGTAAATGTTAAAAAACAAACCCATCAACTTTATAGCAACCTTTTGGCAGTTCATTAATTCCGCAAATTCCTTCTTTTGTTTGTTTATCTTATGACGTAAGTCTACCAAGGTGGTCCGATCCAGCCCAGACAGTCGTAAGGGCGTTGGCTGAAAAAATTCAGAAGCGGAAGTCGAGCTGATGTCTGCCTTCAGCCCACCACTCTCTGCCTCTCACTTGACCCTTCATACTTTACCAGTTCTGTCCAGTTTCACATCAAGACACCCTCTGCTGACCGTGTGGCGCTGCCTCAGGTTCAAATGGTGTGATGTTTCCTCTGGCTTTTCATCAGCTTGTGTCTTCATTTTAATAGATATCGAAGGACAAGAGGAGAAAATATTAAATACATCTAATAGACAACTCTGCCTTAATATGTGGTATTTACCAATGAGATTAAAACATAGAAGTTATTTGGGGTGCACAGTAGATGGTGCTAAAAAAACCTGCCCCTAGTCTTCTGGGCCAAGACAGTGCCCTTTTGAAATTTTGTTTTTCTTTATTATTATTTTCTTCATTGTATTTATTTATTTATTTATTACAATAAAGCAATTCTATTAAAAAATGTAGTTATGAATGTCCCAAAATACACCCCTCCTAAACCCCTTCCATCCCCCGGAAAATACGAAAATGTAATTTTAGAAATGTCAATTTAATTTTGCGTCTTGAAGCAATATGAGACGCGAGTTGTTCCGTATTTCTAAAAATATCCAATACACACGTATGTCACACACATATCAAAACTAAATGTAATACGACGGGGTGTTTCCAAGGATCCGACCAAACAAATTCAGCGTTTAAACTGAGCCACTGAGGACGACTCCGGTCTCTGTAGTAATATGCCAGGCCTGTACGTAGCGCTGTGCCAACCAGGCTCTAACATAATCACCGGCCCGATAGAAAACACACCGGAAGAGAGGCAAATTTGTCTTGGCTCCGCAGAGGAAACACATGGCTTGTGACGTCAGACGCCGAAAAAGTTCGCCGCTGGCCTTTAAAAGCCACAGGGATACGAAGTTGTTCCTAATTTACTGCTCGACCGGTGCGGGATGAACGGTACACATATAAAATGTAAGTAACTTTTGGATTTCTATTCCCTACTTTTGGCGTTTTGAACACGTGTTAATTATAGCCAAATAGCTTAGCTTCTACTTAAAGTCAAAGAAACTTTAAAAATGGCAGACCGGCGTCAGAATGTATTTTTTTTCCATCCATCCATCCATTTTCATCCGCTTATCCGTTACCGGGTCGCGGGGGCAGCAGTCGCCACCCAAATCACATTGCACCGTACCAAACCTTCCTGCGGGTGGTGAGTCCACTGGAAGGTACCAACCGCCCTAACCGGAACTTGAACTTGCCCAGGAGGTGAATCCTGGGGTTCCACACCAATGACAGAGACATTGCCTCTGGGCCAAAGCGCCACCATGTATTTTTTTATTCATTAGATTATATTTTACCATTTTAGTGTTATAAGAACAGCCTCAGTGTCTTTTGCAGTAAAATTTTTAAAATAAGCTGCTTTACATTGTATTAAACCTGTAATCATCAATTTTTGAACAGATGGAATTTCTGCAAATGGACCTCGGGTTGAAGTAATCCAGCGTCAACATTTACTCCTGACATTGAAAGACAAGGTGAGAGTTAAACTCGGGTTTTCTATTTAATTAGTTTTTTAGAAAATTAACGTAATTAACGTGACTCTTCTCTGTCTTGTGTTTATTTTCTAGATTTTCCAGTCAACATAAAGCTCTTCAACACGGTAGGGAGCGTCAGATTTTATTCTTTGTGGCTGCCGTGCCGCTGCAATCCGCTGCGCGGCTGCCGTGCCGCTGCAATTCGCTGCGCGGCTGCCATGCCGCCTCTATCCCCTTTACGGCTTCTGCACCGCTTTTACTCCTTTCTCGGCTGCCGCGCCGCTTCTATCCTCTTCCCGGCTGCCGCGTCGCCTCTACCCCTTTCTCGGCTGCCGTGCCGCCTTTACTCCTTTCTTGGCTGCCGCGCCGCTTCTATCCAATTCCCGGCTGCCGCGCCGCCTCTAACTTCTTCCCGGCTGCCACGCCGCCTCTAACCTCTTCCCCGCTGTGCTGTAGACTCTAAGGAACATTTTTACTTTTAAAATTTAGAGGTCAGTAGCAGTTTTTATAATTGAAACATCGACAATTTTCAAAACATGATGATGACATGATGGAACCTTCAACCAAACAACCTCCGCTTGTTTTCAATCTCATCGATGTATCTTTGGTTGATTACGATCCATGTTACTGTTTTCTGTTTTGGCTGTTGTTGAACTTGAGTTTTGCTTTATTTTTATAACCCTAGCAATTTTCTGATGTGAAGCCAGCATTGTCATGAACTGTGGTTCATTTGAATACAGTCATTTAAATATTGAAATAAATGTACAAATACAGAAATGTGCTTGTAATGTTTTTTTATAATCTCACACTGCTATTGTAAAGCAGTCTGTGGTTCCATGTGCCAAACAGCATGTCCTTATTGAGTCTGTGCATGTCTTTGCATATAATACATGAAGTGTGGGTTTCAGTGTTTGATATTTTGGAGAGTATTTTCATAATTAGTCTGGACTTAACCTACTCATCACTTCCTAGTTTAGCACATTTTCTCTGACCTGTGTTTATTTAAAAAAAGAACTCTCCTTATTCACATTTAATGTTTTATTGATGTGGTTTATCAATATCCTCAGATACTTTTCAATTATAATTTTACATGTGTGGTCTGACACTAAAAATCCTTGAGTCTTAAAAAGTAAAACAACAGCATCTATTCAACTAGGTATAAACCCTTTTTTAAGATGGATAAATATTTTAATTCCACTGCAATGTTAGTCAACAACAAACAAATGCAGCACAATAAATATTTTAATTCCACTGCAATATTAGTCAACAACAAACAAATGCAGCACAGATGTGGAGAATGTAAATCTAAAATGTAGGCATGTGCTTTAAATCACTGTCCATCACCACGGTGTGGCTCAGTCACCCACACCTGAGCGGCTGGTGAGGTTGAGCCAAGATGAAGGTATTTGCAATATTAGAACTGAATAATCAGATAAATGATGGCGGGCAATAAAGTGTAACCCTTGAATAAAGTCTGTCTGAATGTTATCCTGTGGTTCATGTGAGTGTGTGTTCTGAGAGACTTCAAAGTGGGAAAAAAAATGCAACCATCAGCCTTTTGCCGTGCTCAGCTGAACTATGTTTGTTTAACTGAAGTCACTGTTTGTGATGAGTCTTTGATGTAGCTAAGGGTTGCCATCAGTAGATGGACCGACTCAGTACAAAGGCCATTTCAGATTAAGTTAGTCCAACATTTCCATTTATGCTTTTAGCAGACGATTTCATCCGAAGCGACTTACAGGAGAATATGGTTCCTCTGGGAATCGAACCTTGGACTTTCTGCTCTTTACTTCTGAGGCAGCCGTGCAAAGCTGCTCACATTGATTGTGGTTGTCTATGGAAAAAAAAAAAAACACAACTATTTATAATAGAACAATGTGACAGGTACATGTCAAAGTGGAGCACGGCCTCTTCTCATCGCAGCTCAGTGAAATGTCACATATTGTGTAGAATTACTGAGCAGTCTATCCTGTGTCCTGGACACACTGGCTGATGGAATACAATGGATGGGGGTTTTGGAAAGGGATATATATATGTGTGTGTTTGTTTAATATATAAATTTGAATGCCATGCTGGGTAGTGTTTTTAAATTCACTTCATTTTACACAAAGTGCTTCTGCCTTAGCAATGGTTCCCAAAGTGTGGGACGGCCCCTACTCGAACACAACATATTTTTGTAAACTAATTTGTTTTGTTTTTTTTTGTTTTTTTTTGGGGTAAAATGACTGTGAATGTGTTGACAGCAAAATACAGTTTGAAGCCCAGGGGCTGCTGATAATGATTTGTATGTAGTTTGCATGTTCTCCCAGTGGGTGGTGTTTTTGTTGAAGAGACTTGTAGTAGAAGAAGAATGAATGAATGATTTCCTTTTTTTTTTTTTTTTTTAAACTATCTATATCTACTCAATATTTTACTATATTTGTAAAAATCTGAAAGTACCTAATGAAACAAAATAATTCTCTTGCTGTAAACTGTTTAATATTTAAACAGCAACATGTCCTGTTCGCTAGAGCTAACAATAAACCCATTCAAAACAAGTAGTTCAAGGGGATTTTTAAAAGAACAGTCAGAAGGAGGTGATTTCATTTGGTTGGATGCAAAGGGCAAGTCTTTCCTTTCATAGATGTTTACAACAGTTGTTCTTGTATAATTTCATGTCAGTTGAAGCACATCTCACACCTCACCTATGATGCTTATAATACTTTTTTCCCCTTTTTTTTAATCCCTTAATCCTAATGAACACAAAGTTGATCCAGAAAACAGATCTGGCTGAAGGATCGTTTGTTGTTAATGCGTCAAAGTGTAATCATAATTGTAGGCGTTAGGTATGATGCCCACATTTCTATTGACCGCCCTCCACTGAGACAAGCTGCTGAGTTTAGCTATAAAGAGAAGGACTTTGTTCCCTGAGCATTCTTCTGACCAAAAGAATGTTCCACATCCACTGATGTCATGAAGTAAAGACCTACAAAGACCAACCGCCCTGCTGGTTCCATGGTGGCCTTGGTTGTTGTTCAAAGCAAACCTAAGTTGTCTACTACAAAGTCTGCGTTTCTCAGTGAAAGGCTGTGACACGTTTACTCTTCCTTACTTTAAAAAGAGCATAAAAAGCATACGCTGTAATCACACACACACACACACACACACACACACACACACCAGCCCGCACAAACACATGCATGTGCACACAGGGGACTTCCAAACCAACACACCTCCACCCACACTCAGTCATAGCTACAGGCTGCAAACTCCAAGGCAAACACCCATTCCTTACTCGTCTTTTCACCTTCAGCAGGCAGATTCATTTAGAATTAAGACCACCATCACACAAACACATTTTGTTTCGAAAATTACGTTAAAGTTTAAATTGTTAGAAATGTTTTATAATATTTTCCATCACATCAATAGACACAGGAAATATTACACCTCTGTCTGCATTATTGCAAAAATGAAAGTGGAAGTCAAAGAGGAGCACAAAAACTTGTTGTGGAAAACCTTCGTACAAATTAAGTTTATGTAAAATGTCGGTGTTGTATTAATTGATTTTTTACTTATAGTATTAAAACCAGTTGGAGTGCTTGTTAGATTTAACACCAGATTTTTTTATTTGTTGATTTTTTTATTAAGAAATTTGTTGTCTGCTTTGTCCTGGATTACACAAATTTTGTACTAGCGCTCAGAGCGCTAGCACACAAAGATACCGAAAAGACGGAAGAGAAAAATGCAGTTTTATGCATTTTATCAAGAATAAGATTTACTTCCGACTCCAGTGTAGAAAAAACGTTCTCCTCTTTAAAAAACACCGCACAGAGCTTCCCTTCCTCTTTTCTCTTTTGTGAGTTTGAATTTGTTCACGTCACCTCCTAACAAGTAATACAAAACAACTCCCTCTGTCGTATTTAGCGCTTAAACTCGATGACCTAGCATGGTCTTTTCCCAATAATTCCTATTCTTTAGTTGATACGACAGTGATTATCTGTATGCTAGGACAGCAGCACACTCAGCACAAACACTTCTGGCATCACATTAACGTCGGCATGTTTCAGTACAACCGACATGTTGTACTGGAACATGCCAGTGCAGGTAGAGATACAATGGGATGCTCACATTTCCTCTGTTAAACAAAAATATCTTTTAAAAACAGAAGATGTTGCCATAAATCCAGAGTCTAATAATCCAACCTAATCCAACACAATGACCCATTTAATCAGACTGGCAAACATGATGCAATTTATTGTTAGTACAGACACATCCCTAACCATTATTATACTGTTTATGACAAACTCTCAGTCTGTCTGTCTTCACCTCACACAACAGGCAATTCATTGATCAATTATTGGCCACATTCCAAACATAGGCCATGAATGCAGACTTTGTAAAGCTGCCCTCCTTCCATCAGTTACAACAGTGATGAAGGAGTTATTTATTCTATTTATTGCATCTGGGACAGATGAGTAAGATAGGCAACGGGTCTATCTGGTTGGAAAAACTACAGCAGAGTTTCATGTATATTTTTTAAATACATCTGTATATGTAGGGATGTGAGATACTATCTTTTTTTACGTCAATAAGCACACAGGCACTACTTTCAGGATTGTTTGCCCCTTTTTTTATTAGCAGGAGTGGAATAGTCATTGTACTAATGCTCTGAGTCATTTCAATTGTGAAAACATTAGTATGCTTACAAATGAGATAAATAACAAACAAAATAGGCAGAGAAAAACAAACGTTGCAAAAACAAGTTAGATAATAGGATCATCTGACACTGACATTACAAATCTAAAAAAGGGTCAGTCTCATTTCGTATAGATTTACTGTATAAACATTTGTAGAAATGAGTCTATATATTCATAAAATGACTTCGTTTATTTCGTTTTATTCAATAAATAAATGTTAATCTTCTCGGTTAAACTAATGTGTTACATTCTAATCTGTTAAAGTTACTCGCTCTTTATAAAAGCACATCGTAAAAATAATTCATAGTTGATTCACAGTTTCTTACCGAACAGTAGTTTAGCACTTGCAGCAGCAGCAGCAGCTTTGGCGCATGCGCAAATCGCGCAGCAATCACCGGGGCAGAAACCGTGACGTCACCCATTCATAACAGACAAGCCCGGACTATACACCGACGGAGAGACAGAGAGAACGACCGCTGGACACACGGTGGACAAACTCGCACCCCAGGCGGGGACAGCAACCGACATTCACTACTGACGTTTAGCAGAGTCTTATTCGCACGTCCGCGTTAACGTGTCCTCCCTGGAGTCTGCGTTGTTTTTTTTTTTTGTTGTTCTTTATTTGAATCAGCATCGAAACAAGATACCTGTCAGAAAAAGGAGCTGTCATTCCGCAGGTGGTGACCACCACCGCTGCTGCTGATGACCCGGCCGGGGACAGCGATGACTCTCGAGGATAAGCTGACAGCAGCTGCGGCTAATGGTAGAGCTGCCGATGTGGACCGTCTCCTGCGGGAAGGAGC
>NC_024315.1:5533193-5562235 GCF_000523025.1 Cynoglossus semilaevis | reverse complement strand
GAACCGCTTTGGACGGAGCGCCATACAGGTCGGTGTCAACACCGCTAGAAAATTTGAAACACAGAAATCCACAATCGCGCATTATGTGAAGGACTTTGTCAAACTGGTTATTTAAAACAACCTTATACTGTACACAGTAAAAAACAAAAACGTGTGTTTGTGTTAATGGCCCAGAGCAGACTTTTTTCCTTATTTGAATGAACAAAGAAGCAGCGAGAAGCAGTTTTTTTTGTATATTAAACAAAAACACACGTGAACATTTAGACCCTTTTTCTACCGGAGATAAATAAATAACAGAACAATACTTTAAATTAAAACATCTGATGCATTATCTTTTTTTTTTTTAAAAAATTAAAACATCTGATGTATTATCTTTTCTCTTTTTTTACCGGAGTATGTTATTAGCCGTTAAAACTACACCGACTGTATTTGTTGCCAGATTTTTTATTTACCAGAAAAGTATGCTCTTCAACTTCAGTTATCGTTTGACTGTAGGTCAGTTATAGGATTAAACTTGTGGAACAGAGTAAATTAGATGTAGAATAAAATGGCGGTCCCATGTCTCCTCTCAAAGGCCTGAAAGAAAAACCTACGCCAAGTGTGATTTTGTAATGTCATGGGCCTTTATTTGGCAAAGCATTGCTGGAATATCTGTAGTAGCGTCGTTACATATGAGTTCACCTTAAAATGGACTCACAAAAAAATCAGTTATTTCAATAAATGTGTGACTGAATTCTACCGACTTATATTAAACAGCACAAATCTGTGTTGAGGTCACTCGGCTTCCAGTTCATATTAAATTAAACAGATAGCACTGGACCAGTACGCACTTGGTACGTTTTTACCTTACCAAAACCTGACAACAGAATTATAGACTACAAACCAGGCTGGTTTCTAATAACACTGGATTATCAGAAACTGAGTTAGTAATCCACTAACTAACCGGTCATATATTTTCCTGTATGTGCACAGCACTGTCAATAAGCAATAAAGCGGATTATTTGAATTTTTCCAAAAAAAGAAAAAGAAAAGTTAAATATTTTGATGATTAGGGAATATACTAGAATATTGGACAACTATTAGAACAGTTTCTTAGTAGCATGAAATGTGCTAAGTCATTCTATTTTCTATCCTTGAATTATATGAAATATATAGGCTACATATAAAATCTACCCAAGTGCCTGAATTGGTCCGCGGGTCAGAGATTATCCGCACCTGGCTTTTTAGATATGCGCTTGTTAAACTGTTTAAATTGTGTTTTGTATTTTTTGTTTGTTTTTTCATCATTATTTCTACGTGTTTTATAATATTTTTCTCCCGTGGTGTTTTATGCCGAAGGTGATGATGATGGGCAGTACCGCGGTGGCTGAGTTGCTCCTCGCGCACGGAGCCAATCCTAACGTGGCGGACAGGAGCACCGGCAGCACGCCGCTGCATGACGCCGCCAGGATGGGCTTCGTGGACACCGTGCGGCTGCTGGTGGATAACGGGGCCGATCCGCAGGCCCGGGACATGAACAATTCTCGGCCTGTTGATTTGGCCCGAGAACACGGGTGCAAAGACGTGGTGGCTTTTCTAGAAGGCCGAGTGTTATTGAATGACGAGGCTGAGGTGCTGTGATCCATCGCGGGCCCACAGAGGCCTTCAGCCTGCAGCGCTGTGTCATAAATAATAATTTATTTGTCCGCTTCTACTTCTTCTACAATATTATTCAATTACTAACGGATATTTCTATCGCGAATGTGCATTCAACGAGGAACCGATGCTGGACAACTGGTGCAACATTAACAGAAAATGTGAGCCGTTCAAATGCAACACGACGATTCATAATCGCAATAATTCAATCACGCATTTTTTTTTTTTGTAGCCTACAGATAGGTTTAAAACGATTCGTTGAAAGTTTCAGAAGAGGTTTGTGGTATTTTTTAAAAGCACAACCGGGTTAGCATTGAGAGCGATGATAAATAACCACAATGATTTTGTGATTGAGTTGCTAAAATAAGGCATGGGTCTTAAAAAAAAAGGAAGAAAGAAAAAAGGCACTATAATGTTGCAAATCGCTTTTTACTTCTTAAACACTGGGTTAGAGGTGTTTTTGTACAAATGTTGCCCCAACACTCGGACCCTGTTTGCACTTTAATTTTTTTTTTTAAATCGATCCTTTTAAATCCCGATATATTTATTTAGTGTATACGTCTTAACAGACTTGCGAGTGAGATTATTCTTGACAATTTGCTGTCCTTATTCTCAGGCTTGCTCGATGATGTCTGTATTTATTTTCACATGAAAAGAAATGCAGCTGGCTTTTCTATGGACTAAATCATTTAAGTAAAGCTTAAAGAACTTGATTTCAGCAGAGAGACTTGCTTTCCTTGTTTTGCCTTTGGTTGTCATTATGAAAGTGCTTGACCTATTAAAAATTGAAGTATTAATATTGTGTAGAACTGCTGCGGTGGACTCTTCAACACAGGACACACTCAGGCTGATGCAACAGTTTTATTGTAGTGTTCAGTTTAGAGGATTTTTTTAAATCACGTGTTCCCACAACATGCATTTCCACAGCGTAAGAGAAAAATAGAAAACATTTCAAAACTCTACTTTTCTTAAAAGTCTGGTAAAACGATTTCATAAAAATTATCAAACAGATAGCACCTGAAGTCATTAGTGTTATGCCAGGACATCTATTGCATTAAAAGTTAGCTGTTTCGTCACATTGTGATCGAAGCGTTTTTTGTAATAACGGTACTTTCAAGATGTCTGTGAACGCAGCACTGTCAAAGACAAGCCCGAGGGCAGAAATTAGCTTAATTGCTCTCCGACAATTAGTGTTGAGATCATTACCCCAAATAGTAAACTCTGAACATTGAAATGTTGCTAATAAGAATCCCGAAGATTATTTCGTACCACATTAAACATCGCCCACCTTCAACTGTCGTCTGTATTATTCACCACTACCTTAACGAGCGTCATGGCAACAAAAGAAATAAAAAAGTCCAAAAACATAGTGTAATCACAATGATGGATTCACAATTAGCAATCATGATGATAATAATATATATATTTTTAAGAATGGTCAAATGAAAGAAACTCACCACATACAAAAAGTATTTTCCCAACAAGAAAACCCAGAAATGTGCCTGGTGCTAAAATTGTTCATTAAACAGCATTCAGAGTTTATAAATGTAGGTATTTGAAGGTGTTACCACAGTTATTTTATATAAACAAGTTGTCATTTCTAACCATGGTGTTTCATTAAAACTATGCAGTTGTTTGCAAGTATTTGATTAGAAATTCACAGAAATCAAAAATGTAAATCCACAAAATAGAAAGTGTGTTGTTACTAGTTTAGTGTTGTGATCCTAACCAGTTTGTGAGGTAGACTGATTGTTAGAGAACAGAGAGCGGTCGAAGCATATTTTCCCTGGAAAAAAGAAGAGGTTTTTGTTGTGATTCACTGCAGATGAATTCCGAGGCGGCGTAGAGTTCATCGGGAGAGTGTGTGCTGATGCTACGTGTGGTCGTTCTGTTCCCTCAGTGTTTCGGTAACATCACTGACGACTTAGCCATCGCCTGGAAAAAAAAAGAAGGAAGAATTTTTTTTTTCCCTCGTTTGGCATGTGAGTCATAGACAAATAAAATAACTAGTTAGATCCGGTAATAAAATCTATTGTTTGTTTGAGTGTCCTTGATAGGCAGACTGTATTCAAGGGTTAGGGTTATTCATTTAAGAATGGAGGTACGATTAAAAAAAAATATTGTTGGATAGAATATGTTAAAGAACTGTTTGTCGTATTTGAATATCTTTAGCAGCACTTTTCGGAAAAATTATTTATGTTTTACTTTTTCTTCCTGCAGATTTTATATTTGGTCAAAACTGATTTAAAAGAAAACCAAAAAAGTGAGTGAGTGCTGATCCTGCCCTCTCTTCAAAGTGATGGTGCTTCAACAGAAGATACTGTATATCTGCTTTATCTTAAAAACCTGAAACCAAACGTCAGAAAACAAGTTGTACAAAAACAGAAACCTTCAGTTTCAAGTGCGAGTCAAATTCTGACACTGGTGATTCACAAATCATAGGCCGGATAGAGTCCAAATATGGAGTTAACTGTCGCTTCCTCTTGCTGTTTCTGTTTTTTTTTTTCTAAATATCATTGTTCAATTCCTTAGTTTTTTTATAATAACATACACTTTTATTTTTATATTAATATAAATAAAAATAACACCATTAATTAGAGGTATTGCAATTAAATGAAACCTTTAAAAATATTCATATTTAATTAATTTTGTTTGACTAGTGAATTTATCAAAATACACTTGTTTACTTCAACAGCAACATTTTCTTTTTCTATATTTATCTGTGTATTTTTATACTTCATTAACAGTTTGTTTTTTTCTATATTTATCTGTGTATTTTCATTTTTATACTTCATTAACAGTTTGTTTGTTTTTTTACTCTAAATGCTTTCATCTGGTTACTGTGGGCTGGCTTCACTGTCTGTCTGAACCAGGCCTGTTGTAGCTTGCGTTAGCTCATCCTAACTCCTTTAGCTATGAGATAATACCATTAACTTCAAGTGCTGCAATGATAATACTATTTATGAAACAAATTATTTAACATGTTATAAGTTTTGTTTTCAGGAAATAATTAAAATCCCAGGCCTTATCATACCATTGTATTTTCAACACTAATTGAGATTCTTCCACTGGCTAGCAGAGGCTAAATCATGCAGCATCTATCACGTCTTCTGTGACCTGCTGAGTAAATATATAAACACTATAATACTCATTTAAAATACAAACCTGGAAGTCAAGGCTTACATACATTAAATCCCTGTGTGATTGAACCGCTACAGTGAACAAAGGCTGTAATGCTGCATTGCTGGGTTTCATTGAGGAGGTAAAACAATAACGACAGTGTCTGAGCAGGTGACAGGCATTGCTCACGTCTGTGCAAGGTGGTGGGGGAGGGGGATTTTCACAAAGGTTAACACAAGTGCGATTCATTACTTCAGCTTTGGCCTAAATGTTATTTTTATATCATGATTTGAAAGGAATTGGGCTCCACGCCGTTTGAATAACAGACTCTCTTTCAAACAAACTTTCACAACCGCAGATGCGATTGAAATGACTCATGGCTAAGATGAAAGCCTACCTTCACAGTCTGTATTGTGTGAGTCCAGTCCATGTCACTGATCAGAGGTATTGCTGAGAGCAGGATACTGCTGGCTTTGTTGGAGTTTTCCTTCATCGTCTTCAGCACGTTGTCAACGCAGACCTAAGACGAGAGACGGAAAACAGGAACAACCGTTGAAGAAATATAAAGAGATCTATTTTATATATAGATACAAATATATATTTATGTATAACTCAGGAAGCCATTTCCAAATTTAAAAAAAAGAAAAGCAGGTGCCATCTTTATTTAGCATTTCTCACTCACTCTCTCACTTCACTTGGTTTATTTTACAAGTTTGCGTTTCGTTTTGCAAAAATATTCAATTTAAAAATCGCGACATCTTGTAATCCAAGGATTACATTTTAGAATTTGGTAAAGGGCATTTAGATTTAGGAATGTACATTCACGTAAATGACTAAAATTGTAATATCACTAAGTCGAATGATGTTCAGCAGAGTTCAGACCTGAACTCAGCTGTGTGAAAATGCTGACTCATTTTCCCTGAACCACTAACACAATTGTAACCGCATGAATCCTAGCATTGTTTCCTTGGAATGGAATCTGTGCCGTTTGCAAAGAGGGGAAAAAAAACTGTTTGGACATGCCCAACTGAAGAAACTGCAGATTGTAACACTGCCCCCTTCAGGTGCGATACACTTGTGGCGTTGAGGTATTTGTTTACTTATCTTTCAAGATGTAAAATTGGTTTGTATATAATTATACTGTATATATATATAGACTAATAAACAAATATAATTTATTGTATATTATTATATTAGTCTATTAAAAATCCAAGTGTTGATGTATTGACTGGACTGTTCGTCCAGCGGCCAGCTGTGTACATGAGTGAGCCATGAGTGAACCATGATACACAAACTGTGTCAACCCACAGACGTGAACTGGAAAAACAATAAAGTTTAAAGCTCCAAACATGTACTTATCTGAGGTCATTAACATCCACTTAATCAGCTGCTGTAGCCATGCGCTAAAGCTACAACCTCAATTATGGTTAAGAATACTGTATGTGTGTGTGTGTGTAGTAGATTCAAGTCTCTGAGTCTCTTAGCCAGGTGTAGTTACACAGGTAGTTACAGTATTGTTACTGTTCAACTCTGTCCTTAAGTGCTTTGTTTTGATAATACACTCAATGACCAGCTTCATGTTTCTCTGCTGTTTGCCGTACAGACAGTGAAGCTGATGACTCAGTGTGAGTCAACCTCCTCTGGCAGGGTTTCCACCGGAGGCTGGCAGTGTTGCTGGGAGGGGAGCAGGAGGCGGTAGTAGGGGGGTGTGTAGATGGGAGACGTGGGGGAGGCGGAAGGATGTGGTGAGGCTTCAGTAACAGGAGGGCCAGGGGAGGTCAGCTGCCGGAACTCGGAAGTGAAGTTGTGAGTTTGGCTGGATCAGTGACAACACTCGCCCACATGCTATTTATCGAGCACATAATCTACAGTGTTGGACAGAGACGCAGTCACTCTGAGGCCAAAACAAGCCACACACACTTGAGTTTGCGCAACTGGAACAAAACAGGATGGCCTTACAAATGACAGAGTGCAACGACCAAAACTTGTTTGTTGTCCTAATTCGAACATACACAATGTTATATCACACAGCTGTTTCGCAATCTTACTTGAGCCATGGCACAGTTTTAAATTCTAAAATAATAATAATGTCCCAGAAAGAATATAAAATAATAAAAAAATCTATTTACTCATAATTTTGTTAGCCGGTGTGAAACCTGGGCTTGTTTAGTTGAACATATACTCACAGGAATTGAAGAAAGATAAACACAAAAAGTATTAACACAAGGTCATCAAACCTGGTATCATGATGTCCAGCCCAACACTCACCGATTCCTCATGATCCTTCCAGCAGTCAAAGTCCGTTGCCATGGCAATGCTGGCATAGCACAAGCCAGCCTCCTTGGCGAGGACCACCTCGGGAACAGTGGTCATGTTGATGACCTCAGCGCCCCACTGCCGAAACATTAGGCTCTCCGCCCTTGTGGAGAAACGTGGCCCTTCAATTGTCAGGACAGTCCCGCGCACGTGGCACTTGATGCCTAAACTCTGGGCTACTTCCACCAAGACCTGCATCAGGAGGGACAAAAAGTTAGAAATGAATGTCAGAAATTCTAGGTCTGTTGTTTTAGTTTGAAAAACAACAACATACAATCTTCACAAACAACATCACCATAATTGATGAAGCTAAAAAAAAGCTAAAAAGTCTTACATATTAAAAATGTACAAAAAAAAAATGTTTTTATTCATGACTCAATAAATGTAGCAAATTTTTTTTTTTTTATTCATGACTCAATAAATGTAAAATGTAAAATGTTAGATCTATGCAAAGCTTTCATGGACTCACCTCTCTGGTTCTCTTACAGAAAGGCTCGGCCATAGGGATGTGACAGACTCCTGCGGGACTGGTCTCCTGTCCATCGTACAGTGTCTGAGCTCTTTTGGTCGTCCTGATAAACACACACAAACAATGAGAGCTAACAAGGTGCGATATAAAAACAGGGAACAGTGGACCAAACAGTTAGGTAAAATGATACTTCTATGGTACACAAATGGACAAGGATTCATTTTAAAAAAGAATCTCCTCTCCTGTCCCGTGGACATCAGCAGAGGTTCTATCTCCTCTCTGTAAAAATAAACCAACATTCAGTCTGGCTGCAAAGAGGAAGTGAAAATAAGAGCGTTAGCATAACCCTCAAAAGAAAATGCTACGTACAAGTGAGGATATTACATGCGGTGTGCTAACACACTGGCGCGCTAGCCCGCTAACACATCACTAATTAACATGCTAGCCTTCCTGTTAACACTGCAAAGTAACTTGAGGCAATAAAATGTAAACGTTCTTTATATAAAACAACGCACCGGAATATATGAATCATTAAACTGGGCTTTCAAATGTGTACCTCAGCACCACCTACAGGCCAGGCCTCCTTAGTTGATGAGGGAAGAGGCGCTACATGCTAATAATAATGAAACAAAAACCGCATACTTCCCCTTTGCGATAGCTCATAACATTATGTTAAAGTTCAAAATGAAATGAAAGTCGCTTTTAACGTTAAACGATAAGATAAAACTATTAAATAATAATTTTATTTGACTGATCAATTATGTAAATGTTATGTGTTTTTATCATTTTTAATTTAATTTAGTGACTTGTGCAAAGCTTTCCCTGGTTCTTTAACAACTTGTATTTCATTTCATGTTCTAAATTGTAATTTTATTTTTAATTTTTAGACATATGTGTTAAAAATAATCAAAGCCCTTATGTTCAGGAAAAAAAATCCTGAAGACAATTATTACAGTGACGATGAAGACAGAATGTTATGGTTTAAAGGTGCAGAGAACTGGAATAGGTGTAGGCTGGATTTTCATTTTACTTTAATAGAGTAAGGCTATGTCTGAAGAGAGAGAGAGAAAAAAAATGAAATGTGAGAAACAAGTCTCAACATGTCTTAGTCACGACTTCCTCATTTTTTTAAAGAGTGTTTGCTCTTGATATTAATAGCTGGGCTGTTAGCCAACACAGGTGAGTTAAACCACAGGCACCATGATAAACATGTGTAAATGCCTGGGAAACACACTGACATCAGGGCAAGAAAAAAAACAAAAGAAAAACGCTATTCACTGATCAATTCTACCACTGAGGTGTCCACCTGTTTGAAATGCTCCTTTCAATGAACAGATGGGACTTACTGCATGGCATTTGTCAGGAAACAACAGTCGCGCTCACGCTCAAACAATGCTACACACAGGCAAGACAAGTCCAAGCCCCGAGGTCTGAGAGACGGCTGAGAAAATATGCTTTCCCATGGAAAGGTTTTCTTTCATGTTCACATCACCAGGAAGTGAATGTCATAGCATAGTTCACTACCTGTTATAATGTGAGCCGCTGCACATTCCTTAAAACGTGAACATTCCTTAAAAACTCAGTCACTTTGAAGTTATGTTTGCTATATACTTACATTTGTTAAGTATTTAATCTTTCATCTTGTTTGTAGTTGTTTTTGTCTACCTTTCTTCACTGAAAGGTAGACAAAAACTACTACAAACAAGATTCAGTAATTCCAATTTTTTTTATTGCATTACAAAAGTGTTTTTATTCTGCAGTAATGAAAATAAATAGGATTTGTGTGTGCATTAAATAAACCAATTAAAAATAATTTATTTCTCATAAAAAATATCCTTCATGTCAACGTGGCACTCTGGACTTTGAACAATCCACTTTACCCCGCAGGGAATTTAAAGGGTCATTTCAGGTATTCCAAGTGCATTTTCTTCCCACACCACTACAAATCTCTGACTTTAAGCCAGACTCCATCCCACCTCCTCCTGGGCACGATGCCTGGCCCTCACTGCACAGATGTCCGACCTGAATTCTCTCAGCACTTCAACTCATAAGAGTCTAAATCCTAATTTACATTTTTTCTGAACTGCAGTCCAGAGCGGTAAAGATCATCGTTCGTCACTTTGTGCGGAAACTCATTCCATAGGTGGACTTTCACACACTTTGTTTTATTCTCACCACAGCCTGAAGCAAAGTGTAACTGAAGCGAACCCTTAAAAAGCTCAACAGACGAGGTTTCCCACTGAACGTGATAGTAAACAAATATTGGCCTTGACACTCGTCGACTACAGCGTGAGTGAAGTCCTTCCTCTGGTTCTCACTCAGCTATCTGGATGTTCCTGTCACACAGTAACATGAATCCTGTCACTGAGATTTGTGGGAAGATGCTCCAGCGTCGTACAACACGTATCTGTTGTACTAGTCTTATCAGACACCAGCACTGACGGTTTGGTTTTAGTTACTCTACAGTTTAATAATAAAAAAAAAATCATCATAGAGTTTTTAAAGACATATATATAACTATAATATATATATATGATCAAAACCATAGTAGAAAGGGATGGTGTTATGGTTTGTGTGGAATTGCTTTTTAGAAACGACTGCACAGATAGCATTAGCATGTAGCATTAGCCTCTGTATTAAAAGGTTAGCATACACTGTAGTACATGACGTACTCAGGTGGATTTACATCACAAAGTTGTCAAAAGTGGTTTTAATGAAAACTCAGTCAAAATCAGTGAAACCTTCTATTTATTTTATCCAAACAAGATAAAAAAAATCATCCAGTTAACTACTACTAAACTTTTTTTTCTGTAAAAATAATATCATCCATTACTTTATTTATTAGATTAATGATGTTGTGATGATAATGTTCTTTTTAGGAGAGGTCTGACAGACAATGGACTTAAAAATAAACTTTTTTTTAAACAAATTAAGAGGATTAAAAATCTGTCACACACTGGTGCACGTGTAATGAAATGGAAACAGAATTTGAGTGTTTAAATTTCCCTTTGGTAAAGAATGTCAAGCTCCGTCACCCAGATGAGCAGAGACTTTATTCTAGGATGTGCAAATGTATGCAAAACAACATCGTTTAAACAGCTCAAACCGAACTTCCCCAAAATAATCCAACGGCTTTCTAATTTACCAAAACTCCGAGTCTCACCGTGCCAAACCACAAGTTCAACCGCAGTCGTTATCATGAGTTGATTCGAGCAAAGATCTACTGTGTCGCTAATTTCCTGTCATTTATTTGTGACTGTCCACGTTTCTGTCCAATAGATTCACTGGGTTCAGTGTGATGTTAACAAAACAACGAGTTCAGCATTTAATCTAACTGTCTGTGGGGTCAACGCCTACATCACATCATCTCCGCAGCATGTTTATTCCACTCATCCCTCCATTGAACCACTTCCCTGTGATTTCCTATTGAATCCAGCTACTGATATGGGAGGACAGTGGACTCATTGTACTGGTCAGGAAACCAGTTTGAGGCATCTTGTGCTTTTTGACAAGGTGAATTATTATGCTGGAAGTAGAAACTTGGCGTATTGTGACCTTTAAAGGTCATGTGGGGTCACCAGAGGATCCGACATTGGCTGCAGCTCTAAAACAACGTTGTGTTGGATCAAGAGATCAGTGTGTAGTTTTGGTGAATCTTCTGAACAGTTGTAATTCGCTGTGATTTTTATTTTTGTATTTTTTCAACCATGTTTTTTTTTTAATCCAAACTATGATGGCGCATACCATGTTTTTTTAATCCAAACTATGATGGCGCAGATTCACAATCTTGCAAAAAAAAAACCACACACACACACACACACTTTTTTCACAGACAGTGACACGTTGACTGGGTCGTGTTACACTCACCGGTCAATGAACTGATCGATAATAACGATGTCTCCTGGTTTAATTTCCTCTCTTAGTGAACCACAGGCCGTGGTAACCAACAGGTGGCTGCAGCCCTGTTCTTTCAGCGCCCAGATGTTGGCCTGGTAGTTCACATCCGTGGGCATGATGGTGTGGTTCCTTCCGTGTCTGAGAAAAATATAAACCATAACGAGTGCAGTTGAATATGTGATTCACAGAAATGCACTGTGTAATCTGAACTGAAATGAACAACTTTTTTTCCCTGTATCGGACATAGTTTGTCCACTAGATGGTGCTACTAGAGAACATATGTTCACAAAACAAAGTGAAGTGGAGATTTTTTTTTTCTTACCTTGAAAGCAGAACACAGTCCACATCGTTTATCTTCCCCAGTATCAGAGCGTCAGACGGCTGAACAACGACGAGATTATCGAATCGTAACATGCTGTTATAATTTATTGTGTCCCAATCTGTCAACATATTCTACACCTAGTCATGAACTGCTCTATATTTTGATTTGATTTTTTGAACCAACCTTTCCGTACGGTGTATCAACATACACTTCCTTTCTTCCATCCAGGATGTCTGGATCATCGAGTCCTGAACCACCGATAATCCCGATCTGAATATAAGAAAAGACTACCATTGGCTAATCTCAGCAAAACATTTAACCCTCATGGGTTAAATATTAAAATTACCTTCTTACATAACTCAGCTATGCGCACAGAATGTAATAGAGACGTTGGGTGATGGTGGGTGGGGGACACGACCCCTAAGATTGACAGTGACCACGGCGACGAACCTCGCCGGGCCCAGAGAGGTTTAATGTTCCGTTTGTGACATAGTAGTGTACAACAATTAATGATGCGTTCACGAACGTCGAGATTTCCGAGCACCGAGTCAGAATGGTACTACAGTTCATAAACAAATGTTTAAATAAATATGTATTAACATATTTACATAAGGCTTGAAGTTAAATGTATTGTTATTCCATAATATTTGTTCTAAAATTGCCTGTTAGCGCTTAATTAGTTAGCGCATATTTTTCGGTGTTTGTGCATATACTAGCGCTTAATTAGTTAGCGCATTTTTTCGGTGTTTGTGCATATATAAAACAGTTGGACTCAGAACCTGCTCCTAAAACCAACCGTAGACAGCCATTATAATGCCTTAATATAAGTCGCTGACAATCAGCTGTTCACATTCAACTCTTACCATTCCTCATTTCGAGTCCAAGACATTTAATTTTCCACTTGCATTTTGTGCAAATCTTTTTGAGAGCTTCAAACTGCATCCTACAGGAAGTCGTTTTGACTGCTTTGATTTCTGGCCTATCTAGTTTTTCCACTTCTGAGTTAAGTTGGGAGCCACCTGGAAACCAACACCGTGTGTGTTTGTGACTTCGTGGACATATTTATTCACATGCTAAGTGTCACTCAGCAGCTCCTGAAGATCCTCTGACATTACTGAATGACAGTGCACCACCACTGCAGGTTAATGTTTTATTCAAAGTCTACAGAAAAATCCATCGGTGAAAACCAATACGTAAATCCCCCGAGGACAATCTGTCTGTCCACGTATGTTTTTATTTTGTTTGTTTGTTTTTTGTTTAACTTTGTGACGTTTCCATGAAATCATTGCACATAAAACTGCATGATAAACAACGCTGTTTGTTGTAATAAAACTATATAACTTGTAGTTCTCGCTTCTTAAAACGGAATCGGACTTTGTAACCATCACTGCAGTCCAACCAGATGCCACTGAGCTGCAGCTAAAAGCTTCCGAAGGGAACACGTGGTACCGCAGCTCTGGTACCTCTCATTATCGAATTTTTTATGCATATTACGCTAACACCACCACTGTTGTTACACAGATTTTGATCAAAAACAACAAACTACAGCTGTGCTAAAATACGGATAAGAATGCACCATGCAAATATCATTTATTCCGACACCCCTCCCCCTTTCCCCCTCTGCTACCCATATTTTACTCGAGTTTCAGCATTACATATCTTTCAAAACAACGTAAACACTACTGTTGAGTGCATCACCTTAACGGAGGCCATTGGTGCCATGACTGCAGTCCCTTGTAAAGAAAGATTTCTTATCCAAAATGCATGTGCTGTAGATCGCAGAACACTCGTCTTCCTGTTGGTTTACTTTCAAAATAAAAGCACGAATCGAGATTTACGTTACCACTTTGGGTGTTGAGTGAGCAGTCAGGTGAATGACTGGGCACTGCAGGAAGACGGCAGGAAATACTAGAAGATTTCAAGACATTCCAAAGATTCTAAGAACGCTATCCGTAATTTTTTTTTTCTTTTTATAAAAGTGGACTTTCTGACACATCAGAGTGGAATAGATGGACTGATGCCAAAGCATGCATGTGTGATAGTATTGAACCATATGTCTGCATTATGAAGAACAGAAATAAAGGACAGGGTTTATAGTTCACTGTGCTGCTTATTAAGTTTGCCTTTTTCTTAAGAATTAGCGTCACATTTAAGGAGTAACACAATGGCACAATTGTGTCAACCCTTTGTTTTAAACATTTTGCTTTGTTCCTGTGTGATGATAACGATTAACGTTTGTCGGTAAAAACGCTGATTGTTACCAATATTTTGTCTCCGTTTCACTTCCTACCTTCTTGTACATTAGCCTTTCATTTGAAACTCAAAGCTGTCCAAGCTTTAGGAGGGAAAACTGTTTTAGTTACAACGCTCTAGTTATTTGAACAAAAATGACAATTACTAATTTTAACCCCATTATTGTCCTTGGGGTCTGAGACTATAAAAAAATGACTGGTTCTTCTTTGAGTTATATTTATGTAAAACAAGATCTGCTGATTCTTTTTTTAAGTGAATTAAACAAAAACAAACTGTTGATGTTACTATCTTCTAGTGATGCTATGCTACCTCGTTGTTAATGCAACAATGACAATAAAATACTTTGTTTTAGATACAAATTTATTTTAAAAGCACCTTTGTTTTAATCTACACACTTGATAGTAAATTCTACTCCATGAGCAGCAGGTCATAATTGGTTTGTTTTGAAGAATATGAAAAAGACAACAGAAGAAGAAGACTTTATAATAAAATCATATCCCTGATATCATATATCATAAGTATGTGCAGATTGCAATAGTAAAAATTTAAATACATCTGTTTTTGACAACATTTCTTTCTATTTAATCATGGCACAGAGAACAGTAGTGGTTTGAGTGAACCACGTCAACTCTAACTGGCTCTAAGGCTTTAGTACCAAACACATCTATGACCCAGGGGTCAGAGGGCCAGGTTCTTCTGGGTCCACTGATGTGTCGTCCACACAGTTGTCCCTGTTAGTGGTGCTGCTGACCTGGTTGACGCAGACATTTGTCCAAGAATCACTATCACTGTCGATGGTGATGACGGTGAGTGAGCGCTCCTCCTCGCACTTGTCGTTACGCCTGTGTTTTTTACTTTTCTTCTTGTGCTTTTTCTTTTTCTTGTGATGCCGCTTGCTCTGTTCCGCCGAGCATTCCTTGTCCACGTGCTGCTCCTCGTCGCTGCGGCTCCTGCTGCTCTTTCTCGATCTGTCCTTGGATTTTTTCCTGTGCTTCTCTTTGCTCTTCTTCTTGTGTTTTGTTGATCTGGAGGAGTCCATATTTGGACATGAATCAGATGGTGTGCACTTGGACGGACTGTCCAAATGTCTGCTTTTGTATTTCCTTTTTCCACCCGGCTTGTCGTGATAAAACCTCCCTTTTGTGGAAGGCGAGCGACTATGAGATGGAGAACAAGAATACCTCCTTTTGTGTTTTTGTGAGTCTCTGCTGTGGCTTCTGGAGCAAGAGTTTGACGAGTGTCTATCTAAATACCTTCCACTACTATAAGAGTACGACTGTTTCTCTGTATAATCCTTTCCACCGTCATGACTGTAATGTCTATATGAGTGATAACTCCGGTAACTTTCGCTACTCCTGTGATACCTGTCAATATCTGAGGGCAAGTCTCTGCCCCTGTAATAAGAATGACTTCTCTGCCTGGTAACGCTGCTCTGGGAGGTAACTGGGCTTCTGCTTGAATGTCTGCGCTCTCTACTGCATGACCTCCTTCTCCTGTGTTCTCTGTCCTTTGACTTGTGCCTCTTCCTCAGGCTCTTGCTTCCATCCTGTCTTCTATCTCTGTCTTTTCTGTCTGATCTATCGGGTGTTTTGTATCTGCTGGAGCCTTCCTTTGAATTCAACTGCAGATAGTGGTATTTTTCTACTCGTGATCGTTCTGTGCCACTTGGAGTACTAGCATGTGAAGCGGTGGAGCTTGAACTAGAGAGATGGAGGGACAAGGAAAGCATCGAAGGTGTGGGAGGCACTGCGGTGTTATCCTCACTGTCAGAGTCTGAGTTAGAAGAGAGCTGGATGAGCTCAGGAGTCCTCTCAGATCTTGGCTTAACAAATCCCACTATGACACACTCAGAATCAGAGGACAAACACTCCTGGCTGTTGGCTCCACCCTGACTGACACCTCCTTGGTTCTGTTGCTCCATGTGCTGCGGGGACTTTTTAAACTCTTTTGTCTCTTCCTCCTCCCCCTCAAAGCTGCTGTCTGAGTCTAATTCAAATAATATACGATGGCCTGCTCTGCTAACCTCTGATGTTGCATATGATGGACCTGGTGTCTCGCCATCAGACACGGAGTGACCCAGAGTAGACGTGGACTCTCTGGGCTGGTCCAACTCCTCTGAATGCTCCTCATCCTCTGAGATGGCTATTACAGATGAGTTGGAGCTGCTGTTTTCTTCTGAAGGACCGGCTGGACAGTCGTAAACAGCGTGGTGGTCATGGGTCTCCATATTGAACGGAGATTTAGCAAAACAAATAAATTCGTGTAAAAAATGATCGGTGCGGCCCTGGAGAAACGGCCTCAGCTCTTCCTGAAAGACTTCACTCTCCATGTCAAAACATGTGATTTTTGACATGATGATGTGCTGAACCATGTTGACCAAACCCCCAATAGGCCCATATAGCACCAAGAGTTCTCTTTTCAGCCAGGGAACCAGTCTATGCAGACAGGCGGGATTTCTTTGGTAAAACTTGGCAGAGATGTCTCGGGATCGTCCACCGTCCTGAACAGTCCGAACCCTAACGCCCCAGCGGTACAGGTCCCTCCTAAAGTTGATCATTTCTTGTTCTCTGATTTTGGTTGCTTCCCTGCCTTCACGTGCTGCTTTTTTCCTTGCTGCCAGTCTCATCATCATTTGACGTAAATAACGGTCATGGTCCTGTTGGGCAGATGTTGTTGTTGTTGTTGTTGTTGTTGGGGCCTCGAACACAACTCCAGTATGCTGTTGCACAGAGGTTCTTTCCTGTCTCTGCCGATGGACACCAGTTAGAGTGGTGCGATATCTAAACCGCACTCCACCAAAGGACCCAAAAGAGCCATTATTTGAGGGCCGCAAATCATACTTTTGAAAGTCTTGCTCTGTCTTGACACTGTGGTAGATGGAATTAAACGGCTGTTTGCACAGTGGACATTCTGCTTTGTTCTTGGCCCACTCCCGTATACACTTAAAACAGAATTTGTGAAGACAGATGTCCAGATAGGAGATATTACTAAAAATATCCAAACAGATGGGACACTTTGAATCAGGAGATGCATCTGCAGACATGGCTCCAGATGTTTTCCTTCTGGAGTTCTTAGTACTCCGCTCCGAGACCGCCTTGACCGATGACATGATCTGATCCAAAAAAAGAGAGAACATAGTTACCAATTTAAAAATATTTTACATCTAATTAGAAGTAGAAAACCATTTCAGCTGATGAGTTCCTGTGTTGTGTTATGACAAAATTATATTCTGTGCCATTATCCTCCATTTGACTTGTACTGAAACTCATGTAGTCAGCGGAAAAGAAAAATTGCCTTCCCTCCCCCCCCAAAAAAACAAATAGAAAAACAATAGAGCAAGAGTCTATGTCGTAATCGATATACCAGTGACTCAAAAATACTCGCTGGCCAATAGTCACCCCATTAAATGATTACATCCAATATCGAATGCCTTTGATAGTTGGTAAGTTGCCATGGCAATTATGTACTGTATCTGCCCAACTTGGAAAGGTTGGCTAAAGTTCAAAGGCAGTTATCAAGTCCCTGAATTGGCACGTTCAAAAATAGCGTTTTGTTGTTTTTTTTCTGAGTCTGACGTGTATGTCATTGATAAAACACCTGATAAAACTAAATCTAAATTAAACTGAGAGTATTTTTACATTAATCAAACATTGTACTGGTGTTCACAAGTTCAGATTTTGACTAAAACTAATCTGTCAATATTATGTCAGAACGTCTGTGTCTAACAGACAGACAGGCGTATGTAAACTCTCCGTTGTTTCGTTTTTATGGGACGATTTTAACCAAAGAAACGACCACTGAGAACACACCTGTTTATCGGTATACTGTTACCAGGTTGTTAACAAACACCGCAATGATCTGGGACTAATACACTGATATTTTCAATCATAGTGGCAAACTCCAGTTCAAAATTACCTTGTCTTGGTTAATTTAAGCTAACACGCTAGCAATGCTAAATATCGACTAAAGTAAAATGAAGTAAAAGAAAAGTTGTAGAAATAGTACCTCTGCCTTTGTCGAACGGGTTTGAGGTTGGTAACTGAATATTCCTTTCCGTCTTGTAAATGGAACATTTGTTTTAAAGCAGCTGTCACTCCATAATAGTTATAGTTTCAGACAGCCTGGCCTCATAAGGCTCTCTGGGATATTCTTCTTCTGTTTGAGTTAGTCTTACCACTGACAATTACCAGTTGCTGCCTCTTAGAGGTGCATTCCGGTACTACACTACATTACAAGTGACAAAAGTGTGACCTAAACTTAAATGCTTTTATTTCCAGTTACTCTGTGGTCTTCCTAGGTCAAAATAAAGTAGGCATCTAACATTTTTATATGAGTTTGTTATTGATTACAGGTCAGTGTTTCTTTTTGCTACTAACCTTCATTGTTTTATACTTGTCTCAACTTCAGATCTTTTCAACATCCAACCTTGATTAGTCTGGAATAAACATATCTGTATCTTTAACATAGTTGTGAATCCAGCATATCAGTAATTGTAGCTATCAATTTCTGAGGTGAGAGTAAAGATCCTACTTACAATGCTTTTTGTATATATGTAGAAGTTTAAACTATAAAGTTTGAGTTATTTTGCACTGGTGCAGGTTGCATATTCAGCATTTTCAGAGCATGAGGTTGGTAAACTTTTGTTTCTATTAAGTTGTTTTCATTTGCATTGTGTCTGTTTGACTTATCTACTTTATAATTAGTAAAATAAAATACAGCAATACTCACAGTTCACAATACGAAATACAGAGCAGTGATTTATAGTCAATCACATATGTTATAATGAACTTTTTATTGTTAGATACATAGTTATTTGTACAAAGTAATTCTTGAAGGCTTCAGCATCAGTGGTGACCCTTGAACTCAGGCAGTTCTGGAACAACTTCACCTGTCTCTGCGATGATGTCACCCTAAACACAAAATCAAGTTGATAAACACTGAAAAACAATCCAAAATGCTTCAGGGGATTCATAGAGCTATGGAACACAGACAGTTGTGAAAATAGTACGTAGAGTAGATCTCAAAGATTACATGATAAGCCATAGTTTCATGAACCATACTTACTGGGTACACCGGTTCTCTGTCACCAACAATACTATAGAACCTGTCCTGTTTCTGTGAAAAAACATAATATGTATCTTGTTTAATATAATTATTTTAAACATGAGCTCACAATTACAATTTAAAGGTACAAGTTGCGAGTTAACACCCAACAGTCTATCACAGCTCCCCACTGATTCAAAAGGGTTCATCAGTTTTATATCTTTTTTCCATGGGACAGTTAACAGGTCCAGTACAGTACACATGTAAAGACGAACAATCATTTTCACACCCGCGCACACACTCATAACTATAGTTGATTTAGCGTTAACGATTTAGCGTTAACAATTCATCTAGTGCTTTTTCATCCCCTTTTCCCCAACACCACCCCACACCACCCCACACACAACAGAAAAGCATACAAAATCTATACTTAAGAACAAACAGTAATCTTCTTGCTATAAATGTAACTATAAATGTAACTTACCATAACATAGTATTTTGAGCAGTAATGAGCAAACCATGCAGGAATCAAACCTATGGTTACGACGGCAACTGCTCCTTTGTAGACTTTGTGGGTCTGTGAAAAGAACAACACACAAACGTGAATGTAATCCCCATTGGTGTACACATATACTTTTAAATGGCTTAAATTATTTTGGAAATCTATAGACTCACGTAAAGCCTCCACAGGGTCTGCGGCTCCAGGAAACGATTCCAGAACCTCGTAATAGGGCCAGGAGGTTTAGCCTGTATGACGGGTTCCCTCGGGCTGAGCTCCTGGTCCTTCAGCCACTGCTTGCGGAGCTTTGAGAGCTGCTCGAATCGGAGCTTTTCGTCGGGTGTATACCCAGACATGTTGTGTTTTTAAACGTTTAACCTCCAAAGGCCTACAAAGACACAATGGGTGACAGAACCGATAGAAACAAACGAAGAAGAGAAAGCGGAAACAGATTTTATTTGCTATTCTTTTAAGGAACCCAGACAAATCAATGTCGCCACCTACTGCCTTGGAGTGTTACTGAAGTTGTTGTTGTTGTACATTGTAGTGACCAGAGGATGGCGGTAAAGCAACTGCGTTCATGTAAGGTGCAGCCCAATCCTCAAATGAAGAAGAATTTAAAGACCGGAACTAATATAATTAAAAATATAGATAAGCTACGTACTTGATCCTGTATGAATAGTCTGTCACGTGTTCCCTGTACACGTCAGGAACTTTAGGTAGGATTTGTCAATACCTCTTCCGGAGGCAGACAAACTGAACATTTAACATCTTGCCGTTTTATTAACAGTGTTTTCAGGTAAGACTCGTTCTTAGCCGTATGAACCAGTCATATGTCAATATTGTTTTTTATAATTATCGATTAAATGTGTGAGTCAGAAATAATTGTCCACTTTAATTAGACGTGGGGTTGGAAACAGAGTTGTTGTTTTGAATGACATGATGTCTGCTGAGCTGTGGGAGTGCGAAGGTGACCAACTAGCTGCTAGCTCTTAGCCATGAGGAAACCACTCGCCTCATCTTTATTTATTTACCAATGTATTCGTTTAGAGACAATGCAATAAACGTGTCATGCCATAAAAAAGTTGCAGATGTGTTGTATATTCATAAAAACTCAGGCACTCAACTAATTAGTCACTTAATTAGTCAACAATAATTTTCCGTACTTTGACAGCAGTAGGTCAAAGATAAAATGTTTTGAATTCAACTTTTAAAAATACTTCACAGGAACTCAACCATATTAATTAATTCATACATAGCATTCGATATTATTTCCGTCATTTGGTTTCAACATTGTTTGTGTGGTTGATGTTGAACGTAACAAAACCAACAACAAAACATTAATAATAATTAGGATATTTGTATAAATCAAATTACCTTCCAATGTACCTACTATATAAAAGTACTGTGTTATGAGTTATTTTGAGATAATTGACTTAAATCATCTTTATTTTATTTCTTTTAAGGACTGCTGCAAGCTGTGGATGGAGTCAGCGTCCGGGATTTTAGTGTTTCAATTGGTCACAGCAGGAAGCCACAGAGTTAGGGAATTCTGGACTTCCTGATCAACAGCACAGTGGGGAAAATGGTCAAGTACTTCTGTAATAACACCGACATCAGGAGCACATGGGACTATGTTGTCTCTGCTTTCTGGCAGAGATACCCCAATCCTTTCAGGTATCTGTGTGTGTGTGTGTGTGTGTGTGTAGCTGCTTGTTCTGTTACCTGTTCCCTGTTTTGGACCTGTTATTGTGTCACATTGTTGTACATGCTTCTTAATTTTAACATTTAAGTACAAATAGAAGAGCTCTTTGTTGTGACCAAAATGGAGAACCAAGAAACACTCTGGGGAAGTAAAACAAAGGTTGGACTAGAGATGGTTTCATCATTGCCTAAATACTTCACCTGGCTTCTTTAGAAACCTTTTGTATTTTGACAAAAAAATAAATTCTAAACACATGATTATCTTTCCATCCACCAGCACCCATGTCTTAACAGAGGACGTTGTGTACCGAGAGGTGACTTCGAACAACCGGCTCCTGTCCAGGCGGCTGCTGACAAAGACCAATCGGCTTCCTCGCTGGGCCGACAGGTTCTTTCCCTCTGGTATTTCCCGTTGCGTGTACATCATTGAGGACTCCATTGTCAACCCTGTGGACAGAAAACTGACCACTTACACCTGGAACCTCAACCACACCACACTCATGGTGAGTTGCTGTACTAATCTGTCATTTCTGGGGATTTTGGAAATAATCCTTTTTGACATTTATTAGACATGTATTATCAAATCCATAAAAAACAGAATATATATTTAAATATCCTACTTTTGCCTGACATTTTTCACTGCTATTGTTCTCTTTTTGACATTTTGACAAGACATTTTGTCTTCATTTTTTTAATGGAAATGCAGTGTTTTGTGGATATGATTTGAATGTAGTTCAAATTAAATGAAATCACCTCACAATCTTACCATGACCTGTTGTCACCTTTGTCGGTCCTATTTCAGTCAGTCGAGGAACGTTGTGTCTTCCAAGACTCCACAGACGAGCCGGACACTACCCTACTCAAACGGGAGGCCTGGATTTCCTCTGGTATTTTTGGCTTCTCCCGACCCATTCAGGTACTTCCTGAACTTCACCTTGAAGTTCTTTTCTTTAATGTGATACAGGTTCAAGATCAGACACATTTTTTTTAGCGGTTTGATGTATTTATAATCATCTTCCTGTCTGTTTTGAACTAAATGTGACATTTCCTTTTTTTGTTTGCAGGAGTTTGGATTATCTCGCTACAAGAGTAACCAGGTGAAGGCCATGAAAGGGCTGGAATATGCACTGTCCAATCTACGAGGTATGTGGACACGTCGTCACAGCAGAGAAACAAAACAAAACTTCTTTGTTTATTCATTAAAAACTAACACCTAAACCTAGTGCCATTAGTCAGATAATTGCACCAAAATGATCATTTTTGCGAGGATGCAGTAAAATATCTCAAGTCTTTAGTGTCTTAAATTTGCAGGTGTTATAATAAACAGGAACTGCTTGGTTTTGGGTTTTTCTGGATCTATAAATAACATTTTAGTTCTTGTTTTGTGATTGTATCACCCTGCTGTGGAGTTTAGTGTTGTTACGGCCGTGTGTTGTGGTCATTCAGCAAACTGTCATCCTTATGTGTTTCATCCATCGCTTCATTTCTGTCTCGACTCCACCTTCATCTGTGTTGCCATCTGAAGTGTCGTGGTGAGTACGGTGCGGCAGTGAGGCATCGACCCACAACCGCAGGCCTTGACAGATTGTCGTGTGATTTGTTTAATTATACTGTGGTGCAGGCAGCGACACTCTTCCTGTAAATGTAGAATGTGACTTAGCAGAATTAGAGAAAACCCTTCTAGTGTCGTACAGGAACAGATCGTTGATGGTGGTCTTATAGCCAAACCCTGGACCCAGACTTTTACATGACTTTTTCCTGTGAAAATTTCACAGGAAAAACTCAGAGGCAGAGAGGAGGTAATTGAACCACATCCTATTCTTAACATATGGAATTCAAGTGAGGAATTGTATAAACACATCGAGCACGAACCCTGCGAGCAGTTTCTCAGGTTGTTCTGATTATTATTGAGATGTTGTTTCCTTCTTAAGATCTGCAGATTTTATTTTCCTCCGCAGCCAAAGGAAACACTTGTATCTGTGTGTCAAAACATGCCACACTCAGCCCTCTGTCACACTACCATTACCCTCGTGTTGTCGTTCTCACGTGAGTTGCAGGGACAAATAGGAGTGGATACAGATACAGTCAGAGGTGAATGACCTCACCTGACCCCTGCGCACTAACCCTAACATCTCTGCTGTGGAAAATAAAAGTCTGAGTCACATTTTAGTAGACGCTTTATTGTCCAGTGTACATGTGTTCAGAGTCAACAGGCCTCAGCCCGGCCAGCAACTGAACTGGAAATCCTCTGATCCCAGAGCTGGTCTTTCAACCACTAAGCCACAGACTGTCTGTGACCTGTTTTATCTTTTGTCCTGATTTGTGTTTTTGCTTCTTTGTTTTTTGTTATTTTTTCAGACGTCGCCATCTGTTTGGTTACATCAAATACAATTTTGATGGAGCCATGACGTAGCATGAATTGTTGCCTAAAAATGTCATTTTCCCTTGAGGGTCGACAGTGCAACATTATTGACTTTCTCCTGCAGGGGGAGCTATAAACGCAATCGTTCACGTGTGCAGAGATCCCTCTATATCATTTCAATGCTTCAAATGTTCACGTGTGCACAGATCCCTCTATATCATTTCAATGCTTCACCTCGTACTGTACATTACAGCCAGTCAGCAGAAATGGTACATAGCTCCACTGTTGTGTGGTGCTGTACACCTCTGGCAACTGTGATACAAAACGTTAAAATGAGGAGCCATCGTCAAAATAGAAAATCTGTAGTGACGGAAGAGTCACATGACACTGAGCTCCAATCAGGTTAGTAAATGCATTTTGCAAAAACAAAAACAAAAACAAAAAAAAAACCCAACTGTGTCCTTGTTGTTTTTTATAGAGGAGGTTTGTTCTTAGGCCTTAGATCTACTAGTAAATGTCTACACTGCAGTAGCTCGAATGATCCTCTAGAGGGCTTAAAGGTATGACTTCAGTCTGGGATGAGGTGTGTGAAGCATTTTGAGACTTAACTGTGTTCTCGTGTCCTCTGTGTCCTCTGTGTCCTTGTTGTGTGAGTTCTCTGGCCGTTGCAGGAGACACAGCACCGTGGCTCCTCAGTGACACCGTGAAGGACGCGTCAGGAAAGGCCAAAGAAGCCGCCAAGAACCTGGCTTCAGCTGCTGCTCCACCCAAAACACAGCAGTTCATCTGACCTGCCTGTGTGTGTGTGTGTGAGTGTGTGTGTGTCTGTTGTGTGTGTGTGTGTGTGTGTGTGATCTTGGAAGATCTTTCCATTATTTTTGGTTAATGCTTTGATAACCCTCTGTCCTTGTAGGGACATTATCAGGTCTCCCTGAGGAAAGAGGGTATTTTGAGGTTTAAGGTTAAGTTTAGAGTCAGGGTTAGATTTAGGCCTGACTCAAGGTAAGCACTAAGATTAAGCAACATTTGTAGCGGTTACGGTCAGGGTAGGAATTTCGCGAATGTGTCATGTTTATGTTTATGAAGTCGTCACAACTCATGAAAACCAGACTCTGTGTGTGTTTGTGTGTGTGTGTTTGTGTGTGTCTGGGTACGGTGGGTACAACACAAACATCTTTTGATCATCATTAACGTCTCAGCTAGACTGAAGGCTGTAGGTTGTCACTCACCCACGGTCCCTGAGTCATCATCACTGGTCATCTTTCCCGTGGGAACCTCCATCATTTCTCCACGACAGTTGCACTGAAATATAGGATTCATTTTTCTGCTGCTTGTTTTCACCCGGTCCTGTCTTGGACTGACTGTGTCTTTTCTCAATCAACGTTGATTTAAACCTCAGGTCTTGTCCGGTCTGAAGTCTTTGAATGAAACACCAATCCATTCAGAGACTTTGAGACCAGCTGCACGTGAAAGCTGCAACTTACTGGACTTTCCTGTATATGTATACATATACTGTATGTATGTAACATATGTATATATATATTTTATATGTACATACAATATATGTGTATATATGTTTATGTGTGTACATATATTTGTGAGTATACATGTTGATATATGTATATATGTACATGTATGTATATATATTTATATATGTATGTATATGTATATATATATATATATACACGCGTATATATATGTATATATATGCATTACATGTGAATACCATGGTTCTACTACAGCAGGTATGTTTCTTTTTTTGCAGTAGTCACATATCACAATAGCATTAGATGATTATTTAATTCTTATATGCATAAAGAACTTAATTGTATATTTTACCACTCGTTTATTTCATGATCGCTGGCTTTTTAAGGTCTTATTCCGACAATAACATTTATTTATGAAAATGAAGTCGTAGGTTGATGCCGTTTGCTGTTTCTATCCTGAGCTGATGAACTTAAAAAACACCAAATGGAAACGTATCTCAGTTTTATGTTTCTGCAGATTCTTAATGGAATGTGATCAGACGCTCAGCTGTCTCCACTGTGAGTAGATGTTTTTACTATGAACTGAATTCTCCCGTGTCGTTGACTTTCTGTGATCATTCATTCCATTTAAGACGCCTGCATTCTGTTTGTGCTTCAAGACTTGAAAAATAATATAATATATTTTGAAATAATATGTGTAAATGTATTCCAAGGATATATTTTGAAGAAATAAGAAGTTGAATGTTTAGATTCTTTTGCGAGATGTCTAACAGCCGAAAACCTGTTGAGCGGAGATCATTAAATCCTGTTATTTCTTGTTTAAATATGTGCTTTTTTTCCTCAAACCCAAAAACATAAACGTTCTAAACGACTCGATTACAGACCATCACAGGGACAATAAACTTTTTTTTTTGTATAAAACATTTTAATTATATTACAATGAGAGAACACACAATACCTTCAAGTGTTTGCTAAAAATTGTAGCCAGCACCAGATACTTGTGTACACGCGCTCGGGCGCAGAACAGAACAGAACAAAACAAAAGAAAAGGAACTTGTAATAACATCCTTCTGAATGCATTTTACACATCCGCTAAAAAGGAACATATTCACAGGTCTCTGGCACAGAACCCTCCCTCCTCTGAGCTGTGTCGCAGCCCAAACAAACTCCCTGCACCGCGGTCTCTTGTTTTACAGCAAGAACAAATGATGAACTTTGGAATTGTTATCAAAGAGTTCTGGAAAGACGTTAGCAGACCTCCACTCTGAATCAATAAATCACCAACCCCCTTACTGTGGGTTAAAACCCCTCTATGTACTCCTATCATCTAATTCCCATGTACTTTTATGAAAATCAAGAATACTTGACAAACGCTGGCCTCATTATTTACACCATGAACCCATGATTAGATTCTAACGGTAATATCCAGTAGAATAGTTGTTCAGGATTAGGAAAGTGAATTCTTTCTACCTTGAGTTGCGTATTTTATGTTTGTAAAATAAGGAATAATAAAGGAAAGCGTCCTCAATGAAACTCTTTTTAACAACAGGAAGGAAACGTGTGGTGAAAAAAAAAAAGTAATTCATTTAAGGAGTCTAATAATGTTGTCCTCTACTGTCCCATTCAGGAAGGCAGGATTAAAAGTGACTTTGTTTGGCAGACTGACAATTTTACCGAGACATTATTGTGTGGTGGGGTCAGCAGGTCAGGGGATGGAACGGTGTCTCCAACCTGATTTGCCGACACCCTCCTTCCCCGCTGACTGTGTGTGTGTGTGTGTGTTTGTGCTCGTTAAATACACTTCATACATTTAAGTGAGAATGAAACGTAACTGCATCTGATGGAACCATCATCACTGACTGGTGGAATCTCTCTCTCTCTCTCTCTCTCTCTCTCTCTCTTATAAAAATATCATTCCAAGGCACCTCATTATTTCAGAATGTTGCACTAAAAAAAAAAAGGTAAAACTGTCTGCCCACATCCAGTTACAACAGTCTGAGCACATTGGTCAACAGTTATTAATCTCAACTCTGGCTCTCGGCTCGTCTCATTCACTCAGTTTTCACCCCTCGTCCTTCTCACTGGGAGGTTCTGTGCAAGAGAGAATGTTCAGACGGTTGTTCATGTGACCAACAAAGTGAAAAAGGTCTCTTTGTTTTTGCTACAAACAGTCATGTACAAATCCTTTGACATGAATGTAAACTTTTTTTTAATCTTTTGAAAAAAAACAAAAACAACAACAAATCTCAAATTTTCATCTCAACTTATTTTTTTTTAGTTTTTGCCCTCCTGCAGTGTATGGAGAGGGAGTGCAGATAAGATGAAAAAAAAAAATCAAAAAGAGTTGGTCATAAACAAAAAAACAGACAAAAACGAAACGCACCACAGAGTCAAAAGCAAAACCACCTGCTTGTCTTAATCACCCCCGCGTCCCCCCACCCTCACACCCACCCTCTTCCTGTCAGAAAGCACAAGATGGTAAATATTGCTGTGTCTCAAGAGGTTTCCCCACGTCCAGGGGTAACACTTTCAGGGATGGACCGCTGGGAGAGCGGAGCGTGTACACCTTAAGCTGCCATCAGTGGGATTATTCTTTAGACGCTCCCCTCCCAGGGTCTCCTGCTAGAACAAAAACACATATTCAACATCACAACACGACTCAAATGACAAAACAAAAACGAAAAAAAAAAAAAAAATCAACAGAAAAACACGCCTGAAGCCCAAACGTTTTGAACCCTGTTGGTAACCATTAAAGGATGATGGGAAGCTGCCATGGGAGATGGAGAACCAGTGTGTTTGTTTCTTATGTGACGGTGGCAGCATTTGGCAGATGGATGGGCGTAAAGACAGGGCGTAGTACGACAGTGGCCTCATCTTCCCCTTCTCTTGCCCCTGATTGGTGGAAGTGTTTTTTTTTGGCATGATGATGGTTAAGTCCCCCCCCCCACGCTGTAAGAAGGCCATGAAGACAGGATGAGGATGAGGACTGGGACCTGAGCAGGGACCGCAGGTTCAAGGGGGGAGGGGTGGCGAGGGGTTGTGAAGGGGGGAGGAGGAGATTTTTCGAAGGCTCATCAAGGCACAGAATGACAGCAGGGGAGAGTCCACCAATGGGAGAGGGGCCAGTGTATCAGCTCCCCTGCCTCCACTCTCCTCTCAACAAGCCTGGCTTTCTCTCTGTCTGTCTCTCAATTACACACACACACACACACACACTCACCCACACATATACAGTATTATATATTTATATATATATTTATATATATTTATATCGATAGATATATATGGATATATGGATCTTTTTTGTCTTTTCATTACAAGGGCACATTTAGGAAAATATAATACAAAATCTAATACAAGAAATATAGACTACACTGGCTAGAATCACTTTGAGTGACGAGTAGCTTCTTTTGTAATACATTTTTTTTTGTTTGTCGTCTTTCAAGTAGTGTAATTTTTCTTTTTTTTTTTTCTTCTTGTTTTTCAGTCAGACCTGCCGCGGCGGATCGGCTCTACACGTGTTGTTGCAAGCCACCCCCCAAAAAAGCCCTCCAGATGATAGCGCCCGTTAAAAATGGTCGGAGAGCAACTACAGCGCCTCCTCTGTCAAAAGTGAATATGAGCCACTGCGAGCAGCGGTGAGAAGCTTCAGAAGTACGTATCGCTTAACAGAGAGAGGAAAGAAACTGTTAGTTGGTTGTTTTTTTTGTTTTGTTTTTGGTCACTTTTTTGTTATTTTTTTTGTTTTTTACACTTTCCGTCTTTATATTTACCCACACAGGTTAACACGTGCATGCTAAAAGGACTAAGAAAGAAAAAAAAAAAGACGACAACACCTGGATCTGAATTTCTTATCTGTGAAGCTGCTTTCAGACATGCTCTGAGGATCTGGACATTCACACACTGTCCTGAGAGCTCACAGCTAATCTGAATGA
>NC_024315.1:5527232-5533146 GCF_000523025.1 Cynoglossus semilaevis | reverse complement strand
GAGGGGGATCGGGGGGGAGGGGGGCGGGCTCATCCCCTCGCCTGACACCTGTGAAGATGTCACTGTATTTAAACCAGACAAACAGCTGCTGTGACCCTCAGATATGGAAAAAGGGGACAATCTCTGGACATAATCCCCTGTCTTTAACTGCCCGCTCCTTATTTTTAGACTATAATGAAGATAAAAGTTCCATATGGTTCACGTCACGGCCGCACAAACACGCCGTCTCCTAGGGAGCGCCTGCTTCTTATTAATTTATTGCTACATCAATTAGCTACTGAGACACCAGCTTCCAATCAATCGCCAGGAAACAGAGTCAGCAGGGTTTTTTTCTGTTTTGTCAAGGCCACTCCTTGTTTTGTTGACAGTAGTTTATCCACAGCCAGGGTGGTCGATAGAGCATAGTGGTCAGTAGTGTGGAACAATGGTCAGGTGACCCCAACCAGAGGGAGACATGGGGGGGGGGGGGGGTTTGGGCACGTGCTCTACATCCTTTCACATTCTTCCTTCACAGCTCAGTCAAAACGCTGTAAGGAGTGAAGTGAACTTTGGTCGTTGTCCTGAAATATTTATATATCGGGCAAATAAATAGTAGTAAAACCAGCAGGAAATGTCCAGGGTGATTCCCAGAGCACTGGGATGTCTGAAAACAGCTTAGCTTCCTTAGCTTGTCTCAGAATCACGCGGTAGAGGTGGTCATTTTGTCGGTATGTATGTATGTATTTTGTCCTTGTTGATGCCACTGCTAAAGCACCTCCGTGCATCTACGTAAAGAAATGTGAGCTCTCTGTTGAGCTTCTGTGTAAATATCAACCTTTCGTTCATCCTGGTGAAGTTCATCAGCAACAAGCCTGGAAACGAGGGAGACAGCTCAAGCTCAGCAGCAAGCCTGGAAACGAGGGAGACAGCTCACAGTGCACAGCAATAGTCTGAATATTATCAATGTGTAAAACCTAATATATGCTGAACAGCCTGTTCAATGATTGGCTGCTGTTTGTTAAACACACAATAAACACTGTAATTCACTCAACACTGTACGTAAGAGCGATCAATTCTAGGATTTGAGGCTGGTGAACAAACAAGACTGAGCCAGAACTCAATCACCACAGCCAGCTGTGGTGATGATGTGACTGGCTAAATATAGCAACAAGCTCTGCTGCTCCGTGGTGCCGTACACCAGGGCAAAATGTTAAACTTGGTCTTATTTAGAGATTTCTTATTTACGGCAATCACTGTCCTCGAAGATTCTGGTTTTGCTAAGGTTTTCGGGCCAGTCCTGTGACCTTAAAGCTACACTACCGCCACCTGCTGTTTGTATTTGCCACTGGAAAATATTTCCACCACAAAACATCCTGATGAGAAGAACAGAAAAAGCATCATTTAGTTCTGGTGACACTCAAAATGATTGGGCAATTTTTTTGTCTATGTTTTTTTTTACTTAGTTTTCCTGCGTTCTTTATCTGAACTGTCCCTTCTGTTTCCCCTCGTTACCAGGCTTTATGTTGAGCCACGACAACTGGTTGTGCTGTTATTTTTCCAGGGTTAGTACAAAAGGTTGATAGAAACACTGAACTGCAGAAACAGGTAGGAACTCTGCAGCGGCAACGCCTAAAGATTGTGTAAGAGAAAAGACATGACGGTATTGTGTAAAGAGCCTTCAAGGTCCTGGTGTTGCATATTTTGCAGAACAAAGAGAAGAACTTTGGTGTTAACGTCACCAACGTCAGTGAATTATTGCCACACATGACGACGTGACATGACACCGTTATCTCCTAAAGTCTCCCCGCTGCACAAACACAAACGCTCACGCTTAATAAAGATTTTCCAAACAACAATTCGTAGCCGACGTCACCGCACTACAGCACGCACTTCCCTCACAAACCCACCAACACTGCTCTGCTCTGCTCTGTCTGGCCTGGGGCATCACTGTGCAGGGGCTGTGAGAACGGTGGGAGGGCTGGGTGTGTCAGGAGGGGCAGGGACAGGCAGGATACCGTCGGGTGAGGTAAGGTCATTATTCTGGGGTGGAGCTCGGGGCGAAGGTCAAGGAATGCTTGAATGGCATCTCAGCCCTGTGTGATTCCTGGAGACCCATGACCAGGAAAGAATGAATTTGTTCAGGGTGTACCATTGTTGATCGGTCTGGTGTAGGTAGAGGGCGCCATTGGTGATGGTGAATGGCCAGAGTGAAGTAGGGTGAGAGTAGGAAAGCACGGGTGAGGAAGCTGTTTGAGAGCCGGATGTTGGCGCTGTGTTTAACAGTGGTGCGGCTGCAGTCTGTGGGAATGTGGGGCCGTGTAGCTGTTGTCGCTGGAGCTGCTCTGGAGACTGTAGTGGTCCTCTTCTTCGCCGTCGCTGATGCTGTCCACGCTGTCCGCCTCCCCGGGCGTGAACTCCATGCCCTCGATGTCCACCTCTGCACGTGAAAAGGAAAAAGAAAAACATACCAGGTTATTTTGAGCGCTGCCTAAAAACAGAGTCGGGGCAGAGGAAGTGAGAGGAAAATATTTATTTCCACTCAACAGTGGAGATGGTGTGTATGTACGGAAAAGCCTGCACGGCCTGTGTAATAATGTAGAACTTCAGTTGACTCCATAGGCAGATCATTGTGCTCTGAGGGCAGAGACCCTGATGCTTAGAAACAGCTACGGTTCTGTTTACCCTGATCCAGGATTAGTATCAAAGTTGCTGCCACAGTCCAAATATGGTATTTTGATGGAAACTTTTGACATCACTGAGCTGAGTTAGTTTTCCTCTGAACCCTAGGACACTGTTTCCAGAATAAACTGTTGCACAAATATCAGTAAGTTTGACGCAAAGGTTGGACTGTGATCATGAGGTTGCCTCAGTTTTTACTATCTTACAATGGACTATATTGTTTTGTGGATATTGTTTTGTTGTTTTCAGATATAATCCAGTCTATTCTATTGAATTGCAGTTTCATGGTTTATATACGTGGTCCGACATGTATCGGGGCAGTGGTCAGTGGCTGATTTAAATGAAAACAAATGCAATTGTTCTCTTTGTGTTTTGACTGGAGCATAAACAGGAAACTTGTTTGACTCCCGGCGTCGATTGTTGACGTCACAGCTTTAACTGTTTGTGTAACGTGTTGAAAATGACATTTGTATCATTTTAAATAACAATTTTCCACCGTATCCATCTGGCCTGTATCAACCTCAAAACCTTGTTCGTACCTTGTTCGGAGTCGGTGGAGATGGTCGAGCCCATGCTGTCAGTACGGACGCGCTCGACAGACCCTGTAACCGAGAGCTGCTCCAGGCGACGTTTGAGGTAGCGGTGCTCTCTCTGCAGCTGGTCCTTCGTGTTCAGAGCCTTTCTATCCTGCTCCTCAAGTTTCTACCAAGACACAAACAGAGTCAATGTCAACAATCACTGCAGCTGATCACATTTTTAATCGAAGAAAATGTCCTTAATGATCTTAGACAGTTCTAAAATGGTTCTCTGTGCCATAACGATGGCATTCTCTGATAAAGCCCAGCTCAGCCAATAACTACTGTAATGTTCAGGTCATATAAGGAATAATATTTCAGAATGTTTTGGTCCATTACTTGCAGGCAAATCAGAAGTGTCATTGCATTTAAGATTAGATAAGAAGAAGCTAAACATTATTTAAAAAGAGCAAACGTTTGTGATTAAAAGTAGTTCAACATTAGCCGTATTAGACAGAAGAAAAGGCCAAAAGATCATTAAAGTCTGAATGTCAAATGACAAACTAAATTTAATGGACAAAAAGTATTTTTTTCCAACAATTGATTTAATAATCTGCAAACTGTAATGTGGCAGTGTGAAGTTTAAAAAAAAAAACAAAAAAACATTTACTTCTGAACTTATTTGTGGTACAGAGTCAAATATGTGGACGACATAACATCACGGTTAGAATTCAAGCAGAGCGTCTGAGCAGAGACGACGTGCATGATAAACAGGAAACGAAGGGTTAAAACTGGCTCAGGCTGGATTTTCCCACCAACCACACTGTTGCTGCTTGTAAACACCGAGCTGAACACGCCGTGTTCTTGACTGTACTCACATTTCCTTCTCACCCTCTGCATGATAAGACTTAAAGTCAAATGACTTACTGCAAACACCGAGTTTTATGAGGATTTGTCTGCTCTGTGTTTGATCTGTCACGAGTCCTGCTGCACTCACTGAGAGCTCCAGTCGACACGGTTAATGAACTGTGCACTAGAAGTCGACTTAAACAAAACCAAACATGCAATTATCTCTGCAGACGTATCTGAAGATCAGACATCAAATGGCCTGTATCCCTCTCTGATGACTCTCTTGTTTACTGAAGCTTTTTAAAATGTTTCTTTAAGACCTGGAGGCTTTTTTTAAAATATCCTGGCCGAACCAATTAGAAGGAGAAAGGGCATTACGTTACAGCAATTTGAATAAGGCACACGATAGAACCTAAAGATAACCTCGAGATAAAAGGAAGCAACAGCCCATGACCTGGAGGTTTGTCAAACACCATTAGACAAAATGGAACTGTTTAGTTTTTGCAGCTGTAGTTGTAGTAGTACTAGTAGTTGTTGTTGTTGTAGTTGTGGTATTTTCTGATGTAGCAGTACTCATAAATAAATCCTAAGACTGCTGTTTTTATAAGCTCAGATTTAGAGCTGCAGCTGTCCATCATTTTAGAAATATTTATATATATGTTGATGTGCGTCACAATAACACACACAGCAGAGCCAAAGTTTCTTGGCAGTGAATTAAATTTAAACAAAAGCTTCAATTCAAAGTAATCAAAGCATTTTTTTTTTCCCCGATTTGAGTCGATTAATCGCTGAATCGTTTCAGCTCTGCGTATGTTTTCCTCGTCCAGCAACATAACCGTTCCCCACAGCAGTCACACCACAGCGTCTTTGTGTATTTCCTCATCAGCCTGTCCTTTTTGTACCTTGATGTGCATCTTGGCCCTTTTCAGCAAGCTCAGTGTGGTGTGTCTTGTGCTGTCTGGGCCCAAAGGCACCAGCTTCTTCAACTGCTCCAAGTACAGCCGTAGTTTGGCACGTCTGCAAACACACAAGCAATCCGTGGGTTAGCCGAGGGCAGACAAAATGGAGGTAGTGAGGTCATAGGTCATGAGGTGACCTATTGCTATTTGCATTTACAATTTTTTTATTTTTTTTTTTATGAAATAAATGCATATCCAGCAACATCAAAATCACCTGCCGTGTTGTCTAATGTTGCAGTTCACATTGGACAACTGATCTGAACGTTTTGTTTCTTGGGCCCAAAAACCTAAGAGCAGATTCTGAATTCTTACAGTCAACAGGTGCAAAATTCATCACTGAGCATTTGACATTTTACAGAAATGTGTTCTGACACTACAAACTACCCACTCCTGCCAGCACCTCTCTCCCCGCCCTTGGCCCATTTAACCTTCGTCATAATGGCCTTTCAATCCTCGACTACGTCAAGCTAGTCAATGAACCGTTTCTTTGTCCTAGACTAGCATTCCCCCTTTTCTCTGGTTGCTCTGGCTAAAGTAAACAAAGTCCAACACATGGTTTCTCCCTGAGCCGTTAGTCTAACCACAACTAAGTTTCTTGTCTGGTAATTCTACAAAAGATCTCTAAGAGCTCGGTTGCAGAGCAAGGCGAATCGTAGACCACGGCTAATCAGCAAATCTTTGCACATTAATTCAGGGGATTTTTTAAAACTTATGTGGTGAAGAGTTTCATCTGTGTTGTTCAAGATGCTTCTGTGCCTTTCAACCAGACTGGAAGGAAGTTTCTTCGACTAATTATGATGGATCTGAAGTCCTTATTGACGTAAGCAGACTTTATTTATAGGAACATGTTTTCGAATTTCCATCTCTCTACAGGTGTATTCCCAAATAAGGGCATGTGAAAGTGCTTATTAGGAGCAGCCCTTCTTTCTCCCT
>NC_024315.1:5434656-5507671 GCF_000523025.1 Cynoglossus semilaevis | reverse complement strand
CTGCCAACATCAACACACCCAGATCCCACTGGAAAACAAGTGTCTTCTCAGGACAAGGGCGGGGGTCCACCTCCGACCTGCCCAAGTTGATACACATGAAGCACTTGGAGTCCGACCAGGGGAAACAGACAGGAAGGAGCTAGGGGTCTGTAGCACAAGTGGGGGCAGTGGTGTATTTTGGAAGGGAGTGGGGGTCCGAGAGGGAGGATGACTTTCTCTTGATTTTAAAAAGGGCTCTTTGAGTGCAGTGTGCTCAGCTGCACAAGGCAGTGCTCCATTCACCAGATCCAACAAGTAACTTGAGCCACCGCGCCACCATTTTCTCCCCCTCCTCCTCCCCCTCCCTCTCCTTTCCTCTCTCTTGTAATGAAAAACAAAAACAAGGCGTTGCCCGCAATATTCCGCAGACCCCGACCCACCTAAGAAAACCCCGACTCTCTTCATTCTTATTCATCCAGAGCCCCACCTGTACGCTCGCCACACATTTGACCTGTCACAGAGCAGGCAGGAATGTGCACCGGTGCACGTTCACCATCACTTTCAGCTTTACGATTTCAAAAAGTATCAGTGAGACCAGATCTGGTCAAACCTGGCGACGTGTCCCTGACACAGAGTCCTCACGGCACCATGTGTTTCCCTCCCACGAGACGTACTCACGTTTTTCTTTCTTCCAGAGTGCACAGCTGATTTAGACGGAGGACCCTCCCAGTCACATTTCCTGTCCTTTAACGAGGTCTGACCCCACAGTCCTAATCAAATTCCCCCACCCGCTGAGCAGAGTGCTGGGTCATAGCACCGAGCTGGCAGTTTGTGTGGCTGCACGTGAAATCACGTGGAATTTCTCAACTGCTCTTGGTTTGGTCTTGGTCACGTTTGATTTCACACAATATTTTCGACATACAGGGGTTTTAAATTTCTCAGCAAAAAAAAAAAATGTTAACTGCCTCCAGAACTAAATTAAATAAATAAGTAAATTAAGCCATATGCTCTTTGATATATTGATTACATTGAAGTTTGATTAACCTACTAAACTGGAACTCTCCCACAGAACAAAAACTTTCAGAATTAAAATGATAGGACAGTGAGTGTGAATAACTAATAACTAGTTATTTATTTGTGTGGTCCAGTAATGGAATGGCCAACTGTCCAGGATGTAGTCTGCCTTAAACCCTTGACTGTTGGAATTGGTTCCAAACGTCCATTGACTTTAAGTCAAATCAGTGTCAGAAAATAACTGAATGAATACATTTGTTTGAATTGTTAACCATGTCAGACTCTGGAAAATAAAATCTAACAGTGACTTTCTGTTTCAGTTGCAATTCTGAACTGGCAATTTGTTTTTCTCTATCACAGAAGGTGATGAGACCAAATATGCTCTGGAGCCGTGCATGCAGGAAACCCAACCACCTGACTGCTCTCACGTGCAGAGGACCACGGGATGATATGTGCCTGATCTCTGGCCTTGCCTCCCCCAGCCCCCACCTCTTCCCTCTCCATCAGGCGTAGTGCCAAAACAAAGCTGAGACAGTGCAGCAGAATAAAAGGAACTTTTGCTCAGAAAGCTGCTGCAACTGGAATAAGCCATTTAAACCGCTGACTTAGCTCCAAGGTCACAGGGTGCAAACCGGGCCTTTCTGGCAGCACAAATCACAAACGAAGAGTGTGTATTTATAGGAGCGCGTGTACGTCCTGCAGATTCACGGCGGAGAACTTGAAACCTAACTTCTCGTGTCAACGTGTCCGGGTCACGTCGCTGTGTCCTGCGCTGTTTAGCTGGAACCGAACATAACAAGTCCTGCAGAGTCTGAGGAGTTTAGCCAGTGCAAACAACAGACAGTCACTTGCTGCACGTCCTTAATGAGCCTGCTGCAGCACAGTGCATTCCTGAACCTTATGAGCAGGACAGAACAGAATGGCTGCTGTGGCACGAAGCCAAACCTGCAGAACTAAAGTTCAGGGTCACCAGTAGGCACAACAGCCAAACTCAACTTTTATTTATTTTAAAGTTTTGTTTTGTTTTGTTTTTGTTCATTAGTCATTTTCCCCCTTAATCAAAAAAAAAATAAAGTCAAAAAAAGTAAAAAGTCAAATTAAACCTGTTGTAAAATCCATCTTAAAACAGACCTAACCAAAGAAATAATTTTAAAAACATTGGTCCGGGATATTTTTTAATATTAGATCATTTATTCTGCAGCCCCTCCCCCACCCCCATGTTTACCTCACAGCTCTGTGTGTAAAAGTGACAGAGTGGGGGGGGGTTATGTTGCGTGACTGTCGATCACCATGTTGGGGTGGTGGGCTCTGGTGCTGCTGCTCCACATCTGGCAGGCAGGTTTCTGGGGAGTAATTCCACAGATGGAGGGAGAAGTGGGGCGGCGAGGGGTCCTACGCTGGAACCAGCTGACAAACACAACACACATGCACACTGGGCCTTTCAGCGGCCGACTTCATCAGTCTCTCTGTCACCTCCGTGCCCCTGCCCTGAACATGTTTACATTTACCCAGATCAGATGTGCTGTCTCTGAAAACCAAGACATTAACATTTCAGCAGGTCATGTGAAACTGGCGGAGTGGTTTGCCACGCTGCCCACGCCAGCTCGATACACGAGACACACACACAGACACGCAGGGAAACACCGAAGCCTTTTATCTCGGTGTAAAGAAATGTCAGTCGTCTGGGACAAGCTGTTTGTTTTCTGTCACTGCGGGGACCACACCCAACCCCTGGCGTAGCGACACACGGAGAAGTCTCCTACAAACATGTGTTTTGTACACAGCAGAAACATGGAGCACACTCTCAAATGATTCTGTATTCACACGCAAACAGAAACTGGATCACTGAGGGGCGGGACCAAGTTCCACTAGTAGAAGAATTAGCCCTAACTTGTGATTAAACAACAGGAAACGTCAGAATTAGGCTGTGTGTTGTAAACTGTAAACTCATCGAAATAGTTTTCCCTGACGACAAAGAGGAATTTACACCAGCGTGTAATGTGAGGGAATTAAGACTTTTTTTTTCAAGTAATGAAACATGCCCTGTGAGAATTTAGATCTTAACAAAATCCCTTCCTTGGCAGAGCTCGCCACACTGACGTAAACAGAGAATCATGTCAACTGCCAGTCAAATCTGAGAGTGTGTGAGGTGAAAACAAGGACAGAAACTCACGAGTCCCATGTTATTCCATGTCAAATGACAGACCAAGTCATTAAGTACGGTACGGTTCCTCTGCGGCTACTGTGGACAGACTAGTACAGACAAGTTTATTAGGCTCAATAACACATTCCCTTAAGACGAGGAGCTCTGGGTTTATAATGAACTCTCGTCAATTATTAACATTGGAATAAGAATGAGTTTTTCAGCTTTAATGGTGGATGCAGGAGGAGCACAGACAGAGAATGATAATACGGCCACACCAGGTATAAAACTGAAGCTGTCATTTACACCACTCTTGTGTGTCCTGTGTATTTGTGATCCTCTCTGGATGCAGGGCCGTCTAATGGCAGTATTAAAAACACTCATTGTCCAACTGAATTTCTTACCTAACTCTAGATTCCAGGGAATGTGTTCACTCTGCTGACCTGAATTTCAGCATGCCTGCTCTACATACAGAGCAGTCCGTTGGTACGCTGCCTCTCAGTCCTCACCTCTCTCTCCCCCTCCTGCTCCTGCACCTCAGGCACATATGGTGTTTTAAACCAGACCAACAAATAGTTCAGCCACTAGTCCCTTCTTCCAGCCCTGCTCTCTCTCTCTCTTTTTTTCTTTTTTTTTACTTTTAAACCTGTATTTTCTCAAACACCTTTTTTGAGTGCTTTCTACGGCAACGTCTTTACGAACATCAGCTGCTCTGCAGCAGTGAACCAGGTTTAACGACACAGAAACATGGCGTAGCCTCAAGGAGCGACACCCAAGTGGAATGAAAAATGTTCTCACCAAAATTATAGAGTATGTTCACATGCTCGGATGTCTCTTAGACTGTACTAATGCAGGAAAATCCCCAAGAAGACCGTGTACAGACCTTATCCAAATGTTCATGAGTAGTTTTAGTGCAGTGGCTACAGCTTTAGACCACAGGGTCAGTGTCAGTGACCCCGAGGTGGAGAAACTTCGTGTGACCTCTGCTCCTGACCTCCAGCTGGATTCCCTGTACACAGGGCTTTTTAAAAGTTGAACTCAGTTCGACTCAGCTAGCTAGATGTATAACATTCAGAACATTCGTCCATCTAAAAATATACCACTTTTTTCAACTCAGTGGTGTATAACATTCAGACCCAGGTGGGCCGTCACATTATCCTGCTATCAGCAAAACCGTATATATATACTGTGTATTAGCTAAAGGCTAAAGCACTACGCTGGAGTTAATGTCCTGCAGTTTAACCTGTGGTTTACTCACATTAGGTCCTAACTGTTCAATGTCAACTGTTACACACTTTTATAAATGGAAGTTCAAACTCCAGGTGCACAGAGACAGGATCAATACTAGGTAATTACACAGGATTTTAAAATGTTGTAAATTTAACCTGTTAAACGTGAAAGACGAGTTAATACATAAAATTTCAATGGTCTATAGGACACCTTGGAAAGGTTCCCTTCCTTGGCTGATAGCTATAAATCAATTTGAATAACTATAGGTGACGTTCGTGGAGGTGGTGAAATAAGTCATCTCATTAATACTACATCTCACATTATGTCTCTGGTTACAAGGCCGCTGTTAGATGGGTAAATACAAGTCTGAACAAAGAATGAAAACCTCGTGTGACCTTAACTTCAATACATATACATATACAATTCAATACTACAAATGCTGTGCATGGGTTATGGCTGCACGTCTACACTGAAACACACACATCCATACCACTGGAGCCAAAGTACACCTAAAAGATACTAAATAAAGTATGTAGACAGGAGCACAAGAGGACCTTTCTCCTCCTCCCTGCTTCAGGTTTCTGCTGACTCAGTCACATTTAGACAAGGAGGGAGGGTTACAAAGTAAGAGGAGTGAAAACAAGGCCAGAGGAAAAAGACAAGAGAAAAACAGACTCATTTAAATGACTCAACTAAAGAATTATGACACGGTCGAATAAAAATAAAACAAAATCGAGCCTAAGAGCAAGTTATAAATTTAGTGAAAAGATTAGACTTAGACTAAATCGAAACAGGCTGTAAAAAAATGAACACTGCAGAGGACGAGGCCATAAACAAAATTCAAATAGGAGAGGGCACAAGCCATAAAACTCTGACAATGAGTTCTACACAGTGGGAGCTAAGCTCCAAAGTTCTTGTGCAGTTATTTGGCAGTAGGGTAAACTTCACTGTTGCACTAGACAGTTAATGGAAACTGCTTGTTGATGTAAGGAAATGCTGAGTGATCTCAAAAACAAAACTGAAGGCATCTGAGTGGCACGGCAGAGATAAAAATAGAGCTGTTAAACCCTTGTCTTAACCAACGTAAGCACTGCGAACACACCAGTTGCCGAGCTCCACGCCACTCGACTCCTGTTTCCAGTAAACAAAATCATACGTGTGAAACGAAACGTCTGTACTCTGTTGAAATTAGCAAGAAAAGGAAACTTGTGGCATTGTCGTGTCGTCATACTTGCCTTGAACTTTAGCTTTATGACAGGAATAGGAAGGAAGCAATGCCACCAGAGACCAACTGCACAATAGCAATATACTGTGTGTGTATATATATATATATAATTTAAATCATCATTTAAATGAGTATATATATATATATATTCACACACAGTTTATATATATACCATAATGACGGTCTGTGCAGCCACCCAGCAGATAGGCAGGTTGTACGAGGACACAACCCTGAGGGATCAAGCTGGCAGTAAGCCAGCACTGAGACTGAGAGTCTGTTCATGCCTGGCATTAATTTATGTCTCAGGTTATCCGATTCCACGCAGACTGTCCTGAAATACACCACATCTCAATTGTCTCCAGATGTGTCCCAAGTGATCACTTGTGATTTGATTTTTACATGCGAATAAATTACAAAGTCAATTCTCTGCACAACAAACTTTTACATTCTGAGTCTGCTTATTCCTCGGAAATTGAAAAATTACAAGCTTGAATTAAATCAATTAATGAAACCCCGACATGTTTGACCCTGCAAAGTTGCCTGGAGAACTCCACCAGAACGAACGTCACGTAAAATGTCCTGTCTTCACATATTCAGAGCAGAACTTTAGCTCCAATCGATCTGTATTTGCTCTGAAATAAACTCTGAACCTCACGCTGTCTCGTTGGAGATTTCCAATCAGCTGCTGATAAACTAGATGCACCAACACAACAAAACGTGGTTTTCTTTTATATGGCTTCACTTATTTTGCAATTTTTCCTGTAATACGTTATCTGTCATGTTTCCAAGAGAAGTGCATGTGCCAGTCATTTCCTCTCAGCATTTAAAAGAGAAACAATGTAAATTTACTGGAAGTGTTGACACTGTATATAAGAAACCCACAAAGTCACCTTTAGGGGTTTTATTGGACAGTTACATTTTTTTCTCTCTCCTTCTGGGTTAGGTGAAAAATAACCTTAACCAGACCAGTAGTCTGACCAGTAGTCTGACCAGTAGAGCAGTAATCTTTTAGACTTTATTCTGTGAGTATCAGTCTGAAAAGATAAAAATTGTAATTATTTTGTTGCGGCCCAGTGACAATGGTACTGGTCTGTGGACTGCAGTCTACAGGTGTTTGGACAACTGCTCTAGAGGGCTAAGATCTATGGATGTCTATGTTTTTGTACTTACATATCACTCCCTCTATCACCGCCCACTAAAACTGAATAACTGTGGCTGACATATGTATGTCTTTTGATTCAAATTGTTCAGCTGACCACAGTTTTAACCAATTCATATGTCTTTTGATTCAAATTGTTCAGCAGACATTTTTTAAAGTTCTCACTGATGTAATTCAGCTGACCACAGTTTTAACCAATTTGTTTCGACTTCAGCGAGATTTTTAGCAGCCACCAGTCGCCCTGGCTACCTTGTGTACATACAATAGAAAGATGAGTGTTTGTTAGGACTAACACACTGACATGTGACCAAACAAAGACACTGAGTCAGTGGTTCAAACAGCAGCTCCTCCCTGGAGTGGTGGCTGAGGGCGTGAGAGACATGGACCTCAAAGAAAAATACTTGAAACAGCTGGAAAGACCTTTGAACAGTGTCTACAAACTACGTAGTCACATTGTCAATAAACTGGTTGAACTGGACAGCTGGTGACTTATGGTTTTCCCATGAATCAGCAGACAGACAGACAGACAGAGATCACCTTCAGACAATGAGAATTTCAGATATGGTTTTGGTTTCTTTCGATACCCAGAAATCAGATTTGAATTTTTTTTTTTTTTTACCATTTACTTCATTTTGTTTTGAAGGGGAACATGTGTTTTTGTCAGCAGTCAGAATAAACGCAACACCACAAATATTTAAAATATGAAAAATGTTGTCACACATAAAACTGCGTCGTTGAGCCCATTTTAGAAAAAAAAGGAGATTTGGTTGTGAGTAAATTTGTGATGGACCAAGGAACAACACATTCCGTGGATTTACACACGCAGCAGTTGTGCTGGAGCCTGAAGACCCTGTTTCACCCTGTTTGTGCACACCTGTATGCTGGAGTAATGAGGATGTAATTTAAGGCCACAAGCCCAGACAGGGATTGAATCAGTGCGCTTTGTGTTGCAAAGATCACAGTGATACCTTGTCACAGCACAACCTGTCATTATAAATAAGTAGGTGGGAAATTTCCATAAAATGGAGACACGTTGTAAAAAAAAAGAAAGGGTACAAGCAGAGATTTTCTTGCTGCAGTTCTTTACACTGGTCCTATTACCTTGTATATGTTTGTGAACTGAACTCTATGAAGCCCTATGGATAAACAGACACTACCTGTAACATAGGACTTCCCAGTAACTGGTGGGGACTGGAATAGGAAGGAAGTGAGTAAACTGATTATGAAACGTCGCACCTATGTTAACGTTCTGAATGGACGTCACTTTACTGGTAACTAACAACAACCCATAATTGGACATGAGGCAACTTGTGTGTCTCAACACCTGCAGTGTAATTTGCTCGGCCTCTGCTGTGTCTTGGGTCACGGAGGAATATGTCTGTACTTGTTCCCCCGTCTGCCTCATACATCCAGCATTCACTCCGACAAACATGTGACCAACAAACCGATCCCTCACTGTGGCTGACAGTGTGTTACACATGCAGCCAAACACACCCATCTAAGGATCTGCCCTCGTGCTCATTGTCACATCAGCTGTTTCCTGAATTCTCTGGTAAGAAGTGTGTAATGACTAAGTCAGCCAGTCAGCAGTAACTCTGATGCAAACGATGAACAGTAAATCTGCGAAACGTTTGACTACTGCTTTTAAAACCCTCAGCGAAATGTTGCATTTGTTGCATGTGACCCATCTGGACTGGTGTTAATCACTTCCCCTTGAACAACACATACTGTACACATATTTGACAAAATGATAGACTAGGCCCACATTTACCCGGCCATTACTCAGAGCATTAGTCTGAGTAGCATCATCACTGAAAAGATTCCCCTTCCTTACAAGATAATGAGTTTCAACGATGTAAAGAGATAGACCTCATCCACGCCATAATGCTCTGTGATCAAGTCACTATCCATTTAAAGATGAATCCTTTGTTTGGAATTTAACAGCTCATGTTAAGCTGCATGCTGCAGGCAATCAATGGTCAATAAGATAAATATGGGAGATGTGGTCATTCTGAGGGGGTCACCTTACCTGTGTTTCTCCAGCTCGTTGTGCGACGACCTGAAAGAGCAAAAAGACAAAACAAAAAAATAAGAGGCTAAAAAAATTTAAAAGGACACATAAATATGTCAGCAGAAAAACTGGCCTTTTGTTATAAATGTGTCTTCCAACATGGTGGTTATCTACAGCCTACTTGAAAACTTTAAAAGAATAATCTCAAGGAAACCAACATTACCATAATTGGCAGTGCTGCACAAATGACCATAATTGACTTCTGTTTGTCACTGTCACAATTACAACTGTGTAATTGTTGTGTGTGGAGTAAAACAATGAAATCTTCTTAAATGAAGTTAATTTTTATTTGAAAAGCATAAAACATTGAGATGTATAAAGCACTTGTGAAATAAATTTTTGTTTGCATTTCTAATAGCCAGCTAGCACAAATGTAGCTTCCTGTTAGAAATGTCTTTCCTCTGTCTGCGTGACATTTGTCAGAGTGTGTAGCACAGGTCAAGAGCAAAGAGTGAGACAGAGACAGAGGGACAGACAACAGTATGTGTGACACAGCACAACACAATCCTCCGTGCCAGCATTGCACGCACGCACACCACTTTGCACGCACTGCTGCTGCTGCTACAGCTACATGCCGACTGAAGTGTAGCGTGGACATTATGTAGCTTAAAAAACACAGCCAGACGTCTGGAGGCCTAGACACTACAGAATTCCTCTGTGTGTGGGCTATTCGAAGGAGAATATCTCTCATCATGATGTGCCGTGAGCAGGGAGGGCACCACAGTCCATCTGAAACAGGCCCTGTGTTCACAAAACTGTCATGGATACCACAGCAGTAAAAACAAAAAACAGCAACAACAAAGGCCCAGACTGACAACAAGCCCTTTCAGACTTTTTTTTCCACTGTTGGAGTGCCCCTGAGCACCCAAAGGAACAGTTCTCACAGCTGTGCCCGAGGAGACCCAGACATCTGCACCCAAAGGGCACAGAGGACAACCATGCAGCTGAGTTAATGTGGCATCTTGATAAAACACATTCAAATAAAGCACTGGGGAACTATTCTAGCCAAAGAAACGAGGTGTGGCTAGAAAGAATGTAGACAGAAACTTTAGCATGTTATACAAAAATGGTATGACAGGTGTAGGACCGCAGTCTAGGCATTTCGATACAGGAACTAAAGATTTTAGGAGAAAAACACCATCTTATTCACCCTCAAACACTACAGTGAGATAAAGCAGAAAAACATATTATTTTTAAGGACTGTTTTACTGTTTATTTCACAGCAGTCTAGAAGTACACATGTTAGCTCAGGCAGGGTCTCTTCTGTCCGCACATAGTAGTAGAAACACGACCCATTGTGTTTAATATGCACTGAAGAACGTGCTATTACAAAACATTTTTGTTTTGATTGAGAATGCAGCCTTGCTTCTCGACACAAATGGCCTGTGTTTAGATGAAAATATGTTTTTGTGCTTTTTTTTTTCTTTACTTCACAGCCCCCTCAAGCATCCAATTGTTGTTTAAAAGCTGCAGGAGAATATCAAAGCATTGCAGGATTTTTTTCTGGCAGTCACAAGAGAAAAGAAAGATGTAAAACGCAGGTCTGGTGCGAGAAGCCCTGTGTTTGTCACAGTGTGTGGGTGCCTTTTCTTAGTCACCACACCCACGCCCTTCACCTACACACACTTATTACTTCAATGATTCTATCAGCATATGTGAAGATATTTAGAAAGAAAGTTTTTTATGGTTAACATGTTCTGTCTACAGTGAGGATGATGAAAGAGGGTGATGTTCTCCTTTAGCTAAAATAACCCATTACTGTATGTTTCTTTGAACTCAATAGCCATTTGTTAGTGTTATAGGGAATTATGCTAAGCTAAAGTGGTAGATCCCAATCAGCCAGTTGCTTCTTTATGGGGGATTAACAGAGTGAAGGTCAATTTTCAATGTGTCCACCAGCTCAGCAAAGGCTGACACTGACACAACAGGTCAATTAATCAATAGAAAATTATAGAAAGAACTTGCACAATAAAAGCCAAACAATGGCCAAACAGTGAGCCACTGCCTTTTCCCTTTGTTAGATTAAAGATTAAACTTCCTCTCAATGCCAGCAAAACTCTAACAAAAAAACTTCCTCTTAATGCCAGCAAAACTCAACTTTTTTATTTGGGTTTTTGACCTCAGTTTGAATGCAGTCTATTAAACAAACAAACTCAGATGAGCACAATATGATCCAATGAATACAGTAATGTTTAAATATTAACCAGCGGATGTAGTGCTCTTACATGACAATCATTTTTCTCTTACCTTCTTAAACAAACCATGCCCCCGCAGTCATACTTTCAGTTTGAGTATGGACTTTAAATTACACATAAACACATTTCTTTAACCAATATGATGTCTAGGGTGAGGGGAGGCTCAAGTCGAGCCTTGAAACCATAGCTGGTGTCAGAGATGACAGTATAACCTTCATGAACTTTGTGTCTGTGACTGTTAAAGACTGTGTGCTAGACGAAACGACCAAAAAGCCCCTAAAGGAAGAGTACTTTAACATGACACAGGAACCACATGAAAGGAGAGTTAATTACACCGTTTCAAGTGTTGTGATTTTTATGTAAGCATGCTTCCTGAAAACCTTTTCCATGCATTAGGTTTGGTAGTACAAAACTATTGTTCTACATATGTCAAAACTAACTAAACATGATGATTATGTTCGTGACAATATGACTAACATGTACACTTGATTGGCTGACTATGTTTCCTGTTAAACTGTACACCAGTACATTAGACATATATGTTTAAATAAAACAAGCAATATGAAAAGTTTACAGATATGTATTCACCCTAAGGTATATTTAAAATTGTGGTCAGATTAAACAATTCCCTTGCCTGAGCTAAGCTAACATTGTTAGCTTCTTGACCTCAATATTTTTGCATCATTTAATTTTCTGTTCCTCAATTAAAAGGCATGATTTTACACTTTGAAACCTCCTGTTTGTAAATGGACAAAACCGACAGGAGCAGAGAGGGAGGGAGAGGGAGAGAACCTGCTGGTGAAAACAACACCGTACACTTCATGTGACCTTTTGGAAATGACTTAAGGTTGATTTAATATAGTACCGTGTTACACCGTAGGAGAAACCTATCTTACATCCATGCTCACAGAACGTTAACAGAAATAACTACAACATCTGAAAGTGATGTCGTCAAACTTGTATTTACTAGATGACTAACTGCAGTCAACAAGGGACCTTTTTTTTGTATTCAGTGCTGCACTAGTAAACATGTTCCAGTTAGTTTCAGAGGCTACAGTTTAACCTCGATGAACTATGTGTGTTTGACATAGAAAAAATGCATCTTTTAAGCCCCAAGGATATTTACTTCCACGTGACACATGCGTTAAACGCATATACACACACAAACATACACACACCACATGTAGGCGGAGTTAAAAACCAAGCGCCTGAGAGACTGACAGCAAAGGAAGTGCGAGGAAGATGGGTGTGTTGTCTTTCACAATGACAGACGTTAAAAAAACATTTTGAGATATGCGTGGTGTGTTTCAGTGTGTAAGGGAGAGAATAAGACGGGAAGAATGAGAAAGGACCTGCGTGCGTGCGTCTGTGCGTGTGTGAAACGGAGAGACGGTGCAGAAGAGGGAGCAGCGGAGTTGACAGTGTACGCGTGGCAGTGTTTATTGGACAGACCAAAACAGAGAGAGCCCAACCCAGGCTGCAAGGAATGGCAGAGAGCATTTAAAGAGCAGCTCCTCTCCTTATGTGTGTAAACTGCTACTTAACTGGCACGTCAACAGACACAAATAGAAGCAGCGGGAATATGAAAACTTACCTATTGTTCTGTGTTTTTCTGGAAATTGGCGAGGCTTTCGTTTTCTTTCGGGAATAGTCGCTACTGTACGGTAAAACAGACGCGTAGCCATGTTCTGCCTCTGTTAACACAAAACAGATAGGAACATTGTTAAAGAGGCTACATGACAGTACTAAAGGAGACGGGATAGCCACCATCTGCCATCATCGCACTGTTTTCAATGTCACTTTTCTTTGTTGTTTGTCTATTCAAGTATACAAGTCATCGTTTGCATGAGAGAAAATACAAAAAAAAAAAAAAAAAACTGGTTATAATCGAGTTATAACATCCAAGTAATGCATGCCTGAATTATTTTTTAATGGCACAGACTAAAATAGTCCACTTTACACACACCGTCTGTGCTATTGTCCACAAAGTGACATCATACCTGCACTGTGGCAGGAGTAACGTTAAAACTTCACATACCGTCTGTCTGACCGTGAATCTGCCAGTCAACATAATATATCAAAACCCAATGATTATTTTCACAATCCAGTAATCGTTGTCAATCTGTCATTTTATCTTGAAAAATACCTCTGTCTTTCCTTTCCAAATACTCTGCAGCCTCCAGCAGAATTAGAAGAGAATTAAGTTCCATGGCGTTGCTGTCTTGTTGTAAAAAAAATAGAAAAAATCTATTTATATAAATTCACAACGTCATAAAGGATGCCGAATTTAAAAAGATAAATTCTGTCCGAGCTATACCTGCAGCTATATACACTTCTGAGTCCAGTGACTCCAATCCACACCATCAACAGCAGCTATAACAGAAACTCGGCCATGGGAGTGACAGTATCGTTATCCAGTAAAAATGTTCCGCGGGACGGCTTACTGAACACATTTCGACCAATTAACAGGCAGACTAGGCGTATCGTGAATTCATTGGTTCGACCGAAAACGAGTTTCCTGGGACATACCCTAGCAACAGCTTAATGGACCCGCCTTTCCGCCTTGTTATTGGTTAACTGCTGGACACGCAAACTACGATTGGCTAAATGTATTCGGGGTGTAGTTTAAGGATGAACTTGGGTGTAGTTGCGCGGTTGCCAAATTTGAGAACTTCTGTCAAAAACGCGTTGGGTTGAACCGTGAAAGAAATTTCCATTATACGAGCGAAGAGTCATGTAGACGTTGTTACGTATGTCAGCTGTTTTTTCATATGATTGTGTGCCAAGTTAGAACTAAACACGACGGTTGAGTTATTGTTTCCTGGCCTAATCATTATGAAAGTGCTATATGAAGGGACAGAAAATAGCAGGTAATTCATCTGTGGAATATTGGTTTAAAATAAGTAATATATCAGTCAAAATGTGTCGTTTTGAATAATTCTTGATTTTATTGATTAAATTGTGTCGTTTTTTTTGGTTCATGGTCTAAATTGTCTCTCAGATGTGTTAAAATAGGCTGAAATATTCACAGTGTGAAGTATTGTCATCTACAACCACAACCCTTTTATATAATACTTTTTTGTCCTTGACATCTCTGTGTTAATCCTTTTTTTAAACATGTTTGGTTAAACATGTTTGTGCTACATACATTTTGACTAAATATAGTTTTTAAAATATGATTATCTGTCATTTATATTGTGAATATATTATTTTTAAATCACATTCAATAGATGACAGGCACCTCAAATGAGAGATTTATTCAAATATGTCTATTTAAATGAAAGTGACAAGTGATACAGTAATACAACAACAAAAATGTATTTTAAAGTTGGATAAAAAAATGTGATTTATATTGGGTACTTACTTGAAAGCAACATAGCATACTCTTACATGTATTTGTGAACTTAAAAGTAAATTATTCTACTTAATAGTTAACATCTACATCCAGATGTATAGTGATCCTCTGTGCGTGTATTATGTTGAAGGGAATACAGTCCCACTACCTATCTTATTAGCAAGTCATGATGAACATTAAAAACACAGATGACACACATGTCATAGGTGAGCAATGTGCTACTTACAGTAAACAGCATGTGATTTATTGTAAGCCAGAACAACTTGGTGATGAAATGTTCTTGGTTTTTGGGGTTTTTTCATTTGTTAAATCAGATGACCTCTTACTTAAACTGCAACTATTTTTGTATATTATATAAGTGTGAGATCATTGCAGGGTTACATTTTAACATTGTCTAGGTTTCACTGCAAACCTTTCGGCTCTGATACTGTATGCAGCTGAACTGTGGGGGTGAGCAAGATGTCATGACTGCAGGAGCAATGGAAGAGTTATGAATATATCAGCAGTGTGCCTGCAGAGTATAAATGTGGGTTGCTCTGCATGGTAAGCAGTAAAGTGCCGGCAGCCAGATGTCTGTGCATCATTTTGTTGGTGTAAATAGTAAAGAAAGGCACTGGATTGAAGCAAGATACCTGTTGAGCAAAGTCGTTTTTTCTTAGAATAATGGTAATGAACAACAATGGGTCATAAAGGAGTTTAAAAATAACCATAGTTTTTTTTAATAATACTAAGATGTAATTATCAAAGTCTGTCACTGTCAACTTTAGTAAGAGATGTGTTCTGTAATTTGAAAACTTTTTAACGTTGACAAACCAATCGTAAGAGGAAGCAGCACGGAGATGCAAGACGTTTGTGTGCTATGGGAATGGAAATGTTTTTACACAATGATCATTTACTGAAGTTGAACATATATTTGGTTCATCAAGGTGAAGCCATGCATGAAACCACTTTCAACGGTGTTTGAAAAAAGAAAACAAATGATATGTGTGACAGTGTGCTCTTTCTGCCAGTGGTTTGTCTGTTGTGGCCGTGCTTGACTAAAAGCTGAAGTGTAACATGAGGGGGAAGACGGAGGAGCCTTTGTCAAACAAGGTCTCACGATGATTATTCAGCCTGTTATTTTGCACGACTCTTACTGTAGTTCTCATGTCAATACAGATGGAGGCCAGAAGAATGAGCAACAGCAGGCTGTAATAGCAGAGTGGCATCAACCTATGACAAAAATGAAACCAGATAGCAGATCGTTATCATGCCATGATGATAAAACCAGGTAAGTACTAACAAAAATGTCATTGACCTCAGTCTCACCTATGCCAGTGGTCCTGTTTTTTTGGTTTTATGGTGTTACACTGTGTGAATACTTCTCCCCACTAGACCTGGAGTAATTATAGACAAGTTACGCAACCTGTCATAGGCCCACTACACTTTACAGTGATGTCATTGCATTGGGCCACTGATGTCTGTACACGAGTTTTATCTGATTATAGAGACTACAGCCTAATGGAGTCATACAGGAAGCTGTTCTCTGTAACTTTTGTTGTGATTATTTTTTTTGGATACATCAGCAAGAACGTTGTCCCTGACCTCGCAAGAGTCCTAAAGCATACAGTACAAGCGTTCATTAAAATGCATATATGCCTTTTAAGGGAATGTTTTTACTAGCACAAAAATAACATTTGCTTTAGTTTAAGATTAGTGCAATTATAACTGTTGGTTTTTTTAGGTCCCAGGTCTCATGAAATGTACCAAACTATTGCAAGGTGTTAATTGTCCTTCCCATAATATGCTTCTATTTATAGGGTTATCATCTGTCCCCTGATCACAGTGGCTTAGAACTTGCATTGCTCGTTGCCTTAGCCTGTGAACTTTTCTCCTCTTCTTGTACTTACCGTATTTTCCTCCATTTAAAATCCTGTAAAAACTTTTCTGAATGTACCAATAATTATCAAATGTGCACACACCATCTTTGTCCTGAGGGTTGAGTGCATGGGGGATACATGTTGTATAGTCCAAACACCTTAGTTGCACAAATAATTTAAAAAAAGACCTGTTTTTCTATTGAAGTAGTTTTATATTTTTGGACATGACTGAAGAGAAAAAGCTTCAACATTGTGGCTTTTCTGCTTCTTCTGCTGCTGAGGAAAAAAGATATGATAAGATGAAGATGTAAGTGAAGTTTTCAGGAAATAACTCAAATACTTTCCATATGTTAGTGAAGGGAAGTTGTATTTGTTACATAAGCGTCATTTCCCCACTTGTACTACATTATTCTAATATGTATATTAACTCCCCTTCGGCAGTTAATGGGCTAAAGGTCTGGAGCCAAGACGGACTGAGGACAAACAGATCAAGTGTGACACAAATGTGTACCATTCTGAAAAAAAGTATTCTTTTTACCTCAGTAAAATTACTTTTTCAATATTTAACCATGAAATGAGGGTAGTGTCTATCAACACAGTTACTGTGTACAAATGTATCTCTGTATCTAATTAGTGGTTAACAAGAGATCTGGGATTAGGAGTTGTTTATCTGGCTGCTGGTTGTTTACTAACTCCCTTCCTCCAATTTGCCATTGGTCTCCACCTTTTTGGGACAAGGTTCATCTACTATTGTCTGCTTTCCAACACTGAAGGTCTGTCAAAGCAACTCCACAATTATATTATATAACTGGGCAAAGAACAGAGCTCTGTCCATACACAACTCCCATTTCCTTCAACAGACCAGAATCAGATAAGCATGGCTAAGAGATTTGAATGTTTTAGTGCAGAACAACTGTATCAACAGTGCACCAGGAAAAGCTTTGCAAAAAAACTCTGTGTTTGGAACACAGCCTGTATGTATGTCATGGATGCAGCTGTTCCCAGGTGCAAGAATTACTGTTAACGATGCATCCACAGAGAGTTTACTGTGGTATTTTTCATTCATAGTTTAAAATTGGGCCACAATGAAAAAGTGGTTCGTGCACTTGCCTTACAGCAAGAATATCACTGGTTTGATCCCTGCTCATCCTGAATGGATTTGGCATGTTGTCCCTGTGTGCATGTGTTTTCTCCAGGCACTCAAGTTTCCTCCCATAGTCCAAACATGTGGATTAGGTTAATTGTTCCCTCTTATTGACCATGGGTCTGTGAATAGTTGTTTGTCTCTATATATGGTTGTGCAATTTGACCTGTACCTGTATCCCGCCTTCACTTGGTGATTGCTGGGAAAACATGGCTGAATTTTTGGTTCTATTAAATAATAACCATAATGTACACAGAAAAAATGTTTATAATGTATTGTGAAGTTGTTCCATTGACCTCTTCATTAGACCAGGTGTAGTAGTTTTCCACCACTCCTTGTGACATCATACTAACATAAGAGACTCACGATTGGTCAAAAACAACACCTGATGTTGAATGCACTAATTATGAGTCAGGAGCTAAATGTGTGTATATGACTACACTTTTACAGAAATCTAAATTTTCCACTGAACAATAGCTCAGACAGTGACGTAAGTCTGTTAAATTCAGAAGCATCCGCTGATGATGACACAAACTTTTCTAGAATTTGTGAATGATGGCTGGGTTGGGGCGCGGCTCTTGTACACTCATCCTCGACTTAATACACACATTCAGTGGTATGGTGACAAAAGTAAAACTGAAAAAAATATTTCACATATTGTGAAAGTGTTTCTGCACCTGTGAATACAAACGGCTGGTCACTGTGTGCAGGCTGCCGTTAGCTTTAACTCTTTAACACCAGAGCTCACTTGCACGTTTCTCAAACATTTTGACATTAAAGTCGTGCAACGACTTTTAAAAATGTTTGGGAAAGACAGTTTGAGCTTTTTGACCTGTAGCATTCTAAGAAGGCATTCTCCGTGTTGTTTTACTTGACTCTGCGTAGACGTGCTTGCTCACTCGTCTGTATGAGTCATGTTAAGCCCTACTTATCTCAGCATGTGTGAGAGGCATATGATTTAGATGTTCTTAGTTTCACTTCAGGAAGCATTACTGTACCTTGAGGGAAAAATAGATTTTAAGCACAGATGGAAAAAGTTGTCATGTAAGATGACAGTGAACGTTGATCAAACTGAGTGACATCTCACTTCAGCCCAGGAAAATATTTTAGAAGATTAAGAAACTCATTTTAAATGGTTGGGGAGATGTATTTTATTGATATATAAATGTAATGTGACCTGGATGACAGTTGCTGCGTGTTGACTAATAGATTACAGTATAGGAATATGAAATTTATTCAGGAAAAATGCTTAGGTAATTTGTTGTATTGTATTGTAATATGTTGTAGTCCAATATAGAGAGCTGTCCATGCGATTTACCAGTAAAGAAGTGCAAATATGAAGGCAGTTGCATAGTATAGTTCAACCGCTGCAGGGACTATTCAACCTGTGTGCCTTTAGGTTTAACTACATAAGTAAATGTGTTATACTATAATGCTAAATACCCAAATAATTACATTATTATATTTTAAAGACAAGAGGAAAAACATTTGTTTATAGGTGTTTGTACTAAAACAGGTTTATGTTCATCACCAAATTAAATATTTAAAAAAAAAAATTGACAGTCAACAACTGAATTGAAAATCTGTAGTTTATTTGTACATAAAGACTAAGTCTAAAGTCTAAACCACTCTCTCCTCCACTAATATAGTTCTCCCATCTGCGATTCATCATATGTACCGGTTCCTCCATCTGCGCACTTCCTCCCACGGAGCTGACAGCTCTTCACACAACAAGAGACTGAAAGGTGGCAAAATATTTGGCTGTCTTTTCATCTACAGTTTTGTGGCCCTTCCACTTTCATGAGATACCAGTATCGGCAGCATATGGTCTCTTTTCGGTCTCTGGCACCGTTTTTTAGAAGTCTTTCCAGATACCTGTGTTCCTCCTCTGTACCTCAGCCTCCCTGGCATGAGTGTTGTGGTTAGAACTGCTGCCACTTGCTCCTTCAGCTCTGGTGCCCACTGCCACACCATAGCACCGTGTTGTTCTGCCATATGTTGTTCATGAGAGTCAGTGGTTGTGATGCATAGAAGAGAGTCACTTTTTATTTTCTGCCTTTCTCCATTGTCCATTTGCTGCTGAGAATAAAAAAGCAGGCTGGAGACAAGGAGTAAAAAAAAAAAAACAAATGTAGACAGAGAACATCATGAGAGCCTAATGGGGCAGGGGTGTTTGCATGTGAGGGTGAATGGACTCAAATAAAACAACCATATCCGTGACCATGGCAACATCGAACATAAGCTAATTCATACTCTCAAACAGCGGGTCTCTAACAACAAACATCCTCTCTATAAATATGCAAACCAGGCCTATCTTCCCATGTGGGTGGGCAGCAGACAAGACAGAGTGACGGACCACCCACTTATGGATGAGATTCTTCTCTGATAACAGATGAAAACTTGTGAGAATGCACACGTTTCTATTCTGAAGCATTTTATTCTCTGTGTTTGGTCACCGTTCTGATAATCCTTGTTAAGGATGTCGGAGTTTGTTCATCTCTGTGTGTGTGTTACTTTAAGGCAGTTGCCCTACAGCTGCTAACCTAATGCTATGTTTTGAGATGACAACAAAGGCTATTCTATATTATTCCATATCAACAAGTTCCCATATCAGTGGAGCGTATTAAACCACGTTGAGGCTCAGCACTTGGATTGGCTTTTTTCACTGCATACAAACTGTTGTGTGGTGTTTGCTGGGCAGTATCGGTCCGTTAGCATTTGTATTTACAGTATAACTTTAACAGAAATTCTCTTTTTATGTATGTAATATTGTGTTTTCTGCTTCGATTGTATGTACATTTTTATCATTGATCAGGTTTTTTAATAATCTAAGTTCCACAGACCAGCATTTGATACTGGTGTTTGTGTGTGTGTGTGCTACCTGTTTGCATCACAACCTGAAGTGCTAAAATGTTTTCCTCTAGCTTTCATCAGGCAGCTCAAAAAGGGCGTGACAAGGATAAATGACAGAGACAACACGGCACTGTAATTACTGCCGCCAAGTGAGTGGCTGATATGACTCGTGACACGAACTCTGTTTATGTTCCCTCTGCTTGCACGCACACTCGCATTGTCAAGTGTGCTATATGTGGACGTGAGTGTTTGGGTGTCTGCGTCGTCTCTGTGTGCATTATTTTGCCCATCTGGCATTTTAGGAACACAGCTGCAAGGTACAGGGTTTGGCTCATATCCGTTGCTGAGTTGGCAGTGGAGGGAGGGGTGTTAGAAAATAGGATTCAGTGTGCGAGGAGTCATCAGCGCTGCTTTCCTGCTGTACTCTTCCACTACACTGTCCTCAAAAAACTTCTGTGGAGTCTTTTCATGCTCCTGCGGTTTTCACTCCCTCATTGGGGAAGTCTGTTTTTTTTTTGTTTTTTTTGTCATTGGGTATTTGTTTTGTTTAACGGCGGTTGCAACGTTGCATTACTGCCTTGTTACTATATGTTGTTGTGTAATACAAGATGTGAACATTTTCAATATCATCAACAACAACACTAACCAATCATTAACACATGCAAATTTATTGGTTTCATCTTCCCCGTCCAGACGATTAGTTTGTTTGTTTAGTGTAAAGAAACACCCTGGTTAAATATTCTATACATCTGTTATTGTCCAGGGCAGTAGGAGGGAAACGCATTCTGCAGTTGAGCAATGTTTCATCTGAAAACAATAGCCCGAACCACAGATATGCCTTAGGGTGGAGCAAAGAAGGGCAGCAAACCTCTGGGGGTCCCTTTTTATGAGGGGAAAGAAGTCAGAAGAGGAGAGACATTTGGGAATGATAAAAACACGCCAACACATTTTTTTTTCATTTCTTCTGCACAGAGATTAGTAGGACAGTTGTTGAAGGTAAAAGTTATAATATTTGGAGGTTCACAGGAGTGCACCAGAATTGGAGTGAATATAATTTAAAAACATGATTTAATGGAAAGGAGAATGAAGAAAATGATGGACAGGTGATTGAGAGAAGGGGCAATTTTGACACTTTGACAATAGAACGGTCCATGCAGCGCTGCAGTAGTTGCTCTCCGCAGACTGAGAGAATGGCCCACAATTGCACAGCTGTTTCTAATCAGTAGCTCGGCACCGATGACTGACCTACATCCTGGTGCTTGCATGTCTTTGAACCCATGGCCCTGTTAGACTCAGCAAATGGGGGAAGTAGGGAGAGCCAGGGAGAAAAACAAGAGGGAGGAGAGGTCGGAGTCAAGAGGGGTGAATTAAATAACAGAAAAATGACAAAGAGACAGGGGAGGCAGGGGGCAAAAGGAGAGAGAGAGAGATTTGTTTTTTAAATCTGCTGTAAGTGATATTGCAGGTACCAGTCTGACAACGATTTGATGAAATACTTGCATGTTAACTGACAGAACACGTCACACAGACACAGATGTGTGTTCGCCTGCAAATGTTTCCATAACCTAAAAGTGCAGCTGTGCGCACCTCAAATATATGCCAGTTGTTTTCATTTTTTTAAAAGGTGTTTTTTTGCACCTCAGAGCTACTTTTGTAGGCTAAGAATCTTTTTCTTTTTTTGTCAACACCCTGAAGTCCATCACACTTATTAAAGTTCTGCTGTTTGCCTCTCAATGAGCGAGACCTTTCATTAAGGCCGAAGTGCATGGAGCAAGCATTCCTTGCATGCTGAGGAGGGGTACAGCCGAGTGCCAGGGGTCTCCTAGTAATGACTCATGGCAAAGATCCTGATCCAGCCCCACTCACAAACAGGGCGCTTCCCCTCAGACATGCAGAAAGTGGGAGCGAGGGAGTGGGGGAGGGGGTATTCTTTGAGAAGAAAAAAGAAGGAGAGGGCAGTGTAAGAATGGTGTAAAAAAAGTTCAGCTGTAACATGTACAAAAACACAGAGAGGGGAAGAAACTGGAAATAGGTCACTGTGTCTCAAGACACAAAAAAGAGGAACAAAACAGAGAGAAGACCCGAGCAGGGGAGAAAGGGAAAAATGAGAGTTGGTGGTGAAGTCAGGACGGCCAAGAATTCACTGGACGAGAATGTGCAGAAAAAAATGTTGTGAGGCAAGAGAGCGTGTGGGGAGGGAGAAGTTAGCAAAGTGGCTTGAGTCCTTGGGGCAGTAGAACAACAAAGTAGTGGTGTTTGCAGTGGTCTGTCTTCTTCATAGTTGCTCTTTTGGTGACAGGAAAAAGATATATGGCACACAGGATATTTGAATATGGAACAGGGAAGACATGTTTATCTATAGAGCCTGCAGCCTGTATCCTCAGCAAGGCATCTCAGATGTGTAGCTACGGGCCTTGGCCTGGACTCAGTACAGTATTGTTGTTTAAAGAACATTTCTTTCTTTCTTTTTTTCTTTAGTTCTAGTTATGTTCTAGCTATTTATTTTGCTATTTTTACAGTTATTTTGCATAAACTGTAATTATTTTTCTTACTGTTCACTAGTCCTTGGCTAACTTGGCTAAATATGCTTCCAGTGTCGAAGTGTCTGTCTTGTTGTTACTATAAAGACCATTTTTCTTTTTCTTTAGGCTCCTGGCTTGTTGTTGTCACCACTGAGCCAGGGTTGTAAAACTGGATATGAGGTTTTCACTGAGGCCTTTTTTATGAAGTCAGTTACTTTAGTCAAATTTATTGCAATATTTTGCCTGCTCCAATATAAAGAAAAAAGGAGTCGGCCACTAAAGTCATCCAGTCATGTGGGGTGCTAAAGCAGATGAGTAGACACCATGTCTTTGACGTTTCTCCCTAATAAGAGCCTAATTGGCTTCTGTAAACATCTGGATTAAAGAGGCACGAGCTCGGCTATGCCATTTACTGTTCATGGTCTTTCTCTCATGGTACTTGTTTATGTGGTGCCACAGTGTGTTATCCTTGAAGATGTGGTGACAGCACAGACACTTGAGAAAGTTAAAACGTGTCATTGACCCAGGTCAGAAATGCAGCTGGACAAAGAGACACGTTCGCATAGTTGGGACCAGACTTTCTGCTGCTGCTGGACTTTTTTCCTCCTGAAAACTGTCTTAAATCAGCCAGAGGTGAAACCTTGCTGTTTGTGTGCTTGCTTATGTTTGTGCTTTTCTGTTCCTCTCTGGGCCACTACGGTCTACACAGGGTTCCTGTTGTTTTTGTGCCCGTCTCAGACAAAGACCTTGTGTCAGCAGCAGCAACGCCAAACACCAAAGAAAGCCACTGAGGTCATGTGGAGACGCCACAGTCAACAGGGGGTTAAGGGAGGCACTTTAATTAAACATATATTGCTCCGATTTCCAAGTACTTTTTCTCACTTTACTCCTCCCACCATGTTTCATTTAATTTCCTTTTTTATCCATTCCACGAGGTCCAACGTTATTGCAGCCACAACTTTGTTCAGATTAACTGTGTCCCTCAGCAAGGGTTACTAGCTCATAATTATTTACTCCAAACAGATTATTTTCTATTCTTTTATATTTACACCTGTCCTTTTTGCCCATCTTCACCCAAACAGTATATATATATTTATATATATATCCCTTTAAACCTATCTGCACATGAAAGTAAATCAAAAAGTTATTTTGTTTAATGACTTTGAGATTATCATTTACTTCTTCAGGCGTTCTTATGTGTGTGTGTAAGGATTTACTGTGGAAAGCAGGGAGAGGGAAACTGATACAAGTCGTCTTATATGATCTTGTTTTGGTTGTTTCACTCAGCGGTATGATAATCACATTTGATAGCACGTGTGTTTGTGTGTGAGTATGTGTGTGTGTGTGTGTGTGTGTCTACAACCCTCATTAAGTTAACTCTGGTTGACTTGCCAGGACATGTCTTGGACTTCTGCTGGCCTGTGGTTCCATACTTTTAATATCTGTGTGTGTGCGTGTGTGTGTGTGTGTGTTTAATCCGCTATCAAAGTGAGATAGGATCAGGAGAGCACGGCAGCATAACAGCCTGTCAGTCACGTGCACCGTCTCTCTGTAAGTTCCTCTTGTTTTTCAAGGTGTTCAGAGTTACAAACTGATCCTTTGTTCCCCTCAACTTTCCTCATGTTAGGTCGAAGGGAAGAGTGTGAGGAATGGAATGTGCACATACAGCACCGTAAACACCTTTTTCACAACATTTTTTCTTTACTGAACATAAATAATGGCAATTTCTCACAGAAATCGTTGACGTACATAAAAAATGAGTCTAGCGTAAAAATCTTTTGGTGGAGGTCGGTGCCATATACTGTGCTGTTTTGTCCGTCTCTCTGTCCGTTTTGTTTGCATGTGGTTGGTGGGGAACTACGGAGAGACACACAATGACATTTGTCTGCACCCGGATCCTTTCGGCAAACATGAGAGGAATAGTTTTGTCTCTGTCTCTTCATGTTTGACAGCTGTGGCATATTAGCACAAGGACAGCTGATTTACAAGGCTGATGATAATATAGTTATATTGCAAACAAAGAGGTCAAAGACAGTGACTGGGCCTGGCTTCACAGTGACAGCTGCTGAATGGTCTTCTGGACTCATAGATACTGCAGTGTATGAGGAAGCAACACAGGAAAACAGTGTTGTGTTATCAAAGCTAAAGGTGGAGGATTTGCCCAGAAGTTAAATCCAATCCATAACGGCCGGTCACACGGTCATTTACAGACGGTAGGTGTTATTGCCTGAAATAGGAAAAGTTTTGGAAGGTAATAAAGATTATATACAAAGAATGAACCAACATTTAGAAGCAGAGGTTATTAAAATACCTCATAGTATTGACTAGTAATAATAATAACAAGACTAATATTAATAATACTAAACACATTACCCAACACTAAATATATACACATCGTTTTAGATGTATAAATTCTGCAGCCTTGTCAGCTGTAGGGGGCTGGTGTTTAAAGTCACCTGACCTACTAATGACAGTGACCTCTCCATGGAAACACAAAGCAACAAACCCTAACAAGAATGTCACTTATCCTCAGGAACACAACTATCAAACAGTTTGATCTCGCCAAAGAGACAAAACAACAGAGCACAAAGTCTGTTTTAACACAACAATAGTTTAGCTGCAAGAAACTAGAAGTTAACCTCTATTTTTATCATGTATAGTAAATGAGTTGTTTTGGCTATTTTTAAGGCGTTCAATAGGTAACACCCCTGGTGTTTACCCCTGGTGAGGCATTTTAAAATACTAAGTCAAATTTAATACAAAGTCTTAAAAAAGACCCAGGAAAAAAAAAAAGAAAAAAATTCTCTGCCTCCTCGTTTGGAAAATAACTGGTAATGCAATGTTTTTTCACTCCTTTTAGGGGCTTCTTGTACACAGCACTGTCATATACAGTGCCGTTTAGAAATGTCACATGTTCATTAGGTACAGGATATGGCTTGAGAGTCTAGTAAGTATTAGCAGATGTATGTTAATTTGGCTGACCTGAAAACTTTGCATTTCCCAGTAACTCACTGACCTCAGTCTGTTTTTTTTATTTTGTAGACATTTTGTTGGGCCCTTTTAAAAAAAGTTACAAAAGGTGTTTCATTTCTATCCAGTTTCTTGAGTGACGCCATTGCCGTGACATCCGAATGTCAGTTAAAGGGCAGGTTTCATAATAGCACACTCATCATATAGACAAAGTCAAATTTCTAACTGTCGTGTAAATGCTATACCTTTGACATGTGTGGATTAAATCCAGCTGAGTGAACTGTTGTTATGTTTGCATGGACTACAGTCCTTTATAGAACGACACGTGCTATTGACTCTCGGTGTGGGGGAACCTGCTGCTCCATGCAGGACTAGATGACCCTGGGGATGTCTGTAGAACATTTCTACATGCAACATGACATGCATGCAACATGGGTTTGAACAAGCCTTATATCATATATTTATGATATGATAATATTATATTGATTTTTATTTACTTGTTTTGTTTAAAATAGTCTCATAAAAACACTTTATATTGTATACAAACGAGTATAAATAATAAAAACACAACACCAAATATCATATATTTAACATACACCACATGTGTTTAATATAAAAAAAACTATACAACTACTTTCCTACCACACACACACACACAAATGCTTTCTTCAAGATATCTTTAATTTAAAAAGTAAACCCCTTCTGGGCAGCATCTCATTTTCCCCACAACACAAATATCTTCCAAACAAGAAGTTAAAGTTAATGGCAGGTGGTGAGATGTTAATTACACCTCATTAAGCACTCATTCCCTGCCAGATTGTCTGGTTGGATTTTTACACATTTTCCAGTGTTTCTTTCTGGAGGGTTCCCTCGTGTATGACGAGTGCTTTTGATTCATTTCCTCATTTGCTGCGTGAAATTCCACCTTATCAAGTTGCTAATTGAACTGTGTGTGCTAAAGCTTTGCTACTGAATTAAACCTGGACGTTTTTGTTTTGCTGAACTGAAAGGTTTCTGTTATTTATTTTTTTAAACACCAGTGGTTACAGTAAACGAGCTAAACTTTAAGTTGCATCACTGCCACCTATTGGTTGGATTCCATTATATCCATCTGAGACGGTGTATTTTAACTTCAACTGATGGATTAAACTTGGACTCAATTTTCCCTGCTCAGTAAAAACAAACGTATGTAGTAAGTACATTTGTATGTAGTGTATTTATAAAGTATATTAATACATGTATGTGATGTATTTATAAAAGTAACGTATTATAACCAAAGAGGGAGAAAATGGTCTTTGGGAATATTTACATAATCAAATTTTGCTAGCTTGCTACAACATATGTAACAGTTAGGGCCAGACCCTCTTTTAACGGTCACTTGTAAACGTTGCTTCACTTGTGGAGAAATGTATCCACGTACGTGTATATTAGGTGAACAACTTCCCAAAACGTGTTTATTTTCATTTTTGAATTTTTTTTTTTCCTGTATTGTTCAGTAGTTTCTTGGCATTTGTAAATATTAAAGTAGATAGATATGGAAAAAAGTCATTTTTAATTGATCGTGTAGTTTGTGTAATCTTAAAAATAACGAGCGTGTATTGTGGTAACTACTTACGGAATATCACATGTCCCTCCTCACCATGGGAAAGAAGAACAAAACTTACAATCGGTTTCATTTTGAATTGTCTATATTCGGCTATGCACACTCATTGCATACCTTGTTATTGTCACATTGACACATAGTAAAACAGAGAAGTCTCATATGGTCCTGAAGTAATTCCAAAAGTACACAACATATTTCAAAACACACAAAATCCTTCTGTATATTATGATGGAGGTCACACGCATGCACGCACGCACGTTCACACATTATAAACATTTTTCTACGGCGGCGTCTGATTAATCCCTCTTTACTTACAGAATATAACATAGAAATTGACAGCATGTATTCTACTGCCCTCTGTTGACAATTTACGAAAACTTCAACGTTTAGTTTTTTTAAACTTTTTTACATGATTTTTTAGACAGACGCCCTGGATCCATGGTGGTAGGCGAGCCATTGTAGGAGGTATAAAGAATTTCAACATTTCTAGGATAAATGCTTGTTTAGTAACTGTAGTAATTTAAATATTTAATATCATCGTTCTTACTTTATTATACTTGTATGTATTATTACAATTATTATTACTGGTGTTGTTGTTTATTATATGTACATATTTATATATGAGTAATTGGTTATATATATTAATCTATTATTGACTCTGTACACATTCCACCAATTTCCCAGTTTTTGTTTTTTTAGGAGGATAGCGTTGCTTCTAATTTAATGTAAAAACTTTGAAGTTAATTCAAACAAATGTGCTTGGAGTATTTGTTGATGAAGCTATAAAAAAATACTTTTGCTAATTAGCGGCCAGTAAGGGGCGCTCTCGCTAGTGCTCTGAGGAGATTTGATTCCAGAATCGTAAAAATAATTTTCACGAAATTTATGGTTGTAATGTGATGAGGTTTATAGTCACTGTACGACGAAAACAGCAACAACTGGAACCAATGATTTGACTGGTCCCCCCTGGACACACAGCCACACACATACCCGCACACACACACACGTGTATGTGTTGTGTTTTCATGCTCGTAGAGCACGTTAGTGTGTGAGCGGCCTCCGTACGGCTGTTGCTGGGAGCTCCAGCCAATCAAAGTCGCTGCTGCCGCTTCTCCCGTACGAGCAAAAATGACGTCATGCTCTGCTCCGAGCCTCTCTGCGTAAACAGCGGCTGAAACATCTTCACCTCCATCCCAACGCGGCAAAACGCCCTCCGTGGCAAATCCGTTGACCTGTGTGCGAAACAACACACAGGAAGACAGAGGCGCCGCTGTTCCCTCGGAGTGGTGTCAGTCAGCCCTCACGTCCGTCTGTCGGTCCAGGGGAATGGCGGAAAGAGAGGCCGCCGCGTTTGTGGAGTGGGACAGCGGCAGAATAACATCCCGCCTCTGCAGCCGTGTTTCCTCTGCATAGCGTGGTTTTTCAGCACTAGTCATGGATCCTGAGAACAAGTTAACGTTCTGCCTCGGGTTGAAGTCGGTGGAGGTAAAACACACACACACACACACACACACACACACACACGTACAGTACACACACAGGTGTCAACAGATTTAGAGACTGCAGTAGAAACACCTGCTTCCTCTGCCCATGTTGTGTTCTTCTGCTCGCTGTCTTCGTTTAACGTCTGCATCTACTACTAAATCACTACCGTACTAATGTAATATTAATCTATATTACATCTTACAATGTTGTCGACTTCAGTGAAGGTTTGTGCTCAGTAAAATCACTCATTTTCCACATTAGTTTATTACATAACGATAAAGGGAAACCCCGTATCTGCGGTTGTAGAAAAACCTTCAGCCACAGAATTGAAAACCTTTTTTTTTTAATTTCGCAAATTAGTGGAGTTTAAATGTCGAAAATTGTGGGCAGAGTGAGGAAACTTACTTAAACTTGATTAATTAGAGGAGGGAAATGTAAGATAATAATGTGTCTCTAAGACTTTCATAATATTTTGTCCATTAACTGAAGATATTGTAACTGCATGTGTGAAAATGTTTGTTCATGTTACAAAAATGCAGCAAGAACTAAAATCTTTAATTTAGTAATGTCATGACCTTTAAATGCCAGGCCAAAAAGAACTTTTTTTTCCCCAGTTGAACAACTTTTTTCTATTTTTTTTTTTTAAATATTGGAAAACAGTCAAGTTCACCTGTTGGTGACAACATCTGTTCCTTTAATTAAACCATGGTTTGGGAATTGATTAGCACTTTTGGAAGTAAAATATTGCTTCTTCTTCTCTGTAGCCAAACAAAGTAGCTCTCAGCCCCTGTGTTTACATTTGTTTGGTAGCTGGAAATATATTGGAAATATGTTGGAAATATATTGTGCTGTTATCTGTTTCAGCCCTCATGTGAAGCACATTTAGCAGCAATTTCCACTAGTGAACCTTTAGCACAAAGTTCTCTCCTGACCTCTCAGTGTGTTAAGGGTTAACAGTTTATTTAGCCATTAGCCAAAGGAAACATTTCTAATAGCAGCCATTTTCTTGGTAATGACAATAAAAAACACAATTATCATTTATTTTCATAGACTATTGAGTGAGTTGTTTTTTTTTTCTATTCATTTCCATTCACTTCATACCACAGTGCTGTACAGAGTTTAGAGCATGAAGGGCGGAAATAGTTTGTGGTTAGTCTGTGGTCTGTGTATAAAAACCTGAATGATCTCCTGACACTTGTGTATGCACTGTGTGGTGGGCTTACCACAGGAACTCCACAACCAGGCTCGAACAGTTCCCCTATCGACTCTCACGACAGAATAGAAACATCCTGTGGTTATGATGTACCTGAGGTTTCGTTCGTCAGATGGTTTGATCCAGTGGTTTGTGTTCATCAAGGACACAACTGTAACTACTGTATCTTTTCACATTCAAACGTATACCTTTACACAGTACCTTTGTCTTCTCACTGAGTCATAGAGAGCAGATTAGGTTCATGTCACTGATTTGTCGTTTTTCGACCTTATCTTTTTTTTTTTTATCTGTCGTCATTTGTCTGTTCTTTTTGCATTATATTTTCACTTCTACTGTATTTCTCCATGGCTTCTCCATCTTGACAGTTGTACTCGTCTCTCTTTACAGATGACCATGTCCCTGACGGTAATGGACAACACCGAAGCAGCTACTGTACGGAGCTCAACCTTCAACCGCAACTCAGTGTGTAGTGCCTGTGGATAATACAACACTAACAGCATGAGTGAAAAAAAAAAAGCCTTAAGAGCGTAACTAGGCTGGTTGCCATGGCAATGTATAATTATGTGTTCACACTTCAGCATCTTGTGTGGTAACTATGTACACATAACAGTTTTAGTAACCTACTTTTTTTTTACATAAGAAATGTAACCAAGGCTTTTCTATAGGGATCTGTTCTGCTCTCATCTCATCAACAAAATCGTTCTTGATTATTGTCTCCCCTCTGTCCTTGACAGTGTTTGATAATAGTCCATTTCACAGAGGTGTTTTCTTCTCTGCTTGTAGGTTGCTGTTTCTCAGAAAGAGGCGGACGTGCAGACAGTAAATCGGGTGAGGCTTGTTTACCTAAAGCAGAAGCTGCCTGCGGCCTTCTAACGTATTTGATCTGTTCATTAGTCAGTGATGAAAATCATTGAAGACCCCCGGGTGTCACGATTGTGACTACTTTGCTTGTTTATTCTTTTAAAATTCACTTTTGTTGACTTTGTCATGTGGTAAAAATCTTATAAGACAATAGAGGACCAGTAGGTTAGATTAATATGTAAAGCTAACCAATGACATGTTGTGTCATGTGGAAAATCATTCTATACAGAATGCAGCTTTTTTTTCATACTGTGGTTTGTCCACTAGGTGGTGAAGCAGCACCGGGGCTCTGGTAGCCAGCCTGTAGTCAGTTCCAAGTACTGTCCTGGTGTCAACAACAACCCAGGTTATCTGTGTGAAACCGGGCACTGCTGTGGAGAGACAGGCTGTTGTACCTATTATTATGAACTCTGGTGTAAGTAAACTGATTTATATAATTGGTTATTGCCTCACTTCCATTTACATATGAATAATTATAATAAATTACATTTTAAAAATTATATATATATTCTATATATTCTTCCTCTGGCTTTAACAAACATATATTACAGATTGCAGACCACATGTGTTATCTCTGCTTTCTAAATCAGGGACATTGAAGGTTATTATTATTTTTTTCTAGGGTTCTGGCTTTTGTGGACAGTGCTGATCCTGCTCAGCTGTTTCTGTGCTTACCGCCACCGCAGAGCCAAGCTGAGAATCCAACAGCAGCAGAGACAGAGAGAGATCAATCTCATCGCATACAACGGAGCCTGCAACTATCCTTCCTCAATGCTGGACCTCAGTATGGTTTTTCTCATCAGCTGAAATGAAAAATATTCTGTGCTGCGTGAATAGAAATGTAATTTGTGAACCACGAAAATGTTGACTTTTTATAGCCTTATTATATAAATGCCTCTACTTTATTTTCTTCTCATTAACAGGTTTTTTGGCTTCCTTCAAGTTGCCGTCTTATGAGGAAGTGGCTGCACAGCCCTGCACTCCTCCTCCACCTTACAGCTCCGTCTTTGCCCTGCAGGGTGGTACCATGGGGGGTCCGAGCTCCACCTTCCCCCACCACTACCCTAACAGTAACCCCTGCCCTCCATATCGTGGCCCCGGCCCCGGTGGCATGACTTCTTCCCAGAGCTCAGACAACTACACCAGCTGCTCCTGTGAGTCCTGCTCCCTCACCTCCCCATCGAGCACCTCCTTCTCTGTGCAGGTGACAGACGAGACGTACGACAGCAGCCACCTCTCCACTCCCAGTGATGTGGGAGGTGACGGTGCCATTATGCCAAGGTACGGGGCTGGGTTCACTCCACCGCACTCCGCTCCGCTGTCGGCACAACTCCCTCCTGATGTGGTTCCTGCAGCCACTCCAGATGTCATACCGGTTCAGAGACACTCCTCTATCAGCACCGAAAGAATCTCTGCAGCTCCATCATTTTCTCTTCCACTACAGTCTCATCGTGTGCAGCAGTCCTGTCTAACGCTTTCTCCCCTGGTCCTGCTATCTTCCCTTCCACCCGGTCAATCCCATGCCCTTGCTTTGTCAGACCCACTTGGAGCCATGTCTGCGCAGAGAAAGAAAGACGAAGAGATATCACCTCAAGGTCCGACGCCCCGTGTCATGGCGTGTGCACCCAAACAGGCTGTGCTCTCTTCAAAGGTTACAGTGTTTGCACATTGCAACAGCAAAGAGGAGCAGAAACAGGAAAAAGAAGAAGAAGATGAGGAGGAAGATGACGATGATGATGAGGAGGATCACTTCAGGCACCGACGCCTCACCGGTGACTCTGGCATTGAGGTGTGCCGCTGTCATGTGAGGAGGGAGGAGCGAGAGAAAGAGGAACTGCAGAAAGGGTTTTTGGGTAAAGAAGGGAAAAAGAATGCCAAGGGTGAAGAGAAGGAGGACCTGTTGCAAAACAGCATGTACTGTTCCCTGGGAGGGAAGGCCAACAGGAAGTCATCTCTCTTGGACAACTACACTGAGCAGCGTGGCAACTTGTCCTCCTCCTCCTCCTCCTCCACTCTAAACCAGAAGACAGGCAAGGCCATTGTTACTGTGGAGGCCTTGTAGGCTGACAGCCAATGAGAGGTAATGAAAAAGTGAGATGTTTAAAGATCACAGACTGTTAATATGAACCAAGCGTACTCTACTGTAGGCTATGGCAGCTGAGTAAAGTCACAATAAAAGAGTGAATGTGCTCTGCTGGTTCAAACTCTAACACAGACTTAAAACCAGAGTCTAATGGTGGACACACATTAGGGCTGAAGTTGCTCAGTGCCAGGCTAAAGTGCCCATTACTCTCATCTCCTGTCCCCTTTGAGTCAGCACTTACATTACCCCAGAGGCAGGCGAGCTGACGCCTGGTTGCCTCCGACACTTACAACGGGTGACTGTTGGTTATACGTGGTCAAAGCACCTCGAGTTCTGGCGCGTTGGCCCACAACTTTAAACCACGCCGTGGCAGGTGACCACACGCAGAGCGATTTAACTCACACTGACTCTAGAATCTGGACTTTAGGGTGCAGGTGTGAGTGTGAGTGGACCCAAGAAAGATTTAGGTCCAGTTTTAGGTCTAAAAGTAAGAGTCAGAACGATTTAGGTCCAGTTTTAGGTCTAAAAGGTTTTTTAAGTATTATTTATAGGCTCACAAAAATGATCCTGTAGACCTGCCTGCATATTTAAGATGATTTCCTAAAAACACAATGTCATTTTTATAAGTTGCGACCACCGATAAAACAATGCAACAAATATGACTTCATGTCATTTGAGATTGACACATCACAAGATAGTAGATATTAAGCAACAACATTATATGTAATATGATGTTATTATGTCCAAAACCAGAGGAGCACTTTGAGTCTTTTATTGTGGGTCATGAGGGCCACACATGGCTTTGCCCATTTCTTATGTACAGTCAATGATGAGAACAAAAATTTAAAATTTAAAAAGTTGCTCGCTGGAGAAATGATCAATTTTTTTGCCTGTACAAACTAAGTAGTTGGTTTTGTGTAAGGTTCAAAGTTTTTTTTTTTTTTTAATTCCAGTTCCTGACTGTTGGTTTTTTGTCCCACTGCACTACAGTGGCTGTTAATCTCTTTTGAATCAACTTCCTAAAAGTCAGATTTCCTCAGTGAGAGTACAGGATTTACCTGAGGGATTTTATGACTCGTATGAATATTCTGAGAGATAATGAATCTTGACTTGGTGAGTAGGTAGGAATCACAAAGTACTTACGTGTTCCAAATAAAATAGGTTTTTATTTTGAAAGGATTTGGTATATAGTGTAGCAGTGGCAGCATACAGACACACTCACCGTATCTTGTTGTTATTTCAGATTGTTAGATCTTTGTTGGTCACCAAATAATGGATGTATTTTGTAAATATAAATGAGAAAACAGTGTGTTTTAATGGGAGATCCTGATTAAATACATACTGTAGAATTTAGTTTAAAGGTGCACTGGTCAGATTTAGGTGCAATTCATTTATATTCTATTTATCATTGGCCGAGGTCAACTAATTTATCAACGCTTTATTAGGTGTACCCTTGTCTGAATGGCTTAGAACAACACTTTAAATTGGCCGACAGCAGACAATCTTTTTGTGTTTTAATGCTTGAGATGTGAGTTCTAGTCTATCGCAACACCTAGCTGCACCACTAGATGTTGCTAAATCCTACTCAGTGTACCTTTAACCCTCTCTGCTAACATTTTTAAAAACATATTTAGAACTGTTCTGAATATTTTCGTAAAATATTCAAAGATGTGTTACTGTTGTTGTTGTTGTTGTTGTTGTTGTTGTAGGGTTTTTGTCTTTCCTTTCACCAGCTCTCTGTAGTAGAGAAAACTATTGACACAAGGCAACTATTGTAACTGACCTACGGTGTGAGTGTGTGTTAGATTTATTGTTTAACGTCGTTCTCCTAAGAGTCAAGGAGGGGGCGCCGAAGGGGGGAGGGGCTTGATACATTGGTTTAAATGTATGGGTGGCAAAGCTTTACGGTGGTTTTACAGTAATGTGTGGGTGTAATATGAGACTGTTAGATGAATATACTGTGTAACTTCTAGACTGTTTGACTTCGACTGCAACGTGGTTCAAGTGTTTCCCGGGAGATCAGCAGAAATCTGACTCCTGTGCAGACGGACGGTTGAGTTTTTACCAGGCACACCTGGTAATCACACACCTGGTCACTTCACACCACATGAATGTTAACGTGAGTGTAAATATGTAAATACTACAACTGTGTTTGGGAACTTTTATAGCATGTGGATCAACCTTTTTTTTTTTTTTAAATGTCCAAAAGTGCAACCAGACGGTGGTCTTTTTTTTAGGAAGACAATTTAAGAGCTAGCTTGTTAGAAGTCACCGCTGTTGAATTATTATCAAATGAAAGTTTTAGAACTGCAGTCACTTTGATGTTTTTCCTATACCACGGTTGCGATCACAGTGAAAGTTGTGCTGCTTCACCGCTAACATATCCTGATTGAGCCTTGAGCCCTCCCACCCCCCGTGTGAAGTTCTGTACTCATATAGGATTATGTGGATTTAGTCTCGGCACTACGTGGAACATGCGTGTTCTTTTGTGATTAAACATTGGTACAAAATGTACTGGTTAGAAAGTATCTGACATTTCCAACTGGTTTGCTCTGCTGTAGGTCATTAGAGCAGAACTGACTTTGCTGAAGGTGAGGGTTCAAACCCATGTGTTGGGGAATATGTGCAGTTCTCACGTCTCACGTTGGTTGAAGTACAGATTTACAGGATTCTCTCTGGTTGAAGCTTTTTTGCAGTGATTTAAAGATGATTTTTTTTAGAGGTGAGAGACATTTTCGCTCAGGCTCAGTTTGTAAGTGAGTCTTTAAAAATATTCATGGACAAACGTTAGGAGCAGAGGATATGAGTCTTTAAAAATATTTATGGACAAACGTTAGGAGCAGAGGATATTGGGAGTTTCTGTTCAAAGCTTGAGGAATTGTTTAAAATTGTTCATCAAACTCTTGATTGAGACCTTGGAAAAGGTTTCACTGAGCAAGTCTGCAAACATACAGTGGGTATAAACAAGTCTATGCTCCTCAGTTTATTTATTAACCAGTAAAACAACTATTTTATTCTTCTTTGGTTCTAATGATTAACAAATGGAAACAAACAAACAAAAAATTTGGTTGAAAAATTAAAGCGTGCTGCCAAATTGGTACGAGTCTGCAATCGTGACACATTTAGATTCTGTGGATCAGTAGGTAGTACAGTTGTCATACACCTGTGTGGTTGTAGTATAAAGCACCTGGAGTGGTCGTCAGGACTAGACAGGTGCTGTATAAGTACAGACCATCATTTTGTCAACTCTGTCTGCTGTCACTGTGGCATCTGAAGTCAGTTAGTCCCAGGACTCGAGCCGTTCACCACATGTTCCACTGCACACTATGTTGACGGTCTTCCTGATTCCCCTCTTTGGTTTTTCCCATCACAAAACTCCTCTTAAGGATTAAGGATGTGTAGCCTTTTCTGCCCACTGTTTGGCTACATAATTTCACCTCGATGTTGTGTTGGTCGCGGCAGCGTATTTTTAACGTCACTGAGTTGGAGATGGTGTTTTTTGAGATGAATTGATTGTAGATCTTTAATGCTGCCTTGTGAATGTTGGGTTTGTACATTGTGTATATAGTACTACAGTACATCAAACCATGAACCATTTTCTAGCAGTGCTTGGAGGTACCTTCATAAGTATACACAGATTGCAAAAACAGTATTTAGCAATAGTATGCACACTTTTTCTCCTCCTAGTTTTAGCTGGTTGACAGAAAATGAACTATTATGAGACTAAAGACATTTACCTCTTCATTACTGATCCAAGAGCTGTGCTGGGGCAGAGGCCCGTGATTGTACAACACACAGCTCTTCTTAGTGCTTTTGGCTTAAGGTGTTTTTCCCAAGTGCAAACTTTTTACCTTCCTGCTGGTTTGTGCCTCTCGTGTTGGGACATTTCATTCAGAGACTTTTTTTTCCATATTTCTCGACACACTCTCTTCCAACTGGATTAATACAGTTATAAAAAGAGCTAATTATGGCACATCATAGAAAACAAGAAAAGGTTAGTCCTTCGCAAGGATTAACTGGATGTACAAGGAAGAGTAAAAAAGTCTTGTGACCAATTTAAAATATATATATACAGTATATATATATATAAGTGAAAATAACTCTTCTGTAACAGTTTTCACAACCTGCCAAAGGACTGAAACCTTGAAATGATCTTTCAGTTTTGGGAAACAAAGAAAATCAGATGAATCAGCGTTGCAAAGTTTTTTTTATTCATCTGGATTTGGATTTCTACACATTTCCGTTCAAGTTTGGTTTTAAATTCTAGGTTTGTGCTGATTCAAAAATTGCATTATTGTTAAAATTCTTCCTAATTTTCGACCGTTTTGGGGGGATGAAAGAATAAATGGGACCATGTGATTTCATAAAACCCTGGTTGTAGTCAGATTGGCAAAACTAATCACTGTAGACTTTTGTCTGACAGATGTATGAAACTCTTGTATCTCAAAAATCAGTTAAAGAAATGAATAAATCACATTAAAACAAATCTAATAATAGTTCAATCCAGGTGAAGGTGAGTTGTTGATGCTGAAAACTCGAGTCTTTCTGAAGCTCATTTATTTATTTTGTCGAGGGCAAATAGAGAATATAAAAAAGACACAAGATCCACAGACTGGAGCCAGTTTAACTTGGATTCTGACTTCAAATGGAAGCCAAAGTGAGCTCCACGTGCGTGGACTTAGTGTGATTTTTTTTTTTCCAGCTTTTCTGTACAGACAACACAGGCCCAACTCTTCCCCCAATTTTTACTGTAAGCCACGACCTGATGCAAGACTGTTACCTCGCCGGGTTTGACTGCATAGGACTGTTGACTTTTCTTTATGAAGATAGTATTTGCTCTATATTTGTACTGACTTTATTTTGTAATGTCAAGAACTGATGAAGAAAAGCCGACACACGCATACATAGCACATGCACGTTGATGCAGCTGGACAGATTTACCAGTAAAAGGTCAGAGATAAAGGTCAGACCCTGCTGATCCAGGACGAGACAAACAAAGCAGACTTTTTTTAGCAGCATCTCTGTGTGGTTGTATGTGCATTAGTTCAGATTAAATTGACAAAATGTGGTGTTTCGAAGGGTATCTTTGTACAATCTCACCTGCCGCTCTTCAGTGTGTCGGTTGTGTGTAGGAGACCTTTGGTTTAGCTGTGTCGTTGTGGTGATACATCATCGTTGCTTTTTCATCAGGCCAAAGTTGGATGTTGTTATTTGTTAACCTGGCATCGCTCGATGTAAACATCCAAACATTTTATGTGATCATGAATATCACATTTATTTGTATCTTGGTGCACAACATTGACATTTTGTGGCATAATCCAGTGTAGATGCTGACATTTTAAGATTGTATTTTTTATTGCACGTTCTGGTGCTTTCTCAGAGTCTGGGCTGTTTGGGTTTCTTCCATTTGAGATTTTTTTTTTTTTTGACACTATTGAAATATATCATGCCGCACACTCACATCTGTGCTACTTTAGTGAACAAAAAAAAAACAACTTGTGGATTCTATGTCAAATAAATGATATTATACGATAGCAAGTCTGTGCCTGTGTTTCTCTTACACATAACATACAACCAAGTCTGTGTTTCTCTTACACATAACATACAAAATCTAACTGTCTAACCCTAACTCTCACCCTCCCCCTTTCTGTCCATGTGTTTTTATATTTGTATTTACTGTATATATGTATTTATATATATATATAAATATGTATACATGTATATATCATTGTGTGAACACATCCATAGGATAAAGTAGGTAATTTTCTAAAAACAACATAAGCTCGTTGTTTTCTAAGGGGGAAAAACTATCCCTGTCAGCAAACATAGCGGGGAAAAAAACTATCCCTGTCAGCAAACATAGCCGAGACCAGTGTTCCTGTGGCGTTGATGGTTTTACTCCCATCACACCTGGCTTTCAAATGAAGCACCAGGCAAGGTCTGGGTTCAAGTAGGACCAGACCAGCAACTATTTAATACCACCATCTGGTGGTCTACATCTATAAATACAGATTTAAAAATGTTAAATTTTAAATCCATTCATTCTTTAATTAATTTGCCTATTTATTAATTCCGTGCACCACAGAACCGTCCTGCTGCAAGGTGCCAGAAAATCACCACATCTGGGGTCTGGAATTTTAAAACGCGCCTCGATTTTAGTCTAGTATTCAGCAAAATGACATGATTTTAAACAAGTACACATTTTACTGTTACTATTTAGGACAAAAAGAACAGTGTGTTACGTCACAGTCAATGCATTAAAGCTCTAACTATCATAGTTACATATAGAACGAGGAAGAACAGTGAATCAAAACACATGAAAACAAAGGGCTTGTTGCTCGGACTCTGCTGATGCACTTCAGACTACAGCACAACACTTTTACGTTTTACACGTTACAGTGACTGGGTAAACACTGGACATTATTCAGACGTTTGTTATTGCTGCGCTGTGATTGGTCAGAGCCGACCAGCACCCACCCCTCGTACTGACCACTCCCCGTCCGCGATTCCCCCATGTGACTCCCTTCTCGTTTAGCTCTTGCAAAGTTAAAAACAGACTTTGTTTTTCTACCAGACTGTTAGCTGAAATGTCCTCCGTGTAGTTCACTTCATCCAGTGTCAAACCTACTTCCGTTCTTTCACTCTTCCCGACCGTAGATACTGTGACGAGCTAAATAGCTTCTTTACCCCCGTTCACTCATCAGTATTTTTTTTTTTAAATCTCTTTGTTGTGTTTCATTTCCCCCCTCTTGCAGACCGTGCAGTGCAAAAACGATCAGAATTCCTCCTGCAACCGCCCCGTCTGATCTCGGCACTATTTGTCATAAAGGATTTTTGTAGGACTTGTAGGCTCTGCGCTTTTTCTCTGAAGGATTTCTTCCAGCCGAGTGCAGCGCGAGCGAAACGTGAGGATCTTAAACGAGCACTTGAGAGAGCGCCATGGCGACCGAAGTGGATACGTGGCCCACAGCACCTAAAGCCGACGGTGAGTGACTGCTTTCTGGCGTGTGTGCTTCGTGCAGCCCCCCTTCATTGCAGGGTCTCGCGGCCGAGGCCTGGTGGCGTGATTTTACCGTTGCTATTGTCCGTTTGCATGGGATGGGCTGCAGCGCCAGCCATGCTCCACCATGTGCTCGGTGTAAACCAGGCACACACTCAGAGTACACAACACAAACACACAGCGTTGTTGTTGTTGTTGCCACGACGCAGTGTTGCGTTAAAGGGCACACCAGCAGACGGTACGTATCGGTTTGGAGCATTTAAAACCAGCTTTGTTTATTATCGAGGTTCTTTCGCACGTTTTAACCCTTTAGCCTTTCTGATTGGACGCTGACAGCGCTGCTACTTCCGCTTAGACAAAGTCGTTGCCAAACACTGTTTTTCTCACAGAAAATAAAAACTGTGGCGTTGACAAAAGTACACTTGCAAACACAGAGACGGATATAAATGCCAAACTATAGTGTAACTTTATTGCTGTGTGTTTAACACGCACGGGCAGGTATTTTAAATTGTTTTCTGTGCTAGTTTAGGTTTAGGTTTCTACCTGTCAGAAACGATAAACAGATTGACTTGAAAACGGAAACGTTTTGCTTCCTGGATGTTCATTTCCCTTCACGATGTTACGGCAACTTAATCCGAGATTGACTGACATGTCATTACTTTAAATCGTCCCCCGTTACTTTCCCGACTCAAACGTTCATTTTTGAGATATTTCACAGTAACTTTTCCACATTACTTAGCTGTAGTAGTTAAGTCGAGTGTTAAACTGGTTTACCTATCGAGTCTGTCGTAAACCACCAGCTAGGTTCATGGATACGTCAGACTTAAACACTCGACAAAAACCGACATGTTCAACTTCGTGCTTTTTCGTGGCTCGGCGAGCTTCGTGTTGTCCTCGCTCAGTCCGATGATGACGTAGACATGTGTGGTCTGCAGTAAGACCCAATAGAAAAGGCTTTCTTACATAATCTCGATGCCGTCGTGTATTAAAAAACGTTACATAAGAAATACTCGGATAGATCTGCTACACGTATCGGTGAGAATGTACTGTGATAAATAACTACTCTTTAACACAGATTTACCGCCTATGTTTGGCGTGTATGTACACACATACACATACACACACGTTTGACCTGCTATACTTGTGAGGACATTGCGTTGGTTTATCAATAACTCAGGACCATTACTTTGTCATAACATTAACCAGATTCTCAGAAATAAGTTCTACACGTCATTGTTCAGGAATTTGTCCAGATTAGGACTACAGTTCCTAACGTATATCAGTAACAGTGCCAGTTATGGTTCTAGAAGGTTTGAAATGTGAGTTCACGCAAACATATGTTGATCACAACATCTTAGGGACATATATAATAAATATAATTTTCTGTTCTATATCTTTTGGAAAAAACTACAAACTATTTCAATGGAATATATGTGACATTTGAAGATACACTGAGTAATGGATTTGTTCGCATAAATGTACCAGTAAAACTACATATGTTTGTTCATATTTGTTGACAATGTACCATGTAGTTCACCATGTATTACATTTCTAAACACTAAAGGTTAAATTGGACAGAACAAATTCCACCATGTCACAGATCACTTGCAGTTTCCATACCACAGAATAAACACGCACACGCCAAGTCTCGTTGGCAATAAGTCTTCTTTAGTAATAGGCGTTGCCAAGTTTGTTTTTTTTTGCTGTGATCTTACTATAGCGTTGCCAACTTGGCTTTCACTGAAAGTATTCAAGCATTCAAAGTGTGGAACATTTGAGTTCCATGGAATCTGTAAACTCCCAAATAGGATTTTGTCCTGCAACTTCAACTTCAGCCTTTTCAAACTTCGGACCTTCACTGCTGTATAACCTCCTGCCTTTTAAATTAGGACAGGCAGATATGACGTTGTACTAAACTGTATTGATGCCCTGCAGCTGATTGAGCAGTGATTGTGAAGAGTAAATCATTTATGAGTGCGAGACTTTGTCAGGTGTGTTGTGTTTGTATCTTAAGTGTGTGTAAAAGCAGCACAGATGGCTGAGAAGTTGACTGACCTTTTCTTAAGCAGGCTTGACCATGCCTGAATGAGCAGCTTCTTGTTTATGAAGTGCCTCTATTGTCCCACTGGGGGACAAACTGTGGACAAAAACAGTTGGTCTGTGTTTTGTGGGTCAGACTGATGAACTTGGCCGTGTTGTGAAGAAAAAAAAAATCAAATAGCTTATATTAGTGGCTGTATTGTCTATTTTGCATGTTAGCAATTTTAGCAATTAGCTGTGTATAACCAGGGGCTTCTTTCTTTCTTTGTTTTTTTTTACACTGCTCTATTTAGAAAAAGAGATGTTAAAACCTTAATTTGTACACTGCTATATTTACAAAAAGAGATGTTAAAACCTTAATTTGTTTTGTTAATGTCTGACTCATATTGTTTTGTTCTGTGTTTTCACGCACGCGTCTGTAAGTTTGCCTGCAGTGCAGAGTCAAACTGTGCAGGGATTAGAATGTAATGTGTGGATTTAAAGCCTTTGTCTCGCCACACCTGTGACGACGTTTTCAAAAGTTTTAGGATAAGTACATGAAACACTGCATCGAGCAATCCTGCTGCCATTAACGACGAGCCAGATCTCTTACAAACCTGCTGTGTTCACAGTATGAGTTGGTCTTAACCCACCACTGCCCACCAGCATGCAATAGTGAACACTACAAAAATACCCACTGCATCAGTGTGTCGACCCACTGAGTGGAGGTGAGTCAGTGCTGAAGCTGTCCGACCGTTAACTGTTCATGAGGGCAGTCCTAATCTTGTGTGTGCACCTCTCTGTGCACTTTATCAGTGTTGTTGCACAAAATTGCTGTGTTTGCAGACACACAATCAGAAGTTTACAGATTATAGAATTAACTACTGATGATAACAGACAGGCATCATTTTGTTTGTTGAATATATGCAAGCGTAGGCAACGAGCGGAATCTCTTCTCTTATCGAATAAAATGGAAGTGAATTTCCAGCAATGTTAATTCTGATAAATTGTCACGTAACTTTCCTTTAAATTATTGTAAAAACAGTGGTTACTTGCACAGAACATTTTTTTGTGTATGGCTGTTCATTTGCTCTATGTTTGTGATGTTAAAGAATGTGATGGGGAAGTTGTCTTGTTTGTATTTGAATGATGCCGACTATTAATTTCCGGTACAAAAATATCTTGTGCTTCAGGTTTTCATTTCTGCTTTAAACAGGACACAAACAACACTGTTCAGTTGCGTTTGAGGTCATTTGTCAGATACGTACTGTAGATGGGCTGAGGGCTTCATGTTTATCACCAAAGGTTTTGTTTATGACATGCAGAATTCTAACAAGAGAAGATTTCTTTTTTAGTTCTCCTGTCCCAGAGACACTCGACTGTGAAAGCAAAACAAACATGTCCAAATATTTCTTTGCATTTTAACATTTGGTTGAAGGTAAAAAGATGAAACTGTTGATAATACACAGGATTCAGTTTCAAATGTCTGTACCTCCTTATGTTGTTGCTTTTCTTTAACGTTTTGGACCAGTTACTAAAAGTGAACACATCAAAGTCTCGCTGGCTGTAGGCCACAGGTCTGCAGAGCTGCTGCTGCCGCTGGCTCTCTGTGTGTGTGTGTAAACTGTGAGGGCGGTTTTTGAACTATCATTACTGCTTTGAAGTGTTTGGGTACATTTTTGGTAGGCTAACGTAAGCTAAAAAATAGCAGTACTTGTTTGATATAATCTGTGGAATGGTCCAAGTACGTTAGAGTCACATGGTCTGTATGTATCGTATGACACTTTTCCTATATTCCATTTGCTTCTTAAATTCACATCTGGTCACAGAAAAGTGTGTTAGAGGTATTAAAATAGTTAGAGTTTTTCTCCGTAAAAACAAAATGGATTCACACAAAACTAGTGTTCCTTTTATTAAAATAGAGTTTTTCTCCGTTAAAAACAAAATGGATTCACACAAAACTAAATTCCAGGTTAGCTCTTTCAGAGCCCACCAAATAATCTTTAATTTCCTGAAGAAAATCTGCCTGTCTGTCTAAGGATGTGCTCTTAAGCTAACACTCTTCAAAACCCATTTGAAAAGATGACGACAAATGATATACAGTTAATATAATGATTTCTCACCTCAGCTGTTACGATGGAGAAATATTTTGCTTTTGAACCAGGGATCCCCTGTGGTTTGACCATGTTGAGCATTATACAAACTTTATTATTTTAAATTTACACTTGTTAATTTATATTTCATTTCTTACAAAACAGTTAATCTCACTGACAGTAGTAATTCCCCCAAAGTGGGGCAAAAAATATATCTAAAACTGTCAATATGTTTTGACCTTGCCTGACAGTGCGCCCCCAACTTTGGGAACCATTTCTGTAGATTCCACTGTGCATTTAAACACACTGACAGACACCCATTCCCTGTTGATAAAAACTTCAACTTCAGCTCACTGACGGACTCATGTTTTCGTCAGTTCACTTACATTCATCACTTTATTGTTTTGTAACTCTTTCTACATTTGTCCTGTTCTTTTTCAGTTGGTCATTTGTGTCTTTGGTACTTTGCCATTGGTTAGTTCTTAATTTACAGCACTGGCAAGTCCTGTGGCCGACATAAGGGAGGGTGAAGGAGCAGGAGGAGGAGGAAGAGGAGGAGATGACACATGGTTGGCTGTTTACAGGGTGCGGCGTTCCTTTTTCTACAACAGGTTACTTCAGGGAGGAAACCTGTTTTTCCTCAGAGAAGTTTCCTCTAATTCACTTTCGTACGGTGACTAATATGTTGTGGACTTTGAAAAATGAATTCTTTAAGACAGAGAAAGTTGGTGTTGCAAACTTGAGCGGCTTCTCTGTGACCAGGCCACAGAGTTGGACTTTGTCCACTCAGGACTTATTTCTGTGAGTGTCCTGTAATGTATAGCTCCATAACTCCCCACACATGCCACATGTATACTGTAAGGAATCCGAGTATTCATTACACCCTCGCGCATTCCTCCTCCTCCCCCCTTTCCTACTACCCCACCATGTGACCAGTTGTAGCTCTGACCACGCCATATGTAGTCAAGTCGCTTCTAGCTGCTGCAAACCGATCGCGAGGACACAGAGGGCTCCAAAATTCTGCAGTCAGCAGTTCTCCCGCACGTGTTCTCCTTTCTTCCTCCCTCCTTGCCTCCTCCCCCTGGTCTGCAGACGCGCTCCACTTGTTGTTGTGAACACTTTCAAACGTTCTGCTTTTGGTACCGACAGAAATCACTCCTTGTTGTGAACACGGGGGAAAAAAACACCCATGTTTTACTGAAGTACTTGACAAATAGAACCGGCTCACATTTGTTGACTGCCTTTGTGAACGCTGCAGGAATTTGTGCCACTGTGTGTTTGTGTGTTTGTCCTGACGGCAGAGTCCTGCGATATTTCACCTTTAACACAACAGCCAGGACACGTGGAGGTGGGAGGAGAATATGCAGCCAGAATGTATTGCATTTATGAAGTGAAAAGTAGGGATTCAGACGTGTTTTTATGAACGCAGTTTTATGCTAAAGTTGTCAAAGTTCCATATTGAATTTCAGACAGTGTTTCTTGGCATATAAATTTTAATAATTATCTTAAATTAATCACTCTGTGTGCATAAGTATTATACTGCATACTTTTTTTTTTTGTGGAGATATTTTGTCGTTCGTAGCCTGACTCCAACCTGTTAGTCTTAGGCTAAACTCATGAGACTAGTTCTTATCTGTACCAGTCTTAGCATGAATGTATCAACAACATAATAAGACTTGTTTGGTCATTTTCTTGTGCATCATGGTCTGCCTTGGTAGATATGATCAGCTTCCTTTCCCATCAGTTTATTTTTTGGCCAAATCTGCACTCTCCTCACTCTGTATTGCGCCAACCATTTCTCTGAGCCAAAAAGCTTTGACTTTAAATGGTGATTAAAATATTCTGTTGCCCTGGATTGACGTCTAAAGAAAAATGTCACCAGACTAAAACTGCACTGACATTTATGCACCAAAGACCCGAGCTCTTTCTAATTAGGATCGTATAGGACACTTTAACATCCAACTCTTTCTTCTGATTTTGTCTGAACATTCTTTGACCAGGCTGCAGGGACTTCCTCCCACTCATCATCACGCATTCAAAAACCATCATTTTTTTGGATAAGAATCTGGCGAGCAGCCTTCTCCATCCTGTTGTCATGTTATTTGAAACTGCTCCGTTTATAAAAGCCGTGTGTGACGGTCTGAATTAGACCGTTAACGTTCGTTATATTCATCACAAAGAGACCGACAAAGTCAAACATTTCTCTGAACTCTCTGACCACAGGAATGCTCTTGTACGACGACGGCCAGGCCGAGGCCGTACGTCCCGGCAGTGACGACGACGACGCGTTGAACGAAGCCGAGATGAACGGTAACTGGACGCCGCAGGAAAAGGCCCTGCACGAGGCCAGGATCAAAGCCAAAGCCAAGCGTCGTCAGCGCAAGTCGTCTTCCCGCAACTCGACCAGCGACTCCATCTCCGAGTCGGGAGATTTGGCGGGAGGTGACCCGCACAGTCCCAAAGGCAAAGTCCTCACCAACGACCGCAAATCTAGAATGGGCAAGGGCCGAGGCCTGCCCAAAAAAGGTACAGGAGAAAAGTGGTGTTTGTATCAGTTGAGGTCTCGTGTGCTGTGTTGAACTTTTTAATAGCTACTGACTTAATATTGTTTTTTTTTCCCTCCACTTTCTCTGCTGCTTTTGTGTAGGTGGTGCAGGGGGTAAAGGAGTTTGGGGTGCTGCTGGGATGGTTTATGAAGATGAGGAACCTGATGCCCGGGACCCCAACTATGATGAAGTTGCTCAGGTATTAAATTTAAAGTAAATTTTAACATGACGGCTTCATGTTTTTCCAACTGTTTTTACCTGTTGTTTGGAGCGAAATTTAAAGTCAATTTTAACATGACGGCTTCATATTTTTCCATTTGATGAAACTCTAAAGATCTTCCACCTAATTATCTGTTCGTCTTCTGTTCCCAACTGTTTTTACCTGTTGTTTGGAGCAGCTTTTGTTTCTAACAGCCTTTAATCCTTTGGTGAAATATGTGCTGATGTTGAGGTCGCTGCAGTGCGTCCTCGGGGCCCAGACTGTCACAGACACGTACAGTGTTTCAGTGCAGCCACAGAACGTTTGACTCTTTCATCATTGATCAGGGATTTTCAGCTGGGATTTGTTTTTTTTTTAATCAGATGATTTTATTCCTGGGAAATGTTGCAGCTGTGTCTCTGGTCAACTTACACTGAAGCAGTTCTTTCTTTCTTTCTTTTTTTTTTTACCAACTTTTACTCTATCTAACCATCTTGTCAAATGTTCTGTTATATTTTGAGTCACCATTTACTTAGGACTACTTTCAGGCAGATTTCTACTTTTTATCTTTGGGAGCTTTCTGTATCTGTACTTGTGTGCATTCAAGGTGAGACAGATGGCTAGTATTTGCATACCACTCCCCTCCCCTTCTCCACCTCTCCTTCCCCGTGCACTGTGTGCCATTTTAAATATAAAAGTAAATAGGGTTTTTTTCATTTGTGTACTGTTAGATGTCGAGTGAAATACCTGATGAAATACCTCCAGACCACTGACGTCGTCTGGAGGTATTTTGTGGTGAAAAGTTGTCACGGAGTATCAGATCACTGGATCAGCACGTTTATAGAATTTGAATGAAGTTGGTATTGAGATGGAATTGTTGGTTTGCTAATACTTTCAGTAGACAACAAGCATGAAACTTGGTCTAAGTTTTGACAAAAACCCATAAAGATCAGGTGGACAGAACATGTTACCTGAAAGTATTTCATCTTCTTTTTAAACATTGTACTACAGTACTGATGATGCAACACTTGATGCATGATCAGCAGGACACGGATCAGTCCTGTAACCAGACAAGTCATCCTCCTCTGTGTGGCAGAGCTGTGGCCAACACTCCCACTCACAGATGGCTTTGTCCCATCACAATCGAAAACCTTTTTTTTTTTTAACTCGTTATCGTGCCGTTGCTCAGTTTGAGGCCAAAGCCCAGGTTGGCCTCCTGTTAATGGTCGAACTGACTGAGTGGGAAAGCAAATTCTGTCTGCAACATTTTGATAACACTTTTGGAAACGGCTTCAAGAGCCAGTGTGGTGTGGCCTTGAGTGGAAAGATGTCAGTGTGTTAAAAGGGAACTGGGTCAGAGTGGGGCCGGGAAAGAGACGGCCCAGAACATGTGCTGTCTGAGAAAGTGGAGTCTGATCCAGCAGCGTAACTGGGTAGAATTGTTTGTTCCTGACTAAGTAATTTAATAGAAATAAAAATCATTATGCTTTTAGTGAATATTCACCAGAATGGATGTTAAATACGTACTTCTTTTTTGTTAAAAGTTTTTGAAGGTTTGGTCTTTTTCACATGCCATTTGAATTGAATGAAGTTTTATAAACCTTATTATTTATGTATTTATGTATTTTGTATGTTTACTGTAGCTTGATTGTTGATTGACTGACTTAAATTGCAAGTCGCTTTTGAGTAAAAGCGTCTGCTAAATGTATTGTAGTCTCAGTGTAAGGCTGCTTTAATGGGATGATGGAAAACCCCAAATATTAATGTATGAAAATAAATGTAAATAATTTCTGTGTCAATGTTCATATTACCCATAATGCTAATAACGTTTGCTCTCTGATAAACAGGGCGACACAGTTTATGCGACGGTGGTGCCGGAGGTGGACGAAAAGGAACTGGAGAAAATGGTCAACCCTATTGTGCAGGAATACTTCGAACATGGAGACACCAAAGAAGTCCGGGTACTAAAAACACAAACAAAAAAGTTCTTTACTCGGAATGAAAAGATTCTGTTGGCAGCCTGTGTTGAATGGATCGATCGCCCGTTAATCATTGTCTGTTTTCCTTCTGTCCAGTTACTGCTGAAGGGGCTCAACCTGGGGCTACACAAGTATGAGTTCTCCTCTCTGGCTGTGTCACTGGCCCTGGAAGGTAAAGCCAGCCACAGAGAGCTCACCTCTCGCCTACTGTCCGATCTGACGGGCAAAGTGCTGTCAGAGAAGGACATGGCCCGGGCTTTTGACAAGATGCTGAAGGAGCTTCCAGATCTTATTCTGGACACGCCTGAAGCTCCACAGGTAAAACAGTGGCTCAGTACGGGCATATAGAACTGAACGGCCTGGTGGGTTTTATATAAACAGTACACAGAAGTACATGTGGTACCACTGGAACTGTCCATTATGGTCAGGAATGTTCCTTCTAACCCAGAATCTCAATCCACTTCTGAGTGTGTTTTGGTGCTGATGTTTGAGGACGGTTGACCAATGACTGCAGAGCCTCGGGTTTTCAGCTAACATTAGCACAAACTCAGAATAGAGTTGGACTCATGTCCATTGTTTTTTGTTTTTTTAGATGCTGGGCCAGTTCATCGCCAGAGCCATAGCAGACCACGTCCTGCCCATGAATTTCCTGGACTGTTACAAGGGCAAAGTGAACTGCGATCACGCCAGGTTAGCCAAGAGTTGCTAATAATGAACAAAGTTTTTTTGGTTTTTTTTTTTCGCTTTTTTTAAAACCTTGTGATGGTCGTCATCTGTTTACTTCTCTCCCCCCCAGAGTGGCTTTAGACCGGGCCGCAGTGCTGCTGACGATGAAGAGAGAGATGATCCGTTTAGATAACGTGTGGGGCGTCGGTGGAGGCCTCCGACCTGTCAAACATCTTGTTAAAGAGGTGAACATCCAGCCGTGGGCATTAACCGGCTCGCTCCCCTGTTGTTCATGAATCGAATAGTGAAGTCCCAAAATAATCACCTTGCTGTGCTCCATATTAGCAACCTGTGCTTCTTTGTTGACACTGAGTAAACAAAAGCAGCGACGCAGGCTGGACAAATGAGCAGCAGGCACGTGCTCCTGTGTTGATGCGTCAGTAGATTTTTCTCCCTCACAGAGCAAACACGGACACAAAGCCGGACCTTTGACTTGAAACACACAAACATACAGCACATGATCCAGTTCTAGCTGCTCTATTAAAATTCAGAAATTCAAAAAGCTCCTCCAGTTTTGTTTTTTGCTCCTCTAACTCTCCTTCTGTTGAGGGTTTAGAATGTTCTCGTCTCCTTTTCCTTCCCTTTGTTTTCCATATCCCTGTATGTGTGTCCACTGCTGCTGCATTCTGTTTAATTACACATCAGCTCTGTGAATTCAGCCCAGAGTTGACACTTAAGTGTTGGTTTCCTGTTAGGACTAAATGGTTCAAGTAAAAGGTTACATGCAGTTCAGCACGGTGAGAACGACACGCTGTAATCTAACTGTCCAAAAACCCAGGCCCAGAAGTTCCAAAAACTTTGACTTAGTCAACATTTTAAATACTTTCACAACAACAAATCAGGTGCTTGTTACAGACAGAGGTATACTCTTCATGGTATTACAGTAGTTTTGAGTGTAGGCAGCATAAAGCAACAAATTCTGGTGTGAAATCAGAGCATTACATTTGTTATTCTCCATGTGCGACCTAACCACTAGATGTCGCCAAATCGTAGATTCTTTATTCGCAAACATCCGTTGTTTTAACTGTGTTGCACCTTCATAACACAACGTCTCCATGTGCTGTCATCGTTCCAGATGAACCTCCTCCTCAAAGAGTATCTGATATCAGGAGACGTGTCAGAGGCCGAGCACTGTCTGCGAGACCTGGAGGTGCCGCACTTCCACCACGAGCTGGTCTATGAGGTACTGCAGACCTGAGGTTGAGCTCAGGTGTCAACTGGTGCCAGTATTTAGACGAGAAAGGATATGAAACATGGCCCTTGTTGTCATTTTCATGTCTCTTATGATGGTCACATATTTTTGATGCATGGTTGTTGACTTTCCTTTAGGTGTGTAATGTATTCTGATGTATTAAATGTTTGGATTTTTTTTCCTATACAAATATTCACTTTCATGGGATGCTATATCTCTAAGTTATTCAGGGTTTTTCTATCTTTTTTCTCTTTTTAGATATTTCAAAAAGAATGTAAAAGGTATCAAACCTCTAGAATATGGGGCTGAGATTCCTGAGTTAATACAAATAGCACCATCGTGTGGTGATTTATAGAAATGTGTATTTCCCAAAAAAAATTGTATTTTTCTATCTGTATTAATCCTATAAGTTATTTACCATTAGAGGGTGAACATCTCTGTCTCTTGTATATAACACAACTTTATTTTTCAGGCTGTAGTGATGGTGCTGGAGAGCAAAGGTGACACCGCCAGTCATATGATGATAAAGCTGTTGCAGTCCTTCTGGAAGACAGGCCTGATCACAGTGGATCAAATGAACAGAGTCAGTCTTTAGACGAACAGCGTATTTTACCTCGTGGAAACACTACTTAGTTCTAATTATGTCATTATATTAACGGCGTCCATTGTTTCCTTGTAGGGTTTCCAGCGCATCTACGATGAGCTGCCTGAGATCAGCCTGGACGTACCACATGCCCAGTCCATCATGGAGACCTTTGTGGACCTCTGCTACGAGGAGTCAGTCATCACCAAACAGCTGAGGGATGCCTGTCCCTCCAGGTCAGTTGATCAATAAGCCATTTTATTACACCGCTGAATGCATATACATTATTATAAACTATATCCTTAGTTTATATGAACATGTCTCACAAACTGTTTTTCTCCACCAGAGGACGGAAGCGTTTTGTCAGTGAAGGAGATGGAGGAGTGATCAAGAACTGAGAGAGATGTTCAAGTCCTTGAATCCTGTTTCTGCTCCGGCATGTTTTTCTAAAAATAAGCATGGAGGCAGAGTAAAGTTCCCTTATACCTTTCCTGATGATGTTTGTATCACACAAACCAGCGTTGACGTTCGGTGAAAGTACATTGACCAGTGCCCTGGACACGTAAAGTTCATCTTGTTAATTGCTGTTTTTTTTTTTTTTTTTTGAAAAAAAAAATTCTAAAATACTCTTTATTTCAGGGGTAGATGCGCCCCCTGCTGCCTTAGTCTTTGCACCAGTTGGTCAAGGAAATTGCAATGCAGATATGCAGAAAACACACAACTGAAGAGTGTGGGTTTTGTGGGAAATTACTTTGGGTGGATGGTCTCTTGCTTTGTCTTACCTGTTGCTGTTTTTTGTGTCATATGAACCATAAATAAAAACAAAGAGGCACTTAAATAATGTTGCATTTGGTACAGTCAGTGAGCACTTATTGATTCAGCTCAACAAGACTGAACATATTTTCCTTTTTTTCCAGGAACTTATGCTTTATACTTTTTATTTTACGTTGATTAATTCTTAACATCATTTGTTTTGTTTTGTCTCTTAAGGCCAAATCTTTACTTTGTACAGCACAGCTATCAAAGCAAGAGAAATGGGAGAACTGTGGAGGTGTTGTATTGTATTATGGAAGATACAGTCAGGAATCCTCCGAGAAAACTGTTAAACTGGGCTTTGTTGTCAACATTTGGATTTTTGACAGGTTAACACTAGAATGAAAAGGCAGGCTCTGGAGGGAATAACTCATCGGGAAATATTTTTCACGGAATTTATTGGTGTGTGAAAAGGTAACCCTTTTTCCCCCCACTGCTGTCTGTTAGTTTTACCTGTTTACCAAAGTAAATGATGTGGATAAAATATATTTCATTCATTAAAAAAAGCAAAAAAAATGGGTTTGTGTGTCTTTTTTGTGTTTTGTGTCTCTTTGGGTTTGTGTCTTTTTTGTGTTTTGTGTCTCTTACGCTTCACGTTTGTCGTCAGTTAGGTTTTCAATTTCGGTCGAAACTTCGGTGTAAACACACAATACAACACAAAAACTATGGTTATCCGTAATTTCCATTTTTCCGGCATTAAACGAACGCAACACAACGAGCAACGCACACGTCAGCGGAAGTGACAACTGAGCAGGAAGTGGCTAGCACAAGGCTAGCAGCGGAGAATGGGCGGCTGAAAACAGGTTCATTTGACAGGTAACGTTCTTGTTCACTGGAGAACATTTTCATATTAGAGAATTCCGTCAGCTATTGCTAAAATGCAATTCCGTTCCATAGCAACAGCCGTCAGTTTAGCACATTCTGGCTTTGGGTTCATGGCTCAGTTAACGTGGAATCTTGTAAATCGTGTGCTGTGCCGGTTTGTACCGCCGCCCATAGACAGCGTGTATACTGAGGGTAAGACAGATGCCAGTCATTTTTAAATAAGGAAAGGATATGTATTACTTGTATGACGGTCAAAGTATTTAATCCACAATGATTCGCAACCGTTAGGGGAAGTGCAACACTGTCTCTGTCTTCCGTTGTGTTTTTTTTTCTTTCCTCGATATGGGACTGTAAAACCCAGAAGTAACCTCTCTGAATGTACTGGCAAATTTACCTTCAAATCACATATTTTAGGATTATTATTTTTTATCACTTTGCACACGGTCCGCCATTCATCGTGCCGTCATTTCAACATGTCTTATTTTGTAATGTTGCGATTATGTTTGATTTACAACTTGGTTTCAGTCACTGCAAGCTTAAACCTGGAATTTACTTTACTTGTTGTTAGACCATAGCAACGTTGTAATTTACAACAATGTTGTTGTTAGACCATAGCAACGTTGTAATTTAAAAACAATTGAATCAACCCATTTTGCCTTTTTTTCCCCCATTCAAATCCTAATTCTGTTTCTTCTTGTTTCAGCTTTATATTGGCAAGATGGGCAGGCTGAGGAAGAGGATATCTACTGATGTTGCTCCAACTCCCTGGAGAGATGAAAGGCCGCCTGCTTTTCACCGCAAGGAGAAGAAAAAGAAATTAGATGTCGGCAAAGTCCTAATCAACATCTCCATCGGCCTTTGCATTTTCAGTCTCATCTGGTTCTTTTATGCTCTGTACATGCGCTCCAGCTTGGCGAAGAGGGTGATGACTCTGCATCCATCTCCTCCTGTCCTGGACGCAAACAGCAGCAGTGCTAAGGTGTCACCAGAGAGGTTTTGGGGTTCATACAGACCACAGGTCTACTTTGGCATGAAGACCAGGAGTCCCAATTCTATGGTGACAGGTTGGCAAGACACATGTGATGAAAATATTATGATGTATGAAGCCTTTAATGTTCACTGGTTTAGAATTTTTTATTTTCTTGATGCTATATCATTTCTAATGATGTTACTTGCATGACGATAAAAGTATCTCTGTTTTCATCAGAAGTCGTTTTGTCGTAGATAAAGATCATACCATATCAATACCATGATTTCTCTTTTATTGTGATATCTCTTCAGGAATGATGTGGATGCGGCAGTTTCCTGATGTAGATATAAATCTGAGACACACCTGTGAGCAAGGGGATCGTTTGAAAGGCTACGGCTGGCTGATGCATGATGGGAAAACATTTGGCGTGCAGGAAATTCGGGATAGTGATTTCACCCTCACCACAGAATTTGTCAAAAGAATGGGAGGATATCACGGCGGAGACTGGACCTGGAGGATCACTGCCAAGCAGCATGTGAGTCCTGGCTGTGTGTTTGTTTTTTCCAGGCCAAATAACTGTGGCTGTAGATGGTTGAAAATAATAAGAAAATCTTACCCTTAATGCAACAGAGCTCTGCCCCTCAAGCCCCAGTCGTGTCCCTGATGTTTTACGCAGCGGCGGACACACAAGGTTCACTCACGGCTCATGTGGAGGACAAAACCCGCCTGGCGTCCATCACTGGTTTCTCAGAAGAGCTTGGAAACTTTAAGATAACCTTCCGCAAGCCTGTTACTGGGGAGTTATCCAGTGCAAAATATGCAAGGTAAAAGCTTTTTAAAAAGTTTTCTATTTGTGATTTAATAATGAGACCACTAACGAGAGTTTTGCACCTTCACAGTTACAATTATCTTCAGACAAGGTCTCCTGGCTTGGAGCAGCTGTCTGACATTGTGAAGCACAGCCTGACCCACAGGTTTGTCTACACGCCTCCGTCAGGTGAGAAGAGACATTACATAGCAGTGGACACGTACAAGCCTCCCCACCACCAAAACACTCAGAAAAAAGATGTCAGGAAAGAGAGCGACTTTGTCCTCCACCAGGTTACCATTCAGCTGCCGTTCCAGATTGAAGTTCTGTTTGAGTCTGGAAGCTTCCATGATCGCCCTAACCAACTGGTGGGCTCCATCATGACCCAGGAGCTGGAGAAGAGAAAAGCAGAGTTTGATGTAAAGTTTGAAGAAACCTTTGGGCTCGAGGGCAAAGGTTTTACCCGGGTGCAGGTTAGGTTTGCCAAGGCAGCTCTCAGCAACATGCTGGGAGGAATGGGCTACTTCCACGGCCAGTCGGTGGTACAGTCCCTCTACAATGAGTACCCAGTACTCTATCCTGAGGGTGCTCTTTTCACCGCCGTACCCTCGCGCTCTTTCTTTCCAAGAGGATTCCTCTGGGACGAGGGCTTCCATCAGCTGCTGCTCAGTAGGTGGGAACCCCAGGTGACCAGGGAGGCCGTGGGCCACTGGATAGACCTGATGAACATCGAAGGCTGGATTCCCCGTGAGCAGATTCTGGGAGATGAGGCTCGTAGTAAGGTCCCGACTGAGTTTGTTGTTCAGCGGAATGAGAATGCCAACCCACCCACTCTTTTTTTAGCCCTTGAGCAACTTATTGATCAGCTGTCTGACAACCCAGATAAGGCGAGTTTCCAGCCAACCTTGCCTTTCCTGCGGCGACTTTTTCCCAGACTGAAAACCTGGTTTGAGTGGTACAACACCACACAAACCGGGCCGCTGCCCAACTCGTATCGATGGCGTGGACGTGACAAGGACACCAATGTGTTCCTCAATCCCAAGACTTTGACGTCAGGCCTGGATGACTACCCACGAGCGTCGCACCCTTCGGCCGAAGAGCGACACGTGGATTTACACTGCTGGATGGCCTTGGCCTCCGGTATCATGGCTAGAATATCAAAGCTCCTCGGTGAGTCCCACCAGGACTACGAAGTCACCCACCAAATCCTCAGTGACAACGACCTGCTGAATGAGCTGCACTGGGCGGAACACCTGCACGCCTACAGTGACTTTGGCAACCACACACACGCTGTGTCCTTACAGCAGGAGAAGATTTACGTCCCTCCTGGACAACCCCGCCCACAGTTCCCCATGACACGCCTCGTGCGTTCCGTCCGCAAGGCACCGAAGCAGCAGTACGTTAATGCGCTGGGCTACGTTAGCTTGTTCCCCTTTTTACTGCACATCCTCCAACCTGACTCACCCAAACTGGAACACATCTTCAGAGAGATGAGAGACCCTGACAAGCTGTGGACGCCGTACGGCCTGCGCTCACTCTCCAAGTCAGATCCCATGTACATGAAGCGGAACACAGAACACGACGCCCCCTACTGGAGGGGCCCGATTTGGATTAACATCAACTACCTGGCAGTCAGAGCCCTGCATCACTACAAAACCGTAGATGGTCCGTACCAGGAAAAGGCAGCTGGTCTTTACGAGGAACTCAGGACTAACATTATTAACAACGTGTACAGACAGTACGTGGACACGGGGTACATCTGGGAACAATACAATGACAACAGTGGCCGGGGTCAAGGAAGTCACCCGTTCACCGGCTGGTCAGCGTTGACGGTCTTAATGATGGCTGAACAGTATTAACGCTGGACGATTGTCTCTGTGTTTCCTCAGATGCTGATTAATTAGATGTTCTAAATACAAAGCCATGATCAGGTTTTATCCACAGTCAACAATACTACCATGAAGAGTCGGCCTAAACTAAACTGACGCTGTCATGGAAGGAAGTCGGCGCTCCAGTGGTGAGAACGGTTTTACTGTGTGGACCGATATACATTTTTACCAGATTTGACACAAAAACATGGTCATATTCCTTTTTTGACATTAAGTTAATAAGAAAATAATGATGGAAAACATTGGAGGAATATTGATTAGGAATGAATTTAAAGAAAATAATAAAATATGAGACAGCCTGATTTTCACTCGTGTTACTTTTCTTTCATTTAAAACTTCTTGTTTTGTCTGTTTTTTAAAATCAACCTCGTCATCTTCTTCTCTGTTCAATAAGTATAGTTGACAATCTCAACGCCCCCTTCTTCTCTGTTCAAGAAGTATAGTTGACAATCTCAACGCCCCCTGACCCCTGGCTTTGTTTTTTTTCAAAGAATAAATGGTTTAAATATTTTTGGGTAACTTTTCTTTTTTTGAATTCATCGGTCCCATCATGCTGCCTCTGTTTAGTGAATTAGCGTTTGGCGTTTTGCCTCATTAGCGTCTCAGACTCCTGTCAGTGACCCTGACAGCACTGACCACAGCAACATGACGCAACACTACGTAGCTCTGCTCCATCAGCAGAATCTCCCTTCAAGCTCTGCAACAGATACAAATTATTTCTTTCAATGTTGTTGATATTTCAAACGCTTTGTGACTGTATAGCAGCATTCATGCTGTCATTATCTAATGCCAAGACGTGGCAGCCCTGAACCAGCGGCCATTACCAGTTAGTATGTGGTGAATATTTCCTTTTACGCTGTGTCAAGACAGCAGCTTTGTCGCACTCAGACCTTAAGCGCTGCAGCCTAGTACTCTTCCTTTTGTCGGAGGGCACGTCTGAAGGCCTCGAGCTGACGTCAGTAGCGCTGCAGCCTGGTACCTTTTGTCGGAGGGTACGTCTGAAGGCCTCGAGCTGACGTCAGTCTGCCGCCGGTTATTTCTTTTTTGCACGGTTTCCATGGAGCGCAGTTGTTCCGAGGGCTCTGGGCTTAATTAGCCCGACATGAAAAGGTTTGGAGAGTACATAGCTAGCAAATTCTTTTCACTCTTTGACATACACTGACATATATTCACTGAGGAGAGCATACACTTCCTATTAATACTACAAAAAAAAAAAAGCGCTGATGCTCAGAGCACCAATACCAGCTCCAAGTCATTGAACCACCAGGTTCCAACCTTTGAGCGATGGATGGGAAGTTGTATAGCTGAGCTTTTGTCCGTGGTGTATCAAGGTTGCATGTCTAAAAATAGTGTCTGTCAAAGCACATTTGTCTGTTACAGCACATGTCCTTCCACTTTTCCTGTAAGCGAGCGCTGCTTTGATGTAAATATAAGAGGGAATTGACTAACTTTCACTGTTTTATCTGTTTTTTAAAAAAAGGGCAGAAGATCAGTCGCAACAGTGTTTAGCATGATGATATATGTGGACTTGAAGATCTGCAGCAGCCTGTGTGTCGATGCCTTCAGGGCCAGTCCGTTGTTTTAACGTATTAATGCAAAAACAGCAACGAGGGCCGTGGACACAGATGATCCTCTTTGTGCTGCGTTTTGCCGTCGTTCCCCACAGAGGACGCAGATCCATCTGCAGCGCTTCAAAGCATCGCGGTTTCCAAAATGCTTTTATTTCTTTAAAGAGCGCTGATGATCTGTGTGACTAAAGCTCTCACTGCGCCGTCCATCCCCCCATCCTCACCCAAGACCCCTATTTTTCACAGAGAGACTGGGATAAAGGCCAAACAGCGGCAGAGCTAACTAATGTGACTGCATGATAAACAGATGAGTCAGGGAGAAGTCATTTGCATACGGCCCCAAACTTTCTCCCTCTCTGCTGTGATTTTCTTTTTTTTTTCCGTGTATAAACCAACAGTTTTACAGTGGAAGTGATTGTGTCTGCAGAGTTTGTCAGAGTGAAAATGTTGCTCAGCCATTCCTCTCCACTCCAGCACTCACTGTTGCTGTTAATGTAATTTCCAGGAGCTCGTGCTAGAGGGAGCTAATTATTAAGCTACTGTGAGAGTGAAGAGAAAAGCTTTTTTAAATAAGTCTTTCATTTCACGCACAATAGAGAGCTACTTAGAATTAAAGCAGTACAAGTGGATAATTATGTTAATGGCTCAATTTGGATTTAAGATATGGTGGCAGGTTGGACTTTTTTTTTTTTTTTAAACGTGATCTCTGCTGTTGCATGACAGAGGCTCACACACAGGTTTCACTGTGGATGTGTGTTGGTATGTTCATAAACTCTCACCACTGACGGCAGCTCCTCTCTCTCCTCCGTCTCTCTTTTAAAACTCCCTGAAAACTTCTACTGGATGTAAACTGACATGAGTCGATGACATTTTAACACAAAAGTTGACCTGAACGTTTGGAAATCACGCAGATAAACATCAATATTTTCTTGATTTATCACAGAGGGAACGTTGCATTTGAGCCTTTAATTCTGTGAAATTGACAATGAGGATAAAGGGGCGGGGCGGGGGTCAACAATCGGCCTGTCCACAAATCGGGGGCTCATGCATTATACCAACAGATTAAAGTTGAATATTATTAGTTCTGCTACCACAGCGCTACGTAGTGGTCACCTTTGGTATGAAAAATGTGAATCCATCATATGTGTTTTGGAGCTAGTTTAGTTTAAGTAACTAGGTTACTTATTAATTCATTAATTTCTATGACCTTTTCTTGAACTCTACAGACTTCCGTGTGGTCGGCCGGGGTCTGACAGCGGTCTCGTCCGTCCTTCTCTCATCATCAGCTGCTCAGGTCTGTCTGCAGTTTTAATAGTGTTTCTGTTTCCTCTCGACATCAGAGCAGCTCGTCTTCCTCACTAATTGTTGTCGATTCTCCTCTCACTTCTCTGAAACGCCCTCCAGGACTGAACACATCCACTGTTCACTTCTCTCACTTTGCCCCCCCCCCCCCCCCCCCCCCCCCCCCCCCTTACCACCAAACTTGGCTGAGCCAACATAGGTCTATGTATGTTATGTAAGGCTCACTATAAATAGGTTCACCCGCGATCTTTTGTCTTTACCTGATTCGCTCTTAGCCGAACTGTTTTTATTTCTGGAGAGAGCTGGGGAAGCTAGTGCAATGTAGAGCCGTCCGTTTCCATAGTTACTTTTGTTAGCTGCGAGCTCTTAACATTCTTCCTCTGTTTCCTCACATGTCTGCTGTGTTAGCTAGGCTATTTGTTTGGATGCGTTTGCATCGCACGTCCCCATGATTAGTGCATGAGAACTGTAACGGTGCTTTGAAATGATTAACATTCTCATCTTTTTTTTTTTTTTTTTACACACATTCTGGAATCACTGGATGGAAGAAAGAGCAACAAATAGAAAGCAGTGTGGGTGCAGATGAGTCAGAGACTGGAGTATGCAGAACTATTGCCTTCTGTTGGTCAAATGTACATGCAATTAGTTCTGTGTTGCACGCTAATGATTATGTGTGTTAGGACGTGTGTGAGTCCGAGGGGACGGATGTTGTCACATCTGTCAGAGGTCTGGGAATCTGGATTCACTTTTCGTTTAGTTCGTCAAACATTTTGAATCAGTTACAGAGTGATGTAAGAAATGACAGTGTTTTTACTCTTAAATACACCAGCAGTGTGTCAGAGTGCTGCGACCGTGGACTCCACGAGAAAAGTGGGAACTGTAACTACAGTGTGTGTGTGTGTGTGTGTGTGTGTGTGTGTGTGTGTGGAGGAGTCTGGGGGCATGGTTAGAGAAGCGCTTGGGCATTCTGCAATCACGATTGGAGGGCTGAAAATCACTCTCACCCATCCCCGTTGCAGAACAGGAGAACTCAGGCAGCTAGGGACCAAAGTGGGCGAGTGCAAAAGTATTTTTGGATCATATGGGAAACCTGCCACACCAACAGCAGCAGCAGCAGTAGCAGCAGCAGCAGCAGTAGCAGCAGCAGCACCGGGGCCTGGTTCCGGGCTTCCCTAACTCACTCCCACTCTCGGAGGAAAAGCAGGATGGAGATGATCCTTAAAAAAAAAAAAAAAAAGGAAGAACCACGCTTCCGTTGCTTCAGTTTTTTCCCCCCTCTTCATTTCTATTTTTCTTTTAGTTGCCCAGGGTTTAAATGATGGTATGGCATCATGTATGCAACTATGAGGAGCACCAAATGAAAGAGAGAAAGAGAGGTAGAGAATAAGAAACTTGGCAGCTGAGGCGAGTATCCCGTATTTATAGAAAGTCGTGTTTCCGGCAGAGGTTTCTGTGGTTTCTAGCTCCTCCAATCCATTTTGTGCTGTCTTACAGGCCCCATTGTATCCAGGTTTAGGTTTAAGATGTTCCCTCATTTCGCCCCTGGGGGCAGATTTAAATGTGAGACCTGTCTGAATGTGATTTGGAGAGGGAGATGGAATTATGCAACCGTATCCTTCCCAGAATTACTCTGACAAATCTGTTTTGCATTGACAAACTTTATTGGTACTTCAGTACCTACACTGTTTCAATCCTGTTGGATAAATATGCATTTTATCTGTGTGTGTGTGGATGCAGACATAGCTGCAGTCTACATTGTATGCCAGTATCTCTCTGCTTTTGTCTTATAGATTCAGCCGAGCGTCTGCCGCGTCTCACCAGAATGTAATAGGTTTAAGTGGGTTTTTTTTTCTCAAAGAGCAGTGACAGCCTCTGCATCTCAGTAGATTTTCTGCTATGGATCTATTATTTACCTCCAAACAGCGTGGGTTGCTAAGTTGGTTGACAGAAAGCCAAGGAATTGAGACCTCGATGAGATGCATCGTAAGTTTAAAGTTATGTTAATGAGTAAAAACGACTGGACACGATCGCCAAACTCCACAGTCAGAGGAGTCCTGGTGCTAATGGTCGGAGAAAATCAAAACAAGTCTAACGGCCCTTTGTCACTCAATTTAAAACATCCATCGATAATCCATGCATGGATTAGAAACTGATGTTCAATAACGAGTGGAAGAACCAATCAGCACTCAGGGCTTTGAGCTCAAACATATAGAAATGTTACACAACCAGCATTAGGTGAAATATTAGCATTATTATTATTATTATTATTAGTTTTTGTGTTAAAGTTGTGTCCGAGTGCAGCAGACATCATTATATAATGATCATGTTAGAAGAAACACTTAAAAAAAACTACCTTTGAATGAATTAATTTGGTTCATTTAGAGTTGAATTTCAGCAACAAAAAAATCCCAAAAAACCAAGTCTGAGTCTGATGAAGAAGTGAAGCAGCTTCTGTCATGACTCTAACAACTGTCAGTCATGGACACATTTTTTCCTGCCCGTGTCATTAAACTACCTGCAGGGAAAGGCTTTTACTGCGGCAAGAACGCAAAGTCATTAACATATTTAAAATTACAGTCGTAAAATAATTAACATATATCAAGCCTTTAGTTGGAGGGTTTTTTTTAACGCTTTGCTAAATAGAAATCATGTTAGAAATTTCTTGTTCGGCAGTTATGTACGAGTCCTTGAGTCTGAAATGTAAAGAAAAACTGAGTGTTGTTTCTGTATATGTCTAATTAAAGATAATTGGTTAGTTATTTAGTGAATTAGTGACTTAATCAACCCAAGTAAAAAGTCTATTTTTGAAGAGAAATCATTCAAATCAATTAGAATATTGTGATAAATTGAATATAAACTTTACTGTCAGATGATTATTTCTTTCTCAGAATCTTAAACTTCTTTCACAGTCAGTGTAATTGAATGTTAAAATGCAGACCTTCATGGACCCAGACTAATGTTTATTCTCTATACCTACCAAGCCATGAAGTGGGAGAATTGACTATCTTTTTCTCGCTGTGCTTTAACACGGAGGGAATAAAACAAAGGCTTTTATTTAACTTCCTCGGCAGCAGAGTTACCGCTGCGCTATAATGTCAGTAAGTGCTACCATTATATAAATCCATTACTTAGTCTATGTGCTGTGGCATTTGATGGAGGAGAGAGGTTAGTAACACTGCAGTTATCATAACAGCGTCCCGTGATCTGAACTCTGTGTGATCAGATTGGTTTTAATAGACTCTGGATTACTTGGAGGCAGTTCCTCAAAGCTAAACATCTCCAGGCCTGGAATTAGAGTGCACATCTGAGGTGAAAACGATTTGTTCCGGAGAATGTCAGAGCCACACTGAAAAGGGCTTGTGTGCTATTATCACACACTAACATGAGAAATGACAGGGGAGCAGCTCCGACGTCCTTTGATTCTTTGTCCGCTGCTCAGTACTGATGTAGATAACATCAAATTCAAGAAGTCTAGTCTGCTATAACCAGGCTGTTCATTATGTCTAATGGGCACCTTCAGCATCTGTGCTGCCTCTGTGCTGCAGTACACACAGTGGTCCATACTGCCTCATAATATTACTGATCTGCAGGTCGCTCTCGCTGCTACCAAAACATTTGTTTTGCTGCATGTGGACTGAAATATCATCTTATAGAAGCGTTTTTATGGTGGAAGATAAATGAGAAACGGAGTTTGTAGTTTTTGGATCTTCCATCTTCTTGAATGATGCAGGACTGTCTCTATGTCCTTCCAGAGATTAGTTTCATTTTACTGGCATTCTCCTGATTTGTGTTTTTGTATTTTTTTTTTTGTTGAAAGCCCAGTGAAATCAGTAGCTACAACATGTGAAAGTGCTCCAGCCAAACAACTTTGTTTGAATGAAATATACCAATAACTGAAAAGCTGAAAAAGATTGTGTCCGACCGGCATTGTTTGATCGGCGGTAATTACTGAAAATGTAGCTCTGAAAACTATGTTTGTCCACAAAAAGATCCATCCCCACTTTATGTCTTTCAATAAAATGAAAAAAAAGAAGTATTTTAGAACAGTTGCACGGACATGGAGTATGGCTCGTCTGCTATTACTAATTGTCCCAATAGTATAATACGTGTCTTTGACATGGGTAGATTAACACCCTGGTAAAAATAGGCCGTGTTGAGGACTCATTTTGCAAAAGGAAATGCACTCATTGCAGAGTTTTTATTTATACAAACACTCATTATAGTAGTGGTCTGTGGACACGTTTCCATCAACCTGTATGGTGTAATTGAATGGATGTCCTGCAAAAAAAAAAAAAAAAAGGCCAGTCAAATGAATACAGGAACCCAGAAAGCATTGAGTGTGGTGCGACACCTGGAAAAGGTTTCTGTTCCATGAGCTGTGTGTGTAATTACACAGCTGAAAGCTGCGGTGCCGCTGTCCGAGGTGCTGAACCTCCGACTGCTGCCACAGGTCTGCTGGAGAAAACTGCAAAGTCTGATAAAAGAGTATCGACTTTTTGTAATAGGAAGTGTGACCACAGACTGCACCCGGCAACAGATGCAAAATTGAGAAAAAACACTTTGGGGTGGAAATGTCATGCGAACAGTTGGGTTCAACCACTGAACACCTCGGGGGTTTTATCGACTCCCGTCGGTGCTTTCAAAGGCCAGGGGTTCGTTCAGTCCAGGCTGTGCAGATTTTCACCCCGACAGTGTGAGTGACCGCGATGTCCAGCAGCCGCCGACAGGAGAGAAGTTTAGGGAAGTCAGTCTGAGCAATGTTCAAACATGGAAGAGCTTCTTTCAGTTTTTCATCTTTTTCTTTTTGCTCTGGACATATAGATGGGTGGGTAGGAGGGCACCGAGGGTTTAGGGGTCAGAGTGAGGAGTAAAATCTCTTTTTTAAACTAAACTTTTTTAATCATTTAAGGGTTTTTAGGAAGGAATGAATTAGCTGTTTGTTAGCTTTACATAACAACCAGTAACCAGACAATTATACTAGTACTGTATATATGTACGTATGTGTATATGTATATACATATACACATATATATGTATGTACTTATGTGTGTATATGTGTGTATATATATATAATATATACATGTGTGTATATGTATATATTTACATATATATACACGTAAATATATACATATACACACACAGGTACATATTTACATATACACATATATGTATATATGTACATATGTGTGTGTATATATATATATATTACATGTCCAAGATTTTTCAATGTATTTTAAAAGACAATAATGATAATAATAATAATAGACAACAGTACCATGATCACTTGTCAGTTTACACTGAAAAACTGTCAACATTCAGCAGAGCTGCCCCCCCTCACCCCTCTCGCCCCCCCGTCCCCCGTCACATGACCAAGGTGCAGCCCACCGCTTCTGTGGGTCAGGTGTTAATCACTGGGGTCTTACACAGATGGGAAACATGTCGTCCTCACTGAAGTCATTAAACAACAACATATTTATTATATAATATATTGTAAAAAAAATAAAATTAGTTTCATTTAGTCACAATAATAACGGTTTAGATATTTAAAATAATGTCTTCTTTATTCAGTTTTTTTTTCTCTTTTCAAATGTCCCTACAATAATATCACACTCAGCCATCATAGTTAATGCTGGATACTGGGATGACTGACCTTATTGTGATAAGACAAATACTGTTTTATTGACAAATACTACTGCAGTATAATCCATCTGAAGACAAACGTCCGGGATACAAAACAACAACAACAACAACAACAAATATTTCAGTGTTTCCAGCTCCTCACCGACGGCCACCACTTGTTGAAACGTCAGACTCCATCTCTCCTGTACGGGGTAAGGGAGGTTCGGACGTACTCCGTCACATCCTCTGTCCTTATATGGGCATGAAGTTTACACGCAGCGGGGAATCCTCTCAGTGGAGCTGATGAATGGGGAGGAGGGCCGAGGGAGCCGCCGGAGTGTATATAAGGAGAAAGGGAGGAAGCCACAGCAAGCAAAAAGCCTTCCAACCGAGGAGCAGAAACGGAGAGGATTTAATCTTTAATTGCTTCATTTTATACACACACACACACACATACACACTTTTGGACACAGATCTATTTGGATCATTTGTGGAAATTTGTCTGGAAGAAGAAGAAGAAGAAGAAGAAGCCAGTGATCCGTTGAATCTGAATTCACGTCTTCCCTGTATTTTCTCTGGAAGAAGACACGGACTCACGAGTTGATCATTATGTTGAACAATATGGATTTGAACGCGAAAGATTCTTTTTACCCTCAGTTTGACAATTGCAACAGTTCTTCTCTGGGAATGGAAAACAGCGCACGGAAAGACAACCAGGACGTGTACGTCGACGCTGAGCGCGGGGTACCTGCCCAGTTTGGCCACGGTGAGTTCGCATCTCTGCACATTCTGTCAATAATGTGCATGCAATACTTCTCTTCTTGGTTCTGTCAAAGAAAGGCTCGGGGAATGCAGCTCACAGCTGGTGCTCCTGTTTCTCGGATGCGCCATTCTGTGCCAAATTACGCATAAACGTTTATGTAACACACGCTTCCTCCACCGCAGCCGTTCTGAAACAGTGCCTTATTATTATTATTATTATTATGATTATGATTAAACAGTGGCGATGACAAAGTTTCGTCTCTTTCTGTCTCCGCAGAAGGAGCACCTGTAACCCTCAAAACCGAAGCTTCCAACTCAGAATATGCGTTTAACCCGTGTGAGTGCCCGAAAGACACCTACACCCCGTCGTCGCTCGCCTACTCCGGCAGTTTCTATGTTGAGGCATCTCAGGGAGCGCCGTGCAGCACCGAAACACTGCTCAACATGATCACGGAGATCGTGGGCATTTCCACAACGCCGATTTCTGAGGCGCAAGCGAACGCCAACAGTCGAGGAACTTATGCCTCGCCCGCGCCGATGGACAGCAGCAGCAATGGCGATTTTGGAGACAGCGGTGTCAGAAGTCAGTCCTACATCTGCTCCGGACCCAGTCCCCCCGTTTACACCACGGAACAGTCATGCCATAGATTCGCTGATGCTCAGGCCCAAGACCCGTCCACCTCCCAGCTCAGCTTCGGCTCCTCTGGAGCTCCGAACCAGAAGAAGGCTGAACCAAAATCAGAGGCCGCGTCTTTTCCTGTGGTGATCAAAAATGAGTTCGAGAGCAGCTGCTACGAGTGGGGGACATTCAGTAAGTCCACCTGCCTGGAGAGCAGCTTCCAGACAGAAACCTTCCCCTTGTCAAATGACTTCCCCCCGGATCAGCAAATGGATGTAAAGGAACTTTTGGACACGTTCCCCCCGATCTGTCCCAACCCGGAGATGGAATTTAAAGTGGAGGGGGGCATCAAGCAGGAGCCGTGTTTCTCTGACACCTGTTCCCAGAACTACTCCAGCCCCCTCTACAATAATTACCTCCCCCCGCCCCCCATGGGCCTCTCCTCTAACCTCAAACCCTTTCCCGAACCTCCACAGACGTCCAATCAAGCCGACTCCTTGTACGCCTCCCCGGCTCTACCCAGTACCATTGACTCCATCCTGTACTCTTCCCTGTTGCCGGATTCCTTTGCCCAAAGTTACACGACCCGTGTGACCAAGCCCCCCAGGGCCAGGAAGAGCGCGGCCGCCTCGCACGGCCCAGCCAAGGAGAAGCCCTTCACCTGCCCCATGGACAACTGCGACCGGCGCTTCTCACGCTCGGACGAGCTCAACCGGCACATTCGCATCCACACGGGACACAAACCCTTCCAGTGCCGCATCTGTTTGCGCAGCTTCAGCCGTAGTGACCACCTCACCACCCACACCAGGACTCACACCGGAGAGAAGCCCTTCTCCTGCGACGTGTGCGGCAAAAGATTTGCCCGCAGCGACGAGAGGAAACGGCACGGCCGCGTGCACCAGAAACAGAAGGAGAAAATGGAAGTAAAGCCTCAGGTGAGCGCCGCCCCCTGGCCATTCACTCTCCCTGAGGGGATTTGAAGACACTTCCGTCATGTGTTCGTCTATACAACGATAGGATCTTTCCGTCTTGGAAGACAAGTCAGCTGACTACAACTTGTCAGAGTCGGTCTGACTTCGAGGCATGAAGAGGTTTTTTTTTCTTTTTTTTTTTCTTTTTTTTCGTGTTTGAGGAGCAGAGAGGAGGAGGAGGAGGAGGAGGAGGAAGCGGAGGCTGCGTCAGCCATGCTGCCTGTTGCTGATGCTGCAGACTTCAGACATAAGTCACAAAAAGTCGGTTAACAGACCAATAGTGACTGTCGCCACTGAGCGTCGGTGGGAAATAAACCTCTGCCCCGGCTTTTGCATGACTGCTGTTCAGCACCTCTCCACATGGACAGCTCCTTCTTCCCATCCGCCTGTGACGACGGAGGGATTGCACTTAAACAGATGTTTTAAAAAACGCCATTTAAGATTCTTCTTTTCTGCTTCTAGGATTCTTAGAGCAACGCTTTGGACTCGGTTCCTGAATTGCATGTCCGTACCAGTGTTTTTTTTTGTTTTTTTTTGCTTCCCTTGCTTCCTGGAGTATCGACCACTGCCAAGGCATTCTTGGGCTTCACAGTGGAAGTCATTGACATGAATGTAGGCTGACATTGAAACGGCTGTGGCCGTGAAGCTGTTCATCCTCTTGATCAGATTTATTGTTTCTTGTTTTTTTTCTTCCTCTCAGTTCATCTGACGTCAGTTAACTGTCACTGGTCTTGGTGTTGTGTTCCAGTTTCTTTGAATTGTGAAAGCTTATATCATAAATGGAAAAATAAATATATTTGTATTACTGTACTTCTTTGTATTTTTATAGATAAGTATTTTACATTTAGCACAATTTCAGTGTCATTTCTGACGTGAAATGTATTTGGAATAATCAATAATGTCTTGTTTTTGAGGGCTATATTCTACTAATACACTGTTTTAAACGTTACAATTTGATATCAAACATTTTCACACGAGGCGTCGGTTTGACGAGTCCGTTCAGCTACGAGTTACTTCTGGTCCAGACTTGAAAAAAACAAACAAACAAAGTGATCAGAATTGACGGTATTTGTTGTTGTACAGACGTTCTGTTGTAGACGAAATAGTTTCAAAGTTTGTAAATAATTTTGTTAATTTTGAGTTAGAAATGACTAGTACATCAGTAAAAACATTGCTTTTGAGTAATCAGGTAGCACACATTGCTGCAAGTTTTGTAGATTCTAACTGATACGGGAGGGTTTGACGGCTGGTATATTTTATTTTATGAATGAGTGAATGTGGAAGTGTTGATTTGAACAAAGACTTTAAGGACTCGAGGGAGACTTTGGTGAACTGTCACCAACATGGTATTGCAAAAAGTGATAACACTCGCCTTAAGTTATATTAACTGTTAACGACTTTTTGTACATACAATGTTTCTACAATACTTTAAATTAATATCGATGTTGTTATTTTTATGAAAAATTTATTGAAAAATAAACACTTTCTGCCAGAGCTCCTGTCTCTCGTGTGTGATTCAGGTGCTGACCCTGACCCTTGTTCACCTCCTGTCCTGTCACACTGCTGCTGCTGCTGCTGCTGCTGCTGCCCCAACACTGAACAACCCAGTTCAGTTCTGCACTGTGACTCAAAAAGGCTTTCAACTCGAGCACATTAAAGTGAATTCCCTATTACACGCTACGGCGGCTCTGCAGCTACTCAACCTCAAATATCAATTTTCTAATGATGTAAATGCGGAGATAAAAGAGAATGGTGTGATAATCTCCACAGGAGACCTGTTTAAACTAGAAATGTTAATGCCATGTCAGTGAGATGATCTGACAATGACTCCATTCATTCCTTTGTTCATTTACGCGTCCTTTTAACAATATATATATATATAAAAATAGGGATTTCCGCTCAATCTCTGAGCGCAGTTACGGTTAATTATCAGACTGTTTCCTCCTCTCTCTCTGAAGGCACCGGAGCAGCTTCTCTTGTCAAAACTGTCTGTGCACTCTTGTAATTGAAGTGAACCTGCCTTTGAAATCGCACGGCCTGATTAAATATAGAGGAAAGCAAAGTAGTTTGAGCCATTTTTATTTTTTATTTTATTTTAACAGCACCAACATGTACGTATGACGTAGTAAAGTATCCAACTGTCCAGTAAAGCCGGTATTTTTAAACTCCTCACTGTACAACAGGTTGTTGGGAACAACACTCCAGTCATCCGTGTATCCCATAATAACAACTCCGTCCTGCTGACATGTGTTACCGAGGGACTCTGCGGCGTTGGACGTAGGACACGCATGTGTCCGTGACTCAGTCGCGGTCATCTTGCCCACAGCACTGCGTAAGTGCCTGACAAACATGCTGCAGCAGCATGGAGCTGCCACACGGAGCACTGTGAATAGCACGTACCCTTCACGTCCTTCTCCTGCCACATCCTCTGATCATCACTTACAACACGACACATGGTCAGACATTACTATATACTCCAACATGTCCGCGTTGCGTTAGTGGCCGACCGCGTCCACCGACGGTCTGTTGAGGTTTTGAATTGCTGTGCTGTGCAGTCACTGTGACCATTATTCAAACACTTGAAGACTGAAGAGTTATTGAACTCTGGCCACTGATGGAATTTCTGTATTTGAGTATTTGGAAGCTCAAACTCACATTTGCATACTTTAAATGGCCCTTGATGCGGTTGCAGAATGGGGGAAAAAACACTTTTAACTCATCCTTGTACAATATGTTTATTTTTCCTGTCGTCATAAACCAGTGAAATGACTTGTTAGAGACAAAAGAGAGAGGAAAAAAACACACACAGAGGTGAGTCCTGTGATTGACGTTTGTCTTTGTTGTTTTTTTAAGCAGATATGAGTAAATGTTGAAGCCATTAAGTGGACGTGCAGAGAGGGCACAGAGAGTGGACCTTTGCTGTAAATGGCAGCCTGTGCATGAAGTGCTTTAAAACCTTACCTGGATGGACCATCACTTATGCAAACATGTTAACATTTGGACTTTTCAGTGGCGAGGAATTTTTCCAAGGTAGTGTTTAACCGTGACTTGTATATTCCATTTGTACGCTCATTGAGATGCAACAATGAGTTGAAAAATGGTCACTAAATAACCCTGTGCAGTTACACATACATTAATATTGATAATGAAAAATATAAAAAAGCTCTTCAGTATTAATATTAGCAACAAAAAAAAGATGCAGATTTATGTTAAAGCACTGTGCATACGATGCAGGAATAGTGGATTTCTAGCAGGTCTATGTTACATTGTGCATAGGATGTGAGAACAGTGGATTTCTAGCAGGTCTATGTTACATATTTCTATAAATGGAGCCGGCAGCTCTCCTCGGTGTCAAGCCCATCCCCATCTGTGGCACAGTTTAATGCCTGAAGCCTATCTTGAGAGGGACAAGTGCAGCCCCGGTTGTCAGTGAAGAGCTCAGCGTCCCCTTTTATCTAGGCTTGAACTCCAAACAGCTCTTCCTCTACAACAATAATCAAATAATGACTTTCAAAGGCTGTGGAAATGAATTTATTTGCTTACATGAAGGATCTGAAGCAGTTCCTGCAGTTCAGGCTTCAGGTATCAGGGTCACCTCGAGTGCCTATTAATAATCACAGCACTACTTGAGACTGTCTATATGGCCACGCAGCCTCCTTTGCTCGTGGATTGATCCATTGTGGGATAATCACCACGTAATTTTATGCGCACCTTCAAAAATGTGTATAGGGGCACGTCAGCTGTCCTCGGGGCGGACTCGGTAATCAAGGTGCATAATCGCATGGCGCTAATGGCAATCAGGCTTAGCAGATTAATTCCTCGGATCACACATCAACCCCTCGGTCCTGTATCTGATCACCGTGGAGGGTGTAGGTGGTCTGGAGAGCGCAGGTGATTAAAATGAAGAGAACCATTGCGGCGAGCGAATGAGCTCGTTATGCAAACATTCTAAAGTGCCTAATTCTTTCCATTGTTACCCGCTGCCCAAATTCTTCACGGGTGTTTCTGATCAGACGAAGCGCCCGTGACGTGTGAAAGGAACTTTTTCTCGCTCCTTCATAAATTACAAGTCAAACGTGGGTCAAGGACCCGAGTCTTCCACTTCCATCCAGTGCATAACATCTCTATGGTAACTCTGTCAAAGGACGTACACTGTGTGCTGTGCCTCAAGCGGGAGAGAGGTGCACACACACACACACACACACACACATTCATGCACACACACACACAGTTAAATGACTTGCTGCACATTTAATTATGTTGGAAAATTTACACTGAATCTCTGAGCATTCCAGGGTTGAGCTTTCACTGAGCTGCTGCAGCCGCGGCTGCGTCATCCCAGTGGGGAGATCATCCATGACCGTGATCTTTCAGCCTGTTTTTTTATTTTTTTTATTAATTGAAGCTACAACATTGTAACGCCCTGTGCTGCATCCAGGAGATCTTCATTTGGGGTTCAGTTTTGGGTTCCATTTCAGGGACCAAACACTTGGCTTAGTGAAGGGAAACATCAGTATTTACTGACAATCTGTCCCTGCCTTTGTGAAGGGAAAGAACATCAGTATTTACTGACAATCTGTCCACTAGCAAATCAACACTAAACTTTAGCAGCAGTGAACATGTCTTTTTGTGTTTAAATATGTATGTATATGTACATACATAGTGGTGGGTTAGTGGTTAAGGAAGCGGACTTGGGTCCGGAAGGCCTTGGGTTCGAGTCCACCAGCTGCCAAGTTACCACTGAGCAAGGCACCGTCCACACACACTGCTCCCTGGGCGCTTAATGCTTAAAGAGGTCAGAGGTTACATTTGGTTGTGTGCAGCGCTGTTCTGTGTCACAGTGACAAATAATTCACTTCACTTTCATATATATATACAACGCCATTAGTATCAGTATATGGTTTCTCTTGGGCTCAAACCCAGGACCGTTGACGTGTAAGGCCGATTCGTAAAACCTTGAAAACTCCCCCTCTCTCTCTTTTATTCTTTAATTTCTCTAAAAGTTCAACAGTAACAACAAACCCGTCATGTTTTTTTTTTTTTTGCAGATGAAAACCCACAAATCATGGACAAAGATAATAGTTTGTTTGAATTTCCATTCTAAATTAGGTTTTGAACCCAGTTTGTGTCAACACTAGTTTTTAATCCTCCTCCGCCTGATGCCGGCACACGTCACATTCTCCAAAATGATCAAGTCGCAGCTACCCCTCTCCCGTGAAACTCCATCATTGTTTTCGCCTTCTCAAGAAAGTACAACTCTTCACTCCTTCTACAACTGATTTGAATAAACTTCCTCCAGTTTGTGTGTTTACTGCCTAACAACCAGGTGCCTGGCTGTAGCTCGCCGGATTTGAAAAAGTCATATGCAATTTAATTTTTTCTTTTTTTTTCTGCCGTAGACTTTAACCATGAAGCTTGAAACCTTTTTGGTTTGATTTCTCTTTGGATCTTAACGCCACATGTAAAACAGCAGTGATGTCAAAGCTGAGGCAGTTCTAACCCTGAGCCTTTAGACCCCCACATTAGCACTGGGCTTGTTTGTTATACGTGATTAGCTTCACTGCGCCC